>NC_139219.1:165823530-166423530 GCF_055691185.1 Crinia signifera
TTAAAAAAAAAAAAGTCCAACGTATGTGATTTGGCAAATTCAAAACTGCATGGCAAATCAGGGAAAAATCTAAATGTCTAGTCACTATCAATGTGTAATTATGAGTTCTGGCTTTTCATATTTATCACAAAACCAATGATCATTTGCAAAGTGTAAGATTCATGAATTATCTAGCAGTGTTTATGTGGTCTACAGATTTTATGTGTGTACCTCTCTCCATGTATTTTTACTGCAGTATAAACCAGTAATCACAATCATGTACACATACCCAAGTGTATATTGATTTACAGTATAAATGTGACATACGCAGTTGTAGTGGAAGAAATCCACTGAATACCTGCCAGACTTACAACAATAATTTAGGAGAGATGGTGAAAGGAGAAATAGGTGTTAGCGTCAGATATCGGCCATATGTTTCCACTTAGCACCTAAAACTGAATAAGATACTGTACGCATGTAATTAATGCAGATCCAATACATCACTGTGCTCTGCATTGCCAATTTGGTCAGTGAGTAAAGCTATTAGTAAAGCTAATTGCACATTAATGAGGGTATTAAGTGTCAAGTTTTGAATTTACTAAATTATATTTAAACAATTTATATATTGTATAATATTATTTTTGTTGCTCATGTGTTTCTTTGTTTTAGTCATTTGGATGCGATTAGGGACTGGTGACACCCAGGGCTTAAAGTGGTCCTGGAGGTGGGGGAACGCATTTATTACTTTCTTACATTTCTTATTTCCGAATTACCTGCCTCCCCCTTTAGACAGAGCCAGGGCCAGTGGTAGGGTTCTTGGCACCCCCATACAAACTATGATGCTTTACAGTGCAGGGCCAAGGTGGAGGTTGAAATACTTGTAGTTCCATCTCACCATTACAGGTGGTGGAACTCAGTTCCACTCCATTCCTCTCCAATTTAACCCCTGTTGACACCAAAATATTTGGCAACATACTGTATTGACATGTACTGTATCTGGGCCTGATTTGGAATTGTACGCCATTCCTTTGCCAGGGCATGCCCCCTCTCAGCCTAGGCACTGTCCCTAAAATGAATTCAATTAAGAAGGTCTGATTACATTTGGTTACCAACAAGAAAAAAAGGATGTTCCTCTACATATGTCCTTTATTTAACGGACTGCCACTTTTGTGGATGAAATTACGTCTTTCTTTAACGCTTCCTTAGCAGCAGTGAGCAGTGCACCAGTGGGACTGTGCATGTGCACTAATAACAATGGTTAACCACAGTAATACTGTGCATCAATAATCTGTAATGGTTAGCATTACTGCCTCACAGTACTGAGGTCATGGGTTCATTTCCTTCCATGGTCCTAACTGTGCAGACTTTTTATATTCTCCCTGTGCTTGTGTGGGTTTCGTCCAGGCACTCCGGTTTCCTCCCACAATCCAAAAATATACTGGTAGGTTAATTGGCTTCCAACAAAATGAACCCTAGAATGAATGTGTGTGCATGTACATGTGGCAGGGAATATAGATTGTAAGCTCCACTGGGGCAGGTGTGGCACCCCAGAATTGGGGGTACCTCACCTCTGTGCCCATGGATAGCAGTTGATGGGCAGTGCTGCCCTTTTCAAATATGATGGCCTGTGACACGGCCTCGGGAGGTGCTAGGCAACCATCCCATGGACTACCTGAGACCTGGAAGGCTAAGAGGGGGGGCCATTTTGATTGGTGGCTCAGGAGGGCGCCAACAAAGAGCGGCGTCCCAGCCTGTTGCTGGGGAGAAAAGCCTGTAGCAAGTGTGCCAAGGAGGCGGGACGTGTGCTGGGCGCGAAGGAGTCCAGGAAGAGGAGTACCCAAGGTGGGCGTGTACGGCATAAGCAGGTGATCCAGGGCGCCGGAGAGACAGGGCTCTAGGGAGAGGTGGTGCGCAGCAGCTGACGGATCAGAGAAGGCTGATCGGAGTGACCGTAGCCCGTACAGAGGAGACGCGCATCGGTGCACGGCAGCAGAGGAGTGACGCGGCCTCCCAGAAGACAGGAGGCGAGCCGCGGAGAAAGAACTAGCACCCGGCAGAGAGAGTCAGCGGGCGCTTGCCAAAGACGCGAGCCCCCAGCCTTCAGCAACCTGGTGCAGCCCAGTGACAGCGCCGTGGAGAGAGGAGACTGACAGCCCCGGCGGCGAGTAACAGGAGCCACTCACGAAGAAGGAGAGAGAGAACTGGACCAGCAGCGCGACCGTGAGGCAAGCAGGCCACGCCAAGCAAATAGGAGAGAAGCACCAGTAACCCCAGCACTAAGGCCAGCATCCGAGATCGGTGACCGGCAGGAGCTGGCAATGGAACCAGAGACCCAGGTACCCTGTCACTGCCCTGCTCCCCCATGCTACGGGCCTATTGACACCACCGCACTCAGGCGCTACCTTAGGCCCCAGTACCAGCCGTTTGCACCAGTCTGCTTCTGCTTCCTCCACATTGACAGTACCCCCCTGTGGCAGCGGCCCTAGGGACAGGGCTCCCTAGCCAACCCACCAGCTGCAACTACCTCCCTGTTGGCCCCAGTGACCTGGTGCAGAGAACACTACACCCCTACTTGTTGTGTTGGACCACAGTTCTACCAGCATTGCCTAAGGGGACCTTCCCTTTTCCTTGTTATTTGTTTCAAGTGTCAACATAGTGCCGGAGCACAGGACACCAGTACCCCGGATTCCAAGTTTAGCTTTAGATTTATTACAAATACGGTGCACCTAGGCCAAATGGTACCTAGGATTGATCATTGAACTGCAGTTCAGGGACTCATGCCTTACGGCCACTTTATATATGGACACTTGTTATTCATGCAGGGTAAAAGTGCTGCACTCTACTGTGATTTATAGAAAAGCCTTGTAAGTCTTTTGTGATTTAAACCTTGTACTGTAAACTCATCGCATGGTGATACTGTCGACGTAGTGTATCGTGCGAATTGCGGCCTGTCGGTGCCACGGACGGCCCCATCGCGCACGATACCTCCTGTATAGAATCTTTTTATGCTCATATACATATATAGATCCTTGTGAGAGTATTTGTTGAAACAGTGTGCTGCATTTATTACATGGTGTTGTGCGGGGTGCGGCCCATCTGTATTGCAGTGGCCCCATCGCGCACAAGGCCATACTGGAAGATTTCTTCCATATCTTTTATTGATTATTGAAGGCCAGTGTCAGTGTTGTTACATTGTTTGCCCACTTCCATAGCAGTGATTCTCATATGGTGACCATTCTGTGGGGTTGGTTGGGGTATTGTCTCCCCGGGGTGCCTTTGTCCCTCCGCCCTCTGAATTGCAGGCGAGTGAAGCCGGGAGGTCGTAGACAAGCAGCAGGGCCGGCCTTAGGCATAGGCCAACTAGGCAATGGCCTAGGGCATTTGGAATGCCTAGGGGCATCAGCAGCTTCTGCTGATTAAATTGATATGTAGCATGCCTATATTCTGTGTGTGAGTGAGGCTGTATCTGCATATGAAATAGTGTATTCATGGAAATCACTGTAACATAGCATTCCGTATGCAGGTACAGCTACAGTCGCTTACAGAATATAGGCATGCCGCATATAATTTTAATCATTGGAAGCTCCTTGTGTGTCCTGGTCACATAACAATGCAAATAAAATGAATTTTCAGCAATAAAGGCACCCAACGTTAGCAGAACTGGCCAGGAGCTGCATGGCCTATTGAGACCAGTTGTATGAGGAAACATCTGTATCCAAGCAGAGGCAGAGGTCACAGTGTTAGCGGCTGTGTGAGTGCTGTCTGCAGGTGGGTTGGTTGTGCAATAGTGTTCGGCATATGTGTAAGGGGCATTATGTGTGTCATGTATAAATGCACTAATAATGTGTGACATATGTGTAACAGGCGTTATGTGTGTCATGTGTATAAGGGCATTAATAATGTGCAACATATGTGTAAGGGGCATTATGTGTGTCATGTATAAATGCATTAATAATGTGCAACATATGTTACATAGTTACATAGTTACATAGTAGGTAAGGTTGAAAAAAGACTTGCGTCCATCTAGTTCAACCTGGTATAGATATCCATTGCTGATTTGGTAGGTTCTGGTATTTTACAGACAAATTATATTTCTTATTTGTACCCATGGATGTTTTTCTCCAGTAAATGTTTGTCCAACTTTGCCTTGAACGCATTTAATGAGCCAGCCGTTACCACCTCTCTGGGAAGAGAGTTCCAGAGTTTGACTGTTCTGACCGTAAAGAAATTCTTTCTACTAGCTGAATTAAATCTTTTTTCTTCTAATCTATACTCATGCCCTCGCGTCCTAGATTCCTTTCTAGTAGAAAATAGGGTGTGTGACAGTTCCTTATATTGGCCCTTGATATACTTGTACATGTTGAGCATGTCCCCCCTTAAACGTCTCTTTTCTAATGTAAATAGTCCCAAATTGCTTAATCTCTCCCCGTAGCTTAAATTCTCCATTCCCCTAATAAGCTTTGTTGCTCGCCTTTGGACTTTTTCTAATTCTATGATGTCCTTTTTATAGTGTGGGGCCCAGAACTGTACTCCGTACTCTAGGTGAGGTCTCACCAATGCTTTATATAGTGGCATAATTACCCTTGAGTTCCTAGTTTCCATTCCCCTCTTAATACATGCCAGAATTTTGTTGGCCTTTTTTGTAGCTACATTACAATGGGCACTACATCCTAGATTGCTGTCTATTTGGACTCCTAGATCCTTTTCAAGTATGGAATTACCCAGTTCCTCTCCGCTAAGGTTGTAACTTGCACACTGGTTGTGTCTCCCAAGGTGCATAACCTTACATTTATCTACATTGAACCTCATCTTCCATTTTTTTGCCCACTCATCTAGAATTGCAAGATCATTTTGAAGCATGGTGACATCTTCTGGTGATTTGATGACTTTGCTTAGTTTTGTATCGTCCGCAAAGATGGATACATTGCTGAGTAACCCTTATGTGTAATGGGCATTATGTGTGTCATGTGTATAAGGGCATTAATAATGTGCAACATATGTGTAAGGGACATTATGTGTGTCATTATGTGTATGAAGGGCATTAATAAAGGTTGGCATAATGTGTAAGGGGCATTATGGTTATAAGGAGATTAATAATGTGTGTCATGTGTAAAGCGCATTACTGTGTGGTATTATCAGGGGTGCCGAGAGAAAGGGGTAGGGGGTACAAATTACCCAGGCCAAAGTCTGATGGAAGGGCCCAGTGGGGGCCCCGGAGTCCCTCCCCTTAAATGACAGCAGCAGCTGCAGCTCTTCTCCTCTGCCCAGGACACACTGCTTTGTGCTGAGTTGCAGTGTGACCATGGAGGTGCTTAAAATACAATATTTTCTCAGGATTTTTTTCTTAGGGTATAATGTGAGGAGTAATGTATATAAGGTAAAGTGGTACTACTGTGTGATGTAACGTGAATAAGGGACACCATCGCATGATATAATGTGAATAAAGTTGCACTACTGTGTGGCATAATTTGAATTGGGGGTACTATTGTGTGGCCATGCCCCTTCCCAGCAAGAACACACCCCTGTTTGGGCTGCGCACCGAATGTGTGCACTGTTTCTATTTAAAATATTGCGGGTAGGAGCACCAAAATGATGACTGCTATGATGAGGGTTGATGGTGCTGGGAAAGGGGAGCTGGGTCAGAGGCGGAACAAGTGGCAGTGCTAGGGGCCAACAGACAAAATCTTGCCTAGGGCATCATTTAGGCAAGGGCCGGCTCTGACAAGCAGTGCCGAAAAGGAGGACAGGAACATCAGGTAACGGGCACGTGCCTACACGCAGTCTGACAACATCACACAGGGACTGATGTGAATGTTCAACTATACTCTGTAAAGCGCTGCAGAAATGTATACGCTATATAAGAAACTGTTAAGAAATAAATACTGCCCTTGGGAGGTCTGTGCTGTGTTACAGTAAATGACTGTTATATAATATAAATCATATATATTTATTAGTAATAATATATTAATTTCTACCCTGGCAGTCTAGTGGAAGTCCTCTCACTCTGGTATCTGAATCACTGTGGAAGGTACATAGCAAATACAAAACCCGCAAGATTCAATTCCAGGATGATGTTGCAATGATTTGGTATTGGAACCTCAGATTCCCTTGGATCCCAAATGTTCAGGTGGGCTTGGTTTGTTGAAAACATATGCCGCATATCTCTAATATGAGCGGACTTAGCTAGTATAGATGTTTTGCAAAGCACTGGTAGAAGGATCCCTAGGATCAGTGCTGTTTATAGGTTTATAGACTATTTGGCTCCCAGTGTGAACAAGTAAAACTATGAAAGAAAGGGTGTGTGGCCTATCACTCTATCGCCAGTCTCCATCGTTTTTCTCCCCAGTTTTATGTTAACTTAAATATTAGCAAATTT
Organism: Crinia signifera; assembly: GCF_055691185.1. Lineage (NCBI taxonomy): Eukaryota > Metazoa > Chordata > Amphibia > Anura > Myobatrachidae > Crinia > Crinia signifera. The sequence continues at coordinate 165,829,886 of NC_139219.1, forward strand.
TACATTTATGAAAAACTTTTATACAGAAAATATTTACCTGACCAAGAAGTTGTTGGACAACAATTGTCAGAATTTTAAAAAAAAATTTTAACAATCTGTTTTATTGGGAAAATTCTAAAATGTAAATTAATTAAAATTGAAATGGAAAAATATTAGCCCATAATAGTGCAAATTAAGGACCTTATTCTGGTTGCGGCGGCCAAACGTACGTACGTCCCGTATCAGCGTACGTTTCCCGTACGCGGCCATGAAGCGAAAGTCCACCCACAAAACATTCGCATACGGACGGCCACAAACACCGACAAAGGGGAGTGGCGTACACTTGAGCGTACGCTGCCGTACACGGACGGATCACCGCTTAGACTCCGACAACTGGCGTACAACAGAGCGTACGCCACGGTTTACGGACGTCTCTCGTCCGTCTTCCCACCGACATCTTGCGGCTATCTGAGCGTACGCCACCGTGCACGGACGGGTCTCTATTGTTTTCAATGGAATACTTAGCGTATGTCACCGATCGTGAGAGTGAGCGTACGTCCGTGCACGCTGGCATACCCTTCACATATATGGACCTGCTAATCTAGCCTTTCAACTATGATTAAGCCAATTAAATTAAATTCTAATTGTTATTCAATTATTGTTTTATATTACCTCAATTGTCTACCTTAATGAACACCCTAATAGAAATACATTTTAACCCTCCTTACATGTGTATTTATTATGTTCTAATGTTGCATTTTAATCACTATTTATGTGTCCCCACATTGCTTTTACTTGTAAATAAAATCATGGTGTTGTTTGTGTGTATGTACTGAATTATGTCCATAATTAGTTTGTTCCGAATTTTTACTATGTATACCTACCCTGATGTTATGTGTGATGATTTCATCTAACATTAAACATTCATGCATTTTCACTATGTGTTATTTTACTCAAAAACACACACATTCACACATCAATCGTTACCCCTCACCTCAAATTACAAATATCACTGACATTACACATCTATATGTACCTGCCCTTACAAACCCTCAAACATATTTTTGATTAACAACACAGGCAACTTCTAACTGTACAGAAGTTTTTTTTTTTTTTTTAACAAACATTAAAACTTTTTAAAAAAATTAAATGCGGGCCTCCAGTTTGGCAAAAAGTATATCCAAATAGAGGAGAGTCAGGAAGATCTCCGTAATAATCCGTGCCACCTCCTCCTGGTGCTGTTCAGTGTCTGTAAACAAATGTTTGTTGTATTTTAACATAATACCAAGTTGTGAGTTAAGTGTGAAGGCCACATACATTTTTCAACTACATTGAAGATGGGTCTGCTGTAAACACAGTACTAAAAATTTATATGTTTACACACACATACTGTACATATTACATAACATTAAATAAATTCCTCCTTCTTGGATGAATGTATGCTGTATCCCAATTGGTAGGTTTGTTTTGGGGAACTCACCTCTAACCTCACAATTAGGCTGTGCTATTTAAGGGTAATGACAATGTTGCGGCTTAAGCACTCCTTACTTTTTAAAATGTAGGACATTGCTGTACAAATTATAGGCCTACAGCTATGTTTGTAAAGCATGCATCCTCATGGTCTCACACACTATTACCAAACCAATCTATAAATTAACGTTGCACATCATGCTGGGAAGTGTAGTTACACAACACCTGGACCCACATAACTTCCACACCACTAATGTAGGATATATAATTGGATGTACTGTTATGTCAATTATTCAAGGGGTGAGGCATGGCCACACTCAAAAAATCCACCAAGGGGACCCTTGTTCCTGGAGAAGGACAGGCCACACCTCAGGGTCGACCTGCAGTGATATGTTGCAACTAATGATGATGTTGGATACACATATGTGGTTGTTGTGATTGTTTATGTGTAGAAATGTGTAGGTAAACATTAGGCACATTATTTACTTACGGCTAGTTGAGGCATCCTGCTCGCCGCTGGTTGGGTGTCCTGTGTTGGTGGTTGGGGGGTCAGGAGCAAGGGGCATGGGATTGGAGTTGGGATAGAGGTAGTGGGTTGGAGTGGGGATTGGAAAGGTTTGGGGATGGGTGGTGGGGAGTTGTAGGGGGGTTGGAAATGGGGTGGGGGTAGGGGTGGGGGTAGGGGTAGGGGTGGGGGTAGGGGTGTCGCTGTTGGAAGGGGAGGTTGATATGGGGTGGGCACCAGCAGGCCCCAATGTCTCCTCCTCATCCTCTTCCTCCTCCCGGGCTGCCTCCTCCTCCTCTTCCTCCTCCCGGGCTGCCTCCTCATCCTCTTCCTCCTCCCGGGCTGCTGCCTCCTCTTCCTCCTCATCCTCTTCCTCCTCCCGGGCTGCTGCCTCCTCCTCCTCTTCCTCCTCATCCTCTTCCTCCTCCCGGGCTGCCGCCTCCTCCTTCTCTTCCTCCTCATCCTCTTCCTCCTCCCGGGCTGCCTCCTCCTCCTCCTCCTCATCCTCTTCCTCCTCCCGGGCTGCCTCCTCCCGGGCTTCCATACATGCCCTGGTGCGTGCTGAAATGTTCATGTTGATGGTATAGAAATAGAAGGTTGGGTTTCATGAAAATGGGGGACATAAAAATTCACATTAGTCATGCTCATAACATTACAAATGATCATTTCTGATATATTTAATACATTTTTCATGCTAACAAATTGATATGCTACACACAAAATCAGAGGGTATACATAAATCCCCCATATACCCCCCATATACACCCCATATACCCCCCATGTACACCCCATATACACCCCATATACCCCCCATATACACCCCATATACCCCCCATATACACCCCATATACCCCATATACACCCCATATACCCCCATATACACCCCCATATACACCCCATATACACCCACATACTCATGCACATGTTTTAAAACTACAGAACTCATTGCTACAAAACGCATACAGATTTGAAAATTATATACTTACATCGGGCAATATGGCGCCGAATGGCGCATAGCAGCTGTGGCTGCCTCCGCTGCAGGTCAGACCAGCGCCGCTGAACCTGCCCCAGGCTTCTGCGGACGCTGGTCCGGCGGTAGATTAAGCGGCGGGCAGCGTTATACGCCCGCCGCTTATCTTGATTAGAAAGATATGGGCCCCAGGCGCTGGTCCATTACTTAGACCAACGCCAGCAGCTCCACATTTGTGAAGGGGTTAGCCCTTGAGGAAAACATATTGGCAATAGTGCAGTTATTAATTGCAGGTATTAATCCATCTTACATTAACAATATGTATGGGAATAAAAAATTCCGCGGACCGTTCCGATATGCACACCATAACATACATTATGCTTTTAATGTAGAGAGAGACGTACTGTATATACAGTGTTTGAGAAATTATACACGCAACCATCTACTAATACATACACTGATAACAAGGCACATACAACATGTTGGTGTATGACAAATTTATCCTCATAACAACTGTAAGGAAAGCATTGTAATGTTGGTATGTTTATACATTTGTTTAAAAAAACATACATGTACTCCCAACAGAGACCACCTGAAAACACTCATCATTGGAATAACATGTGCACACATTTCACCATGTAGCACACAATGGTCAACAACCTGTGTATGTGCATGTACAGGTGAATGCTCAGGTGCGTTGAGACCTGCGTAATTTAAGAGGTAATTATCAGCCAAGATCATTGGCGGAAATTATGGGCGGGAAATACATTGTGCGTGGATAATATACGCCCCTTTTTCAAGGCGGGAGTTTTGATTATAAATATCCAGTCAGATGCAGGCCATCATTGCTGCAAACATGTCTAGCTCAGATGATTCCGCAGCTGAGGACGCCCTACAAAGAGCAAGAGCAGAATCGATTATTGAAAGTTTGAGGCAGAGGGAGCAGGAGCAGAGAAGGAGGGCCCAAGAGCAAGGGGGCCCCTCACTAACATGCCACCAGCTCCACAAGGGCCAAGCACCCAGCCAGAGCAAGAGGTTGCATCTTTCCAAACATGTGAGACCCAGCAGCTGCATGGTGAGAGAACTGGGGCCACCAGAAAACGACCTGCACCATCTAGGCCGAGTACTGAGCAGGATACAACCACCAAAAAAAGAAACCCTGCATTTCTAGAGGCAGAATTGCAAATTTTAGTTCCCAGGGCACGAGAATGGATAGAATTACCTACCAGGAAGCCGGGTGCCAGCGCAAGGAGAAACCTTTGGGAGAAGATCACAGAGGAAGTGAACCAGGTGTCAACAGTGGTCAGAGATTTGACATCAGTGAAGAAAAGGCAAGTGTGTTTCTCCCCCTGATAATGTCATATGTGTGTACATATGTTACATGTATTTTTGGAGAATAATAGAAAGGTGTGTTTGTAGATAGTGCTACACTTTAATGACACATGTGAACACAACCATGTCTAATAACCCACATTTATATCTGAAACATGCACCATTGGTGTGATGTGAAGTTATGTGCACAGTTCTGCTCATGTGAAGTATGTGATGGGACAACAGAAAGTGTGTTGTTGAAAAAGAGTTGTAGTAACATGTTCCATATGATGCTACTGAAACAAGGATGTCCAAACTGTGCACATGTAGCTGGTGTGAAACTACACATCCCAGCATGTCTTCCCATAGTTAAATAACTCCATATTATCAACACTGTCAAGCTATGGTGGGATGTGTAGTTTCACAGCAGGTGGAGGTGCATAATTTGGCCATGGATGATGTCATTTCGGCATAGTGATATATGTATGTGCATTTAGTGGCCTAATGAATGAGATGTGACACTGAAAGGCCTCATAATGGAGACATTAATGTGTGTGTGGGAAACATATGCATAAAAAACATAAAATCACCCACACTAGGAAATGTAACGTAGTCATGATGTTCACTAGCACAGTGGTGCACATATCTCATGTTGATATTTGTATTTTTGAATTTGTAGGTGGTCAGACTTCAAAACTGTACTGAAGAGGAAGATGACTGACCCCGGTACAACCACAGCATGTCCACCGGGAGGGGGCCTATGCCAGAGAGCTTGGAATATACCCCCCTGGAGCAGGAGGCCTTGGATGTCATTGATGTGGCCGAGGTCAGGGGGATATCCAATATGGATAGTGAGCTCCCGGTGGAGGTATTTGCTGGTGCTTTTGATGGTATGTCACAGTAATGCATTGTATTTGGTAAGAGAGTTTTTTTGTGTATGTGATGGTGATATTGTTTTCAATTATTATCCTAGAAGAAGCAGAAACACATGATGAACCGGCAGCATCTTCCTTTTCAGAGCCACAGGTGGAGCAAGTGGTCCAGCCTCCACCAATACACCACCCCCATTCACTGGCCTCATATGATGTGAGGTTGTTGGACATGCTGGAGAAAATCGAGCAGCATGGGATGGAGGCTGGAGAACGTCTGCATCAGTTGGTTGAGTTCATTGGGGTTTGGAAGGAGAGCAACACCCAGCAGTTTGAGGCCTTGCAACGCCAGAATGACATTCTGGTGGCTGACATGCAAAGCATTGCTCAACAAGTCAGCCGCCAGAATGACATTCTGGCGGAGCTGCTCCCCACTGCCAGGTAGCCTAAGGGACAATCCCCCATCTGCTGGCCCACCCCAAGCTGCTCCCCAACCTTCCACCTCTGCTGACCCTCCTCTGTCCACTGGGGCAAGACGGCGCAAGCCTTCAGTGCCAAAGGCCCTGTCCCCAAGGCCCCATCCAAAAAGGGGAAAAAAGGGCCAAAATAATGACACCTGGGTCACTTTCTCTGTGTTTGGACCCCAAATTTTTTAATTGCACTGGACATCCACTTCCTGAGTTGGCCATCTATCCATTTTCGTGCAAAGGGCAGTAAAGTGCTTATTTTGACCTCTAGAAATGCAGGTTTTATTTTTGGTGGTGTGTATCATGCTTAGTATTCTCCCTGGTTGTTGCAGGTCGTATTCTGGTGTCCACATTTCTTTCACCATTGCATTTGCAGGGTAACACATGTTTGGAGATATGCAACCTCTTGTTGTTGCTGATTGTTATTTTTGACAATATTTTAAATTTTACTTTTATTTATGATATTAAATTGTGAACTAAGCTGTGATGCTGAACAGCAAATACATTTTATTTCACAATTAACACACAATTGTTGTATGTGTAATTTCTTGTGTCAAACAAATAATACATTTATGTGTACTTACTGACCAGGGAATGTTTGTGCATTTATTGACATGTTGTAGAAGTTTCCCATGTATAACCCTCTCCATGGCCATTCACATGTTCATATCCAACTTTTCACAGCTAATTAGTTTGTGTCAGCACATGTGCAGAGCAACTTAATAGGTGAGAAAGCAGTTTCTGTGCAGGTGAGGTAACTCCAACATTAGTAGGTAAAAGCAGGTCCAGAACAATGAGTTCGTCATGGAGTGGGTGAGGTAGGCAAACAAGGGTCAAAAGGGACATTTGTGTAGGAATGCATATGTGTCCTCCCTAAAAAAACAGTAATGTCTTGGTACAGGTATGTTAAAGCTGTGTGAGTCGACCAAACATGATAAAATTGCTTGTGAACAAACATGTTTAAAAATGTTACTATAAATGATTTTTCAGTGTCATAAGCAGATGTAGGAATCCTTTGTTAGAGAGATGTGATTGCAATAATATGATTGGTGGCATTTTACATCCAGAGTGTAGAAAAATCCAATTCATAGCAGATCAGAAAGTGTCACAGTTATGTATTTTGGGTACTATACAAAGATTGTGTGCAAAATAGTACAGAACAATGAGTTCGTCATGGAGTGGGTGAGGTAGGCAAACAAGGGTCAAAAGGGACATTTGTGTAGGAATGCATAAGTGTCCTCCCTAAAAAAACAGTAATGTCTTGGTACAGGTATGTTAAAGCTGTGTGAGTCGACCAAACATGATAAAATTGCTTGTGAAAAAATGTTACTATAAATGATTTTTCAGTGTCATAAGCAGATGTAGGAATCCTTTTTTACAGAGATGTGATTGCAATAATGTGATTGGTGGCATTTTACATCCAGAGTGTAGAAAAATTCAATTCATAGCAGATCAGAAAGTGGCACAGTTATGTATTTTGGGTACTATACAAAGATTGTGTGCAAAATAGTGGCCATGGGCTTAAAACATTGCTGAAACATCCTTTGTAGCTGTTAGATGTGGTTTATGTGTTTGTATCATAAATACAAAAAATATGTTTGTATTCGAGTGAAAACGTTGACACATGTCGACTTGTGTAGATTGAGTGTGCTGCTGTTTAAGGTATATGAAAACACTTATTGAATGTGTATAAATGTTTAACAAATACCTACCTTAGAATATATAAGCAGGTCTTAAAATGATTCTTACCTTAAATAAAACAAACCTTTAAATGTAGAGAAGTGTAGAAAGATATGCTTCCAATGTGTTTGAGTGCTGTGTGTGGCTTGCAGGTAGTGAAATAATGGTTTTGACTTAATAGGCTGCAGCATTGCTTATTACATTCAGGTGTATGTGTTTGAGTAGTAATCAGCGTTAATTAGCAGACCCAGCCGTCCGCTCTCATGCGGTATCTGTAGGGGTGGTCTGTAGGTGGCGGTGGCGGCCGCCTGTTTTGTGTACGGTGCTTTCGCCGATCAAGCGGTAGTAGCACTGTACATTTTTTGTGCACACCCCCGTGTACGCCCATGTTTACGCCCAGTTCCCCTCAATACGCCCCTATGCCGCCTACAATGACCGTACTCTTGCGGACAGGTTTTTTCGCACGTAAAGACCCGTCCGTGAGCGTTGTGCAGTCGTCGCGCCTGCGCATTACGGAAGGTACGCATGCGCAGATAAAAAAAAAACCCGGAACGTGCGCTTACGGCCCAGCCGCCTGAACCAGAATAAACCCCTAAGATACAGCAATAAAATAGAACAATACTGTAGATATACAGTTCAAGTTAGTGCACAACAATAATCAAGGGTCTTTCATATCTAATACAATATATGAATATTTCAATAGCAAATAAAAAATAAAAAAAGAGTAGAAAAAGAAAAGTAATGAAGTAGATAAGAAGGTGGCAGGGCCTAGAAGGGAAGGGGTCACTGTGTATATATATTGTGTATATATATATTACTATGATGATGTTATATATGAATGATATTTAAAGGTTAGCCAGCTTTGCCAGGTGGATGTAAAGTCAGATGAGGGCTATTTTATGAATGAAGTCAGGTCTTCCATTAACATATAATTGTCTATCCTCTGGAACCACCGACAGGAGGGCAAATCAACTATCGCCAATAGCAGGGTATAGTTGCTCTTGCAGCATTCATCAAATGGCGAAGTATCGATTTTTTTATATATTGAAATAGGTCCATTAAATAAAATAGGCAAAATTCAGGCGTGTTGGGCAAGGAAAGACTAGTAATGGTCTTTGTCACTTTCCAAACAGTCCGCCAAAAAATCTGTCAATATAGGGCAAAATCTCATGGTCACATCTCCAGCATGAGGCAGATACATTTGGAAACATTTTATGTATTTGTACTGGGCATCTATACCAGCGACCTAGAATTTTATATTGAGTCACTAATACCTGAAGTGATAAATAACTTACGAAAGTATAACAGAATATACGAGCCCATTGAGTTTCTGTCAGACTTTTCCCAATTTCCTCTTCCCAGGCTAGAAAGTATGTACGCAATTTGGTGGCAGAAACATAGAAACATAGAATTTGACAGCAGATAAGAACCATTTGGCCCATCTACTCTGCCCCTTTTTTATCTTTATCTTTACGCGTGGTATGTACTGAACCTGAAAATGCAGCCAAAATGCAGAAAATGCTGGAGGAACTGTCCTTTGTGATTTTAATCACATTTCTAGGAACATACCTGCGTTATTATTGCCACTATGTAAACGGTAAGAGGAGGGATGTATATCCAAGATGCAATGTGTAGTTCAACCCTCCCTTGTTCTTACCTTGCACAGTTTGCAGAGAAAACGCAGGCATGTGTCACAGCGGACATAGATTCACAGTAACTATGGGACATTCAGAAATATCCCAGTTGCTATAAAAGCTTTTGCTATCACTGTGCTTCTAGGTATTGGTCAGCGAGCCAAACGAATATTTGATGTAATGGGGCTGTGCAAGCACCAATTTAGAGCATGAACTGGGAAACTATGGATTTGCTTTTGTATTATTAGATATGGTACTTGTTTCCTAGCACGGCACCTGTCGGGGTTGAGGCATGCGATCGATGCGATGGACCCGATTTTCTGTCAATTACCAGCTTAATTTGCCGGTAAAGACAAAATCACGTTGATCGCGTCCATCACGGCCCATTATAAAGGGCCGCGATGCGACCGACGCGATCAATGCAATTTTCCCATAGAGAACAATGTTAAATTAGTTTTAAAGTTAAAATCGCGTTGATCGCGTCGGCCGCATGCGATTATAATAGCATCCGATGCGATGGACGCGATCAACCCGATTTCACATAGGGAACAATGGGAAAAGACCAATATGGCCAATTTCTCATTGTATATGCCCCCTCATGGGTATTAAGTATGGTTAATGGCCCCCCATTTTTAATGCCACCCCACTATTGACGCCAACCCGAAGCGTGGCGAGGGGCGGCGGTACGCGTCCTCCGACCTTTTCATACCCCCACTATCCACGTCGGCGTGGAGTTGATTTTATATAGTGAGGCGAGTGCAGCGAGCCACCGAGCCCGAAGCTTGGCGAGGCGTAAACCTGTGAAGTAATGCGCGTCCGCTCGCCACGCTTCGGGCTCGGAGGCTCGCTGCACTCACCACACTATATAAAATCAACTCCCCGCCGACGTGGATAGTAGGGGTATGAAAAGGTCGGAGGACGCGTACCGCCACCCCTCGCGGGCAAGCTGCGCTCGCCATGCTTCGGGTTGGCGTCAATAGTGGTGTGGCGTTAACAATGGAGGGCCATTTCACCCATCAGGGGGGGGGGGGTTTGCTATCTAAATGGGGAGTTTTGGGGCTTTTTACATTGAAATCAATGTAAAATTGGGGTCTCAGGGAACATTTTACACTGATTCCAATGTAAAAATCGGGTCGATCGCGTCGATCGCATCGCATGCGATTTGATTGGCATGCGATGCAATCGACGCGATTTTTGCGGCCCCGATCAATACAATTAAAATCGGTGGCGCCGTGCTAGGAAACAAGTACCTTAGATATATATACTGTGGTACCTGTTTCATTTTGGACATTGTAGTAGATATTTATATATTATAGGAAAACCTTCATAGATTCAACCACGTGTCTCAGATCTATCAGGTACACTACCAATCTTAGGGGCCGATTCACAACCATTAATTTGGGTCTGAATTCATCCCCGTCATCTGACTGGAGCGAATGGCTTTGGCGAGTTTCACACTTACTGCGCCATTCACTCTGATAAGGGAGAGCCGGGGTGAGCAAGGGCCAGCAGCAGGGTGTCCGCATAAAAATGTTGGGCGTTCCCCTGAGAATGCAGGCGTGGTGATGTCACATGATGTCAGTGCCCACCCCCAATTCGGTGGATAGCGAATGTCAGTATAGACCATCAAATGATTTTCTCCAGTTCGGCCGGATACGAGGGGATGTGTTTGCATACACATCCCCTCGCATGCTAGTGGGTGCCGGAGGGGCGGGTGTTTGACCAGGCGGCAGAGTTTACCTGTTCGCTAAACTGCGATTACATGCAGCCTAGCGAACAGGTATGAATCAGGCCCTTAATTGAATATATCTAGGAAAACAAATGTGTTGAGGGAAAAGCATAGTTTTGGCACACTGTTTCACCACTTCGAGAGCATTTAGAAAATTATATGTTTATTCCCGTTTTTTACTGACCTAGATTTTGATAACAAATCGCACATTTTATTTAATGATTAACATGCTGCTAGCTGCCATAGAAACTGGCAAACAGATTTCACAGGAATGCTATCACGTGTGTTATGGTGCTAATAAAGCACAAAGGTATTTTATACAGCATATGCTTTTTTTCTTTATGTTTGGACAGAAAGACTACAGACTTTAAAAGTGAGAATGAAGTGTGTATTTAGCACATATCAGGTGCACATCTATGTAAAAGAGATGAGATGTTAAATAAGCAAAAGAAAAACCAATAGTTTCAGAATATTTTTTAAAATAAAATGTAAATATACTATAGCCAATACAATAGTAATATAATTACTCTTTTGAGGGCACAATGTACCAAGCGCTGGCGGTACATCCTGCTACCCTTGGCCACGATGCTCATCACACATCTACTAATATATGCAATAAGCAATGCAAAGGGCAGCTCTTCCGATAAGAGCAGAATTTTGTGATGACCGCTGCTGTCTTCAGTTCTGGGTTTCTGACCAGCATATGCGAATCTAGGGGGTGGTCCGGGGGTGCACCCGTGTCTCTAGCCCCCTGGGAACCGGAGATAGTGCCAGGCAAAGCTGGAACATTTTCCCTATAGGATAACATGGGACCCGCTAATTCCCCACCCAGTTCAACGGCTGCCAGTTCCCCCTTCGGCATCACTGAAGCTCGAGGTTGATCTCAGTCGAACCCAAATCGCTGGGCCTTCAATCTGATACCAGGCTGGATCCATATGGGTTAATTAGTTCCAGGGATATTGAGGTTAAAAATTTTTTTTTTTTTCATTTCTTAAATGTAATTTCATGACTGTTCATGACTGTTTATGTTCTTTGAGGGCAGATTTCTCTGGAACCAAACAGCCCAGTTTCACGGGACCAAAATCATTCGAAGCCAACTCAAAAGTTCTTCAATATGATACTGGTCTCATGTAAATGGGTCAGTTGGTTGAAGATATAGCTGGTTGGTTAAAGGGGGGTAGGGAGAGGGGAGTGGTTATCTCTCCTCACACCAGAAAATGCAGGGACTAGGCTGGTGTATAAGGGGTCAGCCTGGGAATGTCCCTGCATGATCCCATACCCTCTAACATTTGAAGGGCAGAAATCGGTACGCATTCGGGAAGGGGGTGTGGCCATGTGTGAAGTAGGCGTGACCACAGTTAAAGTGGGCGTGGTCACATCCCCTTTCCGAATGTGCATTTTTTTTTCACTTCATGCTGCTTGCCTAGCTGCCCCATCCCCGTATCCTTTATCCTCTCACCATGCTGCCCTAACCCCGGGGAGGGACTCACCTGCCTATTCCCCGGTCCTCAGACCAACCTGCACTCCACTCCACTCCCCAGCACCGCACCGGACACCGCACAGCAGGTGCCAGGCGGCCATCACACCCCACCAGCAGGGCACGGGCAATTCAGCCAGCGGAGCTGCAGCCATGTCCCGTAACCGCCTGCACAGAGAGCGACACCCCGAAGAGCAGGCGCACAGTCACCATGTGCGAGAGGCTCCTGTCACCCAGTCTCCGTGCCCACACAGCCAACAACTTGCCGCCTCATTGGCCGCAGCTCGCATCACTCTTCCCAGCACAGCCTTCTCACCATCTTCATTGGCTTACTGTAGCATCAATCTAAAACTTGCTCACTCTGATTGGATGTTTCCCAAACTACAACTCCCAGGAGGCACTGGCTACTAAAAAACCGGTACATTCGGTACAGTTAGATTTAGCCGGTACAGACCATTAAAAAACGGTACTAGACCGGCTAAATCGGTACAGTTGGAGGGTATGTGATCCTGGGACCATATTCCCGGGTAAATCCCTCATTTTCTGTTGTGAAAGGGGTATTATTTCAAATAGCCATGACCTGCAGTGCTCTGAATACAGCCGGGCAGCCCCCTGCTCTCTGCCCAGCTGTCAATGACTGTCACCCCTGCAGCTTCCCTCCAATTCTTCTCCTCGCTTTCACCTCAGCCCCCCCCCCCCCCTTTAATCATGTGGTGCCGGCACCCAGCGTGCTCCCCTGACGTCACGCACAATAACAGCGCGCACAATATTTCAAATGTCCACTCGGCTAGAGGGGACACCAGGAGGGGAGTGGGAGCATGCTCTGCGCTGCGCTCTGCTCCTCTCCCCATAGAAGCAGCTGCACCGCTCTCCATCTCTCCCTGCAGCAGCAGCGAAGTCTCATATAAAAATTTACAGTAAGTGGCACTTTTGGGGGCATTGCTTAAGGGACACTACAAGTGGCGGTATGTGGGGGCATTACGCATAATGTGTGGCTTAATGTGTAAGGGGCATTACGGTGTGCAGCATCATGTGTAAGGGGCATTATGTGTGCAGCATCATGTGTAAGGGACATTATGTGTGCAGCATCATGTGTAATGGGTACTATGGTGCATGGCATCATGTGTAATGGGTACTATGGTGCGTGGCATCATGTGTAATGGGTACTATGGTGTGCGGCATCATGTGTAATGGGAACTATGGTGTGCGGCATCATGTGTAATGGGTACTATGGTGCCATCAAGCAAGAACCCCCTAGCAATGAGCACGTAGGTAAGCAGCACTTATGTGGCAAATATGTAATGGGTATTACGGTTTGATATATAGTATGTAATGGGCATCATGATGTGTGGCACAATGTGTAATGGGCATTATGGTGTGTGGCCTTATGTGTAATTGGCATTACGGCGTGTGGCTTTATGTGTAATGGGTATTACGGAGTTTGCTAAAATGTGTAATGGGCATTACTGTGTATGGTCTAAAGTGTAATACCACACCCCTTTTTGTGATGCCACGCCTCCTTTACCATGAGGCCATGCCCCCTTTTGTCACGCGGCTACACCGCGCAAAGGTCCCCCTGCTATTATGTCTAGATCTGGGACCACCCATTACCATAATTCTAGATTTGCCTATGCTGACCAGGAGTCCCTCTGCGTATGCTCAGAGATGCTGGTGGCCGTGGGGCATACTGGGAGGGATCAGTGTCATCTCCCTCACACAGCAGCACTGTGGAGAGAAGTCTACAGGCTTGTATGGAGTATTACTAGCTACAGCTGACCCCCCCCCCCCCACACACACACACACACACACACACACTCCATGCTCCCTTCCCCCCCCTCTCCGTTTGTCTTTTGGAGCCAGGACAAAGGCACTGTAGCACTTTTGTTCGAAAATGTGGTAAAACCCCAAAAACATCATTTTCACCACATTTTTTTCTTCAGTACTGAACACCAAAAATCGAATCCCAACATACTATCCTAGCTGGAATAGCAAATAGTGAATAGCAGGTGTGTTGCCCCAAAGTAGATCTTCTGGAATATTTTATAAGTGAGAGAAATGTTACTATGCACGGGTGTACCAGAGGAAGAAATTAGGTTTTCTGGGTTTTTACCGCATTTTTTAAATGTACATAAGCCCCTCCAGAGACTATGGGCTTCCTCCTCCATTGCTGTGTGAGGGATCCGATTGAATCCCTCCCTATATGTCCAGGCACAGATGCGCATCAAAAAGGGCAGCTCTTATTGGTTGAGCTGCTCTTTATGTTACGAATGGCATATTTTGGCACATATGCGATTTGACGTGATGGGTGGCGGGATGTACCACAAGTGGTTGGTACATTACACCATACATGTGAAAACACCCAGGCTGATTTACAACATAAATCCCAATATTCTGAAATCCCCTTCTGTCTGTTGGGCCACACCGCCTGTCATATTATATTTAGGTGGGTGTGACTGCATGCCATGTGTCTTGTTCTCAACACACTGGATCAAGCCTAGCACTACACTAAATGAAGCAACGCAGATGTATACGCTGTATCCATTCACTGCTGCTCTGCAGGTAGAGCAGAAGTGCAAGTGTGACTCCCGACTACCCTGAATACACTGTGGCCTGTGGGTAGAAAAGCAATACAGTGCCCAAAAGCAGGACTGTCCAGTTGAAACTAGTGCAAACTGAATGTGGCAACCCAGATTGGTTACCGTTTACCTGTAACATCTTCCACTTATTGGGGTGGCTCTGTACAGCCCTGATTTTTGATAACTATTCTGCCATCCCACCTGAGGCCTCAATGTTGTGTGGGAGAGGGGAAAGGATGACGGCAGCTCTCATCACTGCTCTGCACAGCTGTCCAATGGGTGAATACATTCTGTTGTAATATCATGCCCAAGCAATGTATCATCATCAAAAATGTCCTTTAGGACATAAATCCCAAAGTGACTTTGCAAGAGACCCTTGTATTATAATATGATGTGCTGAACCTGAACTCAGGGTATATCAGTAATTTAATACTTCCCCATTATACAAATGTATGTAAATTAAGATTATTTATAAAAAAAAAAAAAAAAGCGGAAATGTATGACGAGTATGTGGGCACCTATCAGACTTTAAATACACCAGGCAGCTCCAGGAGTATTCAGCATTAGCCACTAGCTATAGTTAAGAAAATAGCTATTAAATTACTTTTAGTGGACAATACCTGTGGAGGGAGAAATTATTGCGCCAGAAAAGTATATAGTTGAAGTAAAGAAAGCTGCTGGGACCTGGTTGAGGCAGAGCTCGTGACAAATGAACTGATTCAGCTTTCCTAAGCTGAGTAAGAGGTGTGTTACTGTGCCTCTTCTGGAGACAGCATAATCAGGAACAGAAGTGGTGTCATGGATGTGGAGTTGGCACTAGAAAAACTAAGTCTGCTTCCAAGTGTGACAAAGCAACATAGATGGAAACAACTGTGGGTGGAGCAGGCAAGTACCAGCACTAAGCACTACCACCAGGGGTGCCACTTACCCCTGGTGCAGCCATGAGTGATCCATTCAGTACACACACATTCGGCAAACATCACACAAAGGGGGTATAGCTTCATTGAAGGGGTGAGACTTCCCAAGACCCCATTTTTTTCACTCCGGGAGTAAAGGAGGTGTGCGATGTTACCATAGACAGTGGTTGTAGTTTCCAACTCCTACAAAGTGACAGGAGCTGGGTGTTGCACATAATGTTACTGTGCAGCACCAGGCTCCTGTCACTGAGCAGTAGCCTGCATTTTGGTATCACCACTCAGAGGGTGACACACAGGTGCTGCCCGGATCTCCTGCACAACCCTTGTGATGCAACGGACTACCCCATGGATCAGGACCAAAAGGGAGGAGCCTGTTACCCTACTCTTACAGGGGAGTCATCAACACACCTTAAAGTTTCCTGGTGTTATTACCCAGATAATTGTAGCATCAGGTGACATGATCCACTTGAAATGCTGCCACTTGACTATAAAAAAGAGACAGAGGGGGGAATTTACAAAGATGGGAGTTCTATTTCAAAAGCGCTGCGGAATATGTATGCGCTATATAAGAAACTGTTAATAATAATAATATGTGATGTTGCTATGGGCAATCAATCAGATACTATCTATTATCTTCTAGAATGTGCTAAATAAATAATTAGATTCCGATTGGTTGTCTATAGCAACATCCCATGTGAAATAGAACTCCCATCTTAGAAAATATCCCCAGATACTGGTTTATGGAGCCTTATTACAGAAACTGTGTGAATTTAAAGAATCATTTACAGTAAATACATTAAAATCAAATTTAAAAAGTTATCCTCTCAATTATTTTAATTACAGAACAAAATTTAGACTCTTTAATTTTAATTAAAACATCTATGCATGTTAATAAGTACATGTACATGTTAATAAGCACAATATACACAATATATGGCCCTTGTGAGGTACTGTAAAATGCGACGATTATTTTATTACTTTACTTTAACATGTTTTCTTACTGCTATTAGAATAATTAACTGGTGCGTGACTGCTATCTAATTTTTTCTCACCATTGCTAACTATAGTAGACTAATTAGTTTTGATGTTATTTTCTTATGCTTCATCCGCTTCTTTATCTTGTGGGGGCATTTACCTGCATCATTTCCATTATACTAAAATGTGGGAAGGGAAGGAACATTTCTCTTATAGGCTGTGTGAATGTGCTTGCTGTTTTATCATAAAAACAAGGCTTTTGTGTCCTGTGTCATTATCCCAACTGAATATCTTTGTTACTTCAGGAAGCAGTGTCGTGACTAAAGCAAATACACACTAAAATCCTGCAGTGTACTTCTGTAAAACATTTCTTATTATTATACACTGCATGCACTTGGTCAGTGGTGTGTTTTGACCTCCTTTCTGTTTCCTTATGTACAGCACAGCTTTAAGTACAACAAATAAATTGTTTATTCTTTCTATAAAAAATATGTTTTGTAGTAGAAATACTATTAACTTATATAACTAGACATTAGACAGCAAAGTATAATAAGAATTTGACAGACTGAACCACTGTGAAAAGGGTAATGGGTCATAGGGTCGACAGTAATTTGGTCGACAGTCAATAGGTAGATCACTATTGGTCGACAGTCAAAAGGTCAACACATGAAAAAGGTTGACATGCATTAGGTGGACATGGTCAAAAAAGGGTGACACAAGCAAAAGGTTGATTTGAATTTTAGTATTTTTTTGTGTGTCTATGTCGATATAAGTTGACATGGGCACCGTATAAGTGTACCGTTTATTTAAATCCATCAATAAAAACCTCCTTGATTTTCCTCCTTTTGGCAGCTACAAGTTAAGCTGGGCACACACCTGGCCAACAGGTCGGCCATTTGACAGATGCGCCAACCTACTGTATCTAACAACTGCTAAGTGCATACACATTTACCAATCATCCGCTTAATGGGCCATATTCAATGCAGCCAGCGAGGGGGTTAAATGGCGGGAATCGCCGAAAACAAGTGCCACTGCCAGGCGCTCACCCTATTCCACATTCTGGGGGAATCCTCGCTGTCAGAGGACGGCGAGGATCGCCCCAAAAAGCGAGGCTTGCGGCTAATCCAGGGAGCCCACTGCATTTAGCCGCACACGCTGTTTCCCTGTCGCTACAAAAACCTAATGAGGGGGAAACGGCGTGTGCAGGGGGTCAGTTGAATACTGACCCTGCTTGCTGTGACAGCGAGCAGTCAGCACTGCTCGCTGTGACAGCGAGCAGTCAGCACTGCTCGCTGTCACAGCTCGCAAAAATCATTGAATACACCCCAATGTGTTGTGTCAGATGTCACAACTAGGTGGGTATTTAAATGCGTGGGGTGGAGGCGGTACTAGCCTCCATTCTGGAAGCAGATTATTGTCCCTGTTTTCTGGGAGTGCTGAGGCCACGGTCTGCATCTTCTGAGAGTTCATCTCAGATGACTTCACAGATTTATTTATTTATATAGAGCAGTAGATTCCGTTGCTCTTTACAATTGTAGACAGTATAAAACAAACTGGGTAATAGCAGACAGACATGGAGGTAGCAGGGCCCTACTGTACGCTTACAATCTATAGATGATCCAACGCTGCATCTTAAGACACAGCACTTGTATCTGCGATACTGGCAGGATGTATCTTCCCTCATGTTGGAAAATTTGGGGTGCATAATGTAACAAAATGTTAAATTGAGACAATGACATGTACTGTGAATATTGGTTCAATTAGGCTAATCAAAACATTCCAAATGGCTAATTAGACATTAAGGGAGAGGGTGTCCAAGGGTTTCTGACATTTTTACGTTAAAATTAAGACTTTCCTAACAATACTTTTATGCTCTCTGTGCACAAAACCAAAATGCAAATAACCTCTGTAAAATAAATCCTAAAATAGTTTTGAATTGGATAGCAATTTGCAGTACGAACGTGCTGTAAAAAAAGGCTTGCACAAGCCAATGCTCCCCTAATTGGATTGACCCCCATGGATTGAATTTGTTTTTCAGAGAGATTTAAACATCTTCTGTAAGCATGTAAAAAAAAGATTAGATAAAACCTCATGTAACAGTTGTAACACCTGAAATGTCACACTACAACAAGAATAATCACAGTGAATTTAAACCATAAATTGCACCAAAAACATTGCTTCATGTATTGCTTGCTTATAAAATGGTAATGAAAGCTGAGCAGAATTTCAGAGTTACAGAAAAGCATTAACAGTCTCACACTCTAACTACTAATTGGATGAGAACATTATCTATTTATAAATATTGCTTTTCTTTGTCTTTCAAGAGCTTACATATCAAACTCTAAAAAGTTAAAGGTAAACTTAACTAACCGCATCAAAAATTCAGAAGTCAGGGGCAGATTTATTAAGCTCGGTGAAGTAATAAAGTGTTTTTTATCACCTGCCAATCAGCTCCTAACTGTGAAGTTACAGGCTTGTTTTGAAAAAATGACAGGTAGGAGCTGATTGGCCAGTGATAAAACCCCCACACTTTATCACTTCACCGAGCTTAAAAAATCTACCCCTCAGTTACATCTACGCTCATACGAAAATCTGATGAAATTTGTAATGGAGGGTAAACGGGAGCACAGTTAAAGTGCTACACATTACTTCTTGTGCTCTTATGATTAGATGTGTTGCACTCATGTCAGTGCTTGGCTGGGATGTAATGAGAGACAGTTTTTTTAAGACTTCTTTAAATGTCCAATTTTTCAGCACGTTTGGGTTAACCCTATACAGGGTTAGGTATATACCCGCACAACCTATTTTGGATTTAGTCCATAAATATGGAAAGAGAGACCCCCAAATATTGTATTCACAGTGTGGGGGGTGCAGTTCCCAACAGAAACAATGTATTTATACGAGGAGAAGAGAAAGGCTGTATGGGGGAACGCACAAAATATTAAAACGTAACTTTTATTAGTACATTCTAAGATGCCCTATATCCAAATCAGGGGCACTACATAAATAGCGAAAATAATGAAGAGGTTAAAAAATACATATAATGCACAAACAAAGTGAGTGAAGGAAAAAATAAAGAATTAGTGTGTTAAAAAACACAAATGTTAATTAGGGAGAGATGTTATAGGATAGATGTTGAGACAAAAAAACCTCTTTTGAGGATCGATTCTTTATGTCATGATTTGACAAATGACCGTGGGGAAATATGAAGTGTAGGCAGATGGTTTATAACCCAATCCCGACCAGGGTTATTCCCTTTGTGATGGGTAATTCACTCTCACTGGTTCCCCAATCACAGGTGGTGGCAGATTAGTGTTGTTGGTGTATTTTACGGTGGGTGGGCACTCTTTGTGAAGGGTGATCCCCTCTCACTGGTTCACCCCTCACAGTAATGGGATTTGAGATGGTAGTCCCAAAATTATTCAGAGATATTCGTATTTCTCTATTGTATTATACTTTATTATAGTATCCCTTAAGTGCTTTTTATAATTTTCACACACATAGAAAAAACCCACACAGTTGCCACCAATAAAGATATGTCGCCAGACTAGTTTCTATTATTATTGCAGGGATGCCACTCACACTGGCATTACCTGTTGGTACTAATAAAAGGGTTATGTTACCCTCAATATAATAGTATACTAGTACATATACACTTCAAGTTATTACACTGTTCAGTATAGAGTTTTCCTGTATTATAGTAATTCAGATGGTGTTGTTTTACTGGCTTAGATTGCCCTCTAGTGGTTGAATCACATGAATTACAGGTACATTACTGTTGCAACATTGTATTCAGTATATGTATTGGATACATCTCTGATACAGTGTCTTATATTTCCCCTGTCTCAAGTCTATCCAAGTCCTATCTCACATAATCAATTTCATTTAGCATAATGACAATTATATAATAAACTGAGAGGACTACTCCCTAATAGAACAGATGCCAACGCAGCGTTTCACTAATAAGCTTTTTCAAGGCCATGAAAAAGCTTATTAGCGAAACGCTGCGTTGGCATCTGTTCTATTAGGGAGTAGTCCTCTCAGTTTATTATATAATTGTCATTATGCTAAATGAAATTGATTATGTGAGATAGGACTTGGATAGACTTGAGACAGGGGAAATATA
This sequence comes from Crinia signifera, assembly GCF_055691185.1. Lineage (NCBI taxonomy): Eukaryota > Metazoa > Chordata > Amphibia > Anura > Myobatrachidae > Crinia > Crinia signifera. The sequence goes on from NC_139219.1 coordinate 165,850,571, forward strand.
AGACACTGTATCAGAGATGTATCCAATACATATACTGAATACAATGTTGCAACAGTAATGTACCTGTAATTCATGTGATTCAACCACTAGAGGGCAATCTAAGCCAGTAAAACAACACCATCTGAATTACTATAATACAGGAAAACTCTATACTGAACAGTGTAATAACTTGAAGTGTATATGTACTAGTATACTATTATATTGAGGGTAACATAACCCTTTTATTAGTACCAACAGGTAATGCCAGTGTGAGTGGCATCCCTGCAATAATAATAGAAACTAGTCTGGCGACATATCTTTATTGGTGGCAACTGTGTGGGTTTTTTCTATGTGTGTGAAAATTATAAAAAGCACTTAAGGGATACTATAATAAAGTATAATACAATAGAGAAATACGAATATCTCTGAATAATTTTGGGACTACCATCTCAAATCCCATTACTGTGAGGGGTGAACCAGTGAGAGGGGATCACCCTTCACAAAGAGTGCCCACCCACAGTAAAATACACCAACAACACTAATCTGCCACCACCTGTGATTGGGGAACCAGTGAGAGTGAATTACCCATCACAAAGGGAATAACCCTGGTCGGGATTGGGTTATAAACCATCTGCCTACACTTCATATTTCCCCACGGTCATTTGTCAAATCATGACATAAAGAATCGATCCTCAAAAGAGGTTTTTTTGTCTCAACATCTATCCTATAACATCTCTCCCTAATTAACATTTGTGTTTTTTAACACACTAATTCTTTATTTTTTCCTTCACTCACTTTGTTTGTGCATTATATGTATTTTTTAACCTCTTCATTATTTTCGCTATTTATGTAGTGCCCCTGATTTGGATATAGGGCATCTTAGAATGTACTAATAAAAGTTACGTTTTAATATTTTGTGCGTTCCCCCATACAGCCTTTCTCTTCTCCTCGTATAAATGTCCAATTTTTGCCAATTTAATAACCTTTATTAAAACTTGGAAGGTTTCAGCTCCAAATAAGAGCGGCTGGTAAAAGGTGGGATCCAGATCTTTTACCCATATTAATCATACAACTTGACCAATGTATGGGAGCCGAGTTTGTAACTCAGACACAAAACAGAAACAGGTCGGACATCTTTAGAGGGTGAGTTAGAATCGGCAATGTTTAAATTGTATAAACTTTCAAATACAAAATCAGAGCACATTTGTAATAAATAAATATTTTATCTAATCTTAAGATTTTATATAATATTATTTGATCAAATAGTAAAATTTTAAATAATGTTAAATGTTTGGCTAGGACAAATTGTATAAGAACATTTTGGTATGAAGATAAAATTGCAGTTTACAATTTATATGTACTGTTAGAGGAGGCAAAGGAGTCATCTACCGCCAGGCACCTGATCCCAAGTGGGCACCTCTCCTTCCCTGCTAGTTTAAAACAGTTAATTGAAATGAGTCGATATCGCTTCTGTAGCTGAGTTCTGAAATAAATATATATATATATATATATGTGTGTTCTTGCTCTGGTACTGTATAGTACTGTATATATCATTTGCAAACCTCTCAACTGTCCTAATATTCATGGGACAGTCATGTTTATTTGTGACTGCCGCACATCCCACCCACTGGCAGCAGTGTCCCACAGTGGGGGGGGGGCAGTTGGGAGTCCCCCCTGCCACTGGCTGTTCTGCTTAGTAGAGCAGCTGTGAAAAGATGCTGTGAGCATGCAAAGAGGGACTGAGGGCATAGCCAGCAGCTCGCAGAGTGCTGGCCATGAACCCCCAGTGGGGAAAAAGGGATGTGGCCTCACGGGAGTATCGCGATTATAGACCACGTCTGGGGGGCTAGGGACATGGCAATCAGCTCATATAGCACAGCCCATTCCCCACCACAGTGATGAACATGGGGCATTGCTCATGAGAGCCGCATTACCACAAAGCATGCAGGAATCCTGGTCTCGGATTTATGAAATTTGGGAGGTAGGCATTTTAATCAGCAGATGCTGCTTGTGCCTCTAGTAAACACAGCAGTTTGACATCTGTATAATGCAAAATAAATACATAAAAGTGAGGACCTTTTGTCCTACACACATGAGGCGAAAAGGAGAAACCAGAGGTGATGTGATCCCTAGTGTTAGAGTACAAAGGAAAAATCATACTCACCCAAATCTAAATCTCTCTATACATTTTACATCTGCCCCATCTGCAGTGCAACATGGTTTTCTCCAATTATAAAGCAGAAAAGAGTGTTCGTTCACCAGACTGCTCCATTCTCTTCAATACTTATCAAAGGGATCATTTACCTTACGAGAATGGAAAAAATGACTGACCTAAGTCAATCTGTTAGAGCGCTTATGTATGAGTTGGATTCCTTATAGAGCAGCTGATTCAGGGGATGGTCAATTCCCCAAGTAAAATATAGAAACAACAAGGACAAGGGAGAGAATCAGCGCTCAAAAGAAAGAGTGGATTGCAAGTGCTTGCATCAATACAGTATAAAATTTAATAATATGTATTTACATACACATATTTAATCACATAAGAAAGATAACATAAGAAAAATAACAATTGAATTATAAAAACAGTAAAAATGGCAATGGACCTATTGGGAGAGCTGGGGTATAAGTATAGTCACCCGTATAGTGTTGATAAGACCTGCACTGATCCAAGGGTTTGAGTCCATAAAAGTCCAATGAGCGTCCGTAAGATGTTAAGGCCTTGTGGTGGTATGTCCTGGTGGTTGCCTAGGAGGTGGGCCCGGTGGCAAAGAAAGATGGTGTATAGCCAGCCCGGGATGTCCTTCCAGTTGGTTATGGCAATCAGGATACTTTTAGGCTTGATACGGATACAGAGGAGCGTTCTTTTGGACCGGATCAGAGGAAAGTATAGCAGGTGGTCAGCACTTGATAGTCAGATAAATTTGAGTCTCTCTCCAAGATAGTGTCCAGCAAAACATCAACGCGTTTTGCTGTGTTGGCTCACAGCTTTTTCAAGGTGTACTCTTGTTAGCAGGAAGCTCACTTAAATACCTTACTTCCTGTATTGGCAATTTGCATAGGTAATTGATGCATGCACTTCCACATACATTAAATATACATTTTATTATTTGCTCGGAGACTATATTCATTTGTAATACTCAGATTCATTATTCATATAAACAAAAAGTTTTAAAACGGTGAAAAAATAAAGAGAAAAAGAAAGAGGAAATTTTATGTGACCTCTACTGGTCTAAATACTTCCGGGTTAATGCTGTCATTATTATTATTAACTTGCTAGAAGTGTTCTAAATTCACATGATTTTCCTTAATAGTGAACAGCATAAGTTAGAGCTATGTTGTTGGCATAGGATCTTTAAAGCGTATTCATTAGATTGCTTATATTTATATATATAGGACTTTCGTTTGTTTTATCCGAGACCGGAAATGACGTTCCGGCTTCACCCTCCTCTCCTATAGTTTGTAGTAACCATGGTGACGCGTCTATATATTGCGTCTCACTATGTGGGGGGTCTGTTATTCAATACCCTATTGTGGGCAATATATAGGGTATATAGATTGCCAGTTTTAAATTCTTATACTATCTGAGCCACATACTACTTCGCTGTAGTTTCTAACGAGTACAGGGAGTGACGTGGCGCCACTCTTGCGGCTTCATAGGTGCATTGCCATCTTATTTCTTTCCCCTGGCTTGGGCCGTCACGTCACTTCCAGTAACTCGTATTGTGGCTCAATGGAACGCAGGAAGTTCCGTTCTTAGGGGCATACATATGAGTGAGTGGAACGCAAAATATAAATAAAGCCATCACGTTACTCCCAATGATGAATGATATGGCTCAGTGTATCTGGAGCTCGCTGCGTTCATGAAACGCAAACATATGCATGAATGGAACGCAAAACAGTGCTAATTATAATTTATTCATTGAAAACCATTCGTTGGTATAAGAAAAAGATGTAAAATTGTATAGTACAAATTTTATCAGAAAAAGGAACACATCAACATTTAAAGAGACAGGTATTTAAATACATATATATATATATATATATATATATATATATATACACACACTATGATAATTGAAAGAATGCAACTAAATGGATTGATATTGGTAATACATGGATGAATCTCCATGATATAGAGGGAAGACAACATGAATAATCTCACCATTCTCTGTTCGTTTTTAGGGACGAATAGTGGAGAACGTGAGGGTGGGGGGGGGGACAGAAAGGTGATGAGCATAGTTCACTAGTGGGTCCTGGAGCAGGCAGTTATAGTACAATAATATCTCAAGGTAGGTTCTATCATCGCTTTTATAAAGGGCAGGGGCAAAAAGACAGAAAAACAAAACAATAAAAACAATAAAAATGATGAAAAAATAATTTAAAGGACCACATTAAGTTTCATTTGTTCATTGAGGCCATTTGGGTATAGTGAATTATGTTTGAATATCCAAAAATATCTCCTGGCTACACAGCGACTTAAACCTATTTCCTCCACGTTTTGTAACTTTAATGTGTTCTAGTCCCAAGAGTCTTAAATGTTTTGGGTCACTATCATGATGTTCAATAAAATGTCTAGAGACACTATGGAGTAGATTTTTATTTATGATATTCCTACGATGTTCAAGGAACCGCACACGTAGAGGTCTCGTAGTGCGGCCCACATATTTCAGTCCGCAGCTACAGGACAATAGATAAATCACATATTCGGTGTTACAATTTATGAAACCTCTTATTTCCATTGTTTTTTTGTCTCCTATTATTATTGTTTTTATTTTATTTTGAATGAAATTACAGGTGATGCATGAATTTCTCCCACACTTAAAACACCCATTAGGTTTGGGGTTTAGCCAGCTGTTATTGGCTATATCCATATTTTTTATTTCAGTAATTTCTTTCAGTTCACTGGGGGCTAGCATGGTTTTGAGAGATTTATTCTTTCTAAAGATGAAAGTAGGTTTATTAGGCAGTATACTATGAAGAGTACTGTCTTGTCTGAGGATATTATAGTTTTTGTTAATTATATTTATAATATCCTTATATTGTGAATTGAATGTAGATATGAAAGGTAATTTATCATTTTCCCCCTGTTCGTTAATCTTTTTTGTGTTTATGCTTTTATTTTTATTTTTATCCATCTTTAACAATGAGACACGGTCACAATTCCTGACTTCTTCTATTGCACCTTTAACGAGATGCTCGGGGTAACCTCTTGAGATAAAAGCTTTGCCCAGATCATATGCTTGGTTTTCAAAGGAATCAAGGTTAGAGCAATTACGTCTTAACCGAAGCATTTGTCCCTTGGGAATGTTTTTCTTCCACGACGGGTGGTGCATACTGTTAAAATGCAGGTACGAATTGGTATTAACTTCTTTTTTAAAATTGGAAGTATGGATTTGACCATCCTTTATAGTCAGACTAATATCCAGGAAGTCTATCGTGTTCTGGTGAAAGGTGTGAGTGAACTTGAGATTAAAGGAATTAGAATTTAGATGTGAAACAAAAGAAAGTGCAGTGGATAAATCCCCATCCCAAATAATAAACAGATCATCGATGTAACGGCCATACAGGACCAGGTTCGCCTCCCAGCCGCCTCTCCACACAAGTTGGTCCTCGACCTCCTCCATGTAGAGGTTGGCATAGCTGGGCGCAAACCTGGTCCCCATGGCCGTCCCCATCACCTGAAGGTAAAAGGTCCCCAAGAAAGTGAAATAATTGTGACTAAGAATAAACTCAATTGAATCCAAAATAAAATTAGTATGGTCCACACTGAGGTCATCATCAGAACACAGCCTCTTCTTCACAGTTTCCACACCCAATTTTTGTGGAATATTAGAATACAAACTCTGTACGTCAAGAGTCATAAATGCGTACGAGTTTTTCCATTTTATTTGGCTGATTAAATTCAAAAAGTGGGTTGTGTCCTTGATGTATGACCTCAGTGTGGGAACTCGTGGTTGAAGATGAGTGTCCACATAGTGAGAAAGATTCGAAGACAGGGACCCAACACCTGAAATAATAGGACGGCCCGGGGGTGATGTGAGGGATTTGTGAATTTTTCGAAGATGGTAGTAAACCGGAATGACTGCATGTTCCACAAGTAGGAAGCGATATTCCTCCTTTGATATAATGTTGTTTGTCAAAGCTTGATCCAGTAAGGTTTTTAATGCTCTGGTGAATTCCAGAGTTGGATCATTTTGCAGTCTGCGGTAAATGCTAACATCATCCAAATGTCTATATGCTTCCTGTATATAGTCATTTCTATCCTGTAAGATGATCCCTCCCCCCTTATCTGCTTGTTTTATTATAACTGTTTTGTCTTTCATCAGTTTTTCAAGCAGATTTTTCTCCCGTCTAGTAAGATTATCGGAATTTTTCCTCTTGTTACTATTTGAACATAATATTTTAAAGTCTTCTAGAGTTAATTTGTAAAAACTCTCTATGTAAGTTCCTTTTGCCTTTATCGGAAAAAAATCCGATCTATTTTTTATTGATGATGTATCAATATCAAAGTATTTTTTGTTGCCTTTCGGATTTTCACTTTCTGTTATTGTCGAATTTTCATCTAGAAGGGTTACTAGTGTCATTAGTGTCTTATCATCCTGACTATCCAAGACAATTGGAATTGCATTTTCACCCATCTTGTTAAGTTTTTTTGTTCGCAAAATATTTTTGTCTGCACAGTGTGCGAATATATCTGTTTAACTCTACAAATAGAGAAAATAAATTGGCGGGTGTGGATGGGGAAAATTTAAGACCTTTACTAAGTAAATTGGTCTCTTCGGGGGATAAAGTTTTAGAGGATAGATTATAAATGATTTTTTCTTCTTTATTCTCTATTTCTCTAGTTTTTAGTGCTTTAATTTTTTGTTTTCTTAATTGTACTTTCTTGCCTCCCCTTCCCTCTCTGAACTTGAGAGTCTTCTCTTTTTGGGAGTCCCGTCTTGGTGATTTTTCCCTATTCGGTGGTTCCTTTTCTCTAAAAAAAACGATTCGCTCGTTTCATTATATGTATTGATTTTGGGTCTGGCCCCTAGATCTCTCTCTCTTTTATCTGATGTTGATTTGGTTTGATATCTTTTTCCCTGACTAGATCGATAAGAATTCTTTCTATAGGGTTGGTCTCTTTGTTCCCCACAATCTGTCCTTTTATCGTATACTCTCATGTTTTGGACCCTTTCTGATTATTTTTGGGGGGGTGGTCCCTTTTCTGATCTTTGGATTTATTCTTGTTCCTATAGGCTCTAATATTCCGGTCTCGGATAAAACAAACGAAAGTCCTATATATATAAATATAAGCAATCTAATGAATACGCTTTAAAGATCCTATGCCAACAACATAGCTCTAACTTATGCTGTTCACTATTAAGGAAAATCATGTGAATTTAGAACACGTCTAGCAAGTTAATAATAATAATAACAGCATTAACCTGGAAGTATTTAGACCAGTAGAGGTCACATCAAATTTCCTCTTTCTTTTTCTCTTTATTTTTTCACCATTTTAAAACTTTTTGTTTATATGAATAATTAATCTGAGTATTACAAATGAATATAGTCTCCGAGCAAATAATAAAATGTATATTTAATGTATGTGAAAGTGCATGCATCAATTACCTATGCAAATTGCCAATACAGGAAGTAAGGTATTTAAGTGAGCTTCCTGCTAACAAGAGTACACCTTGAAAAAGCTGTGAGCCAACACAGCGAAACGCGTTGGTGTTTTGCTGGACACTATCTTGGAGAGAGACTCAAATTTATCTGACTATCAAGTGCTTACCACCTGCTATACCTTCCTTTGATCCGGTCCTAAAGAACGTATCAAGCCTAAAAGTATCCTGATTGCCATAACCAACTGGAAGGACATCCCGGGCTGGCTATACACCATCTTCCTTTGCCACCGGGCCCACCTCCTAGGCAACCACCAGGACATACCACCACAAGGCCTTAACATCTTACGGACGCTCATTGGACTTTTATGGACTCAAACCCTTGGATCAGTGCAGGTCTTATCAACACTATACGGGTGACTATACTTATACCCCAGCTCTCCCAATAGGTCCATTGCCATTTTTACTGTTTTTATAATTCAATTGTTATTTTTCTTATGTTATTTTTCTTATGTGATTATATATGTGTATGTAAATACATATTATTAAATTTTATACTGTATTGATGCAAGCACTTGCAATCCACTCTTTCTTTTGAGCGCTGATTCTCTCCCTTGTCCTTGTTGTTTCTATCATTTACCTTACCAATGATCTCCAGATGACTGTTAAAAGGAAGAACTGTGTTACCTCAATAGCAAGGAATGGTCATATACAGCAGTTTATACGGAAACATTGTGGATACAGCCTTTTGCTAATCTGCAATATGCATACACTGGTCAGAAACTGAAACTGAATTGAAAATAAATGGACAGGTCAAATAAATGAAAAATATTTGAATAAAAAGTATTAACCTTTGTTAAATTTCCTTTATTTTATTAATATATGAATATTATTTTAACATGTGGATGGTAACTCTAACCCAGGTCTATGGAATGCTTGTAGATTTAGTGACCGCATCCCATCTAATACAGTATAGACCTGAGAGGTAATGGCTAGCTCTATGGAGATGCTGGCATCTGACTATAATGCATTTGATGTGCTCTCTGGTGTAATACAATGCATCTTACCACTCACCATCTAAACTCAGGGTGGACAAACCTAAAAGACCCAAGCCTAGAATAAGTTTTACCTGTGGTTTTCCATTGTTACTGAGTTTATACTGTTTAATAATCTCACTTTTCATTTTATATGCCATGTTTCAATTTCTATCTATAGTCCAATAAATAAAACAGCGTATTGCGATTTAAAAAGGATCTCATTGATAAATTTCGCACATCCCAGACTGTTATATCAAGCTAGAGCAACATTTTAATAAATGATCCCCACCAGACCTTGGAAAGTGCAGTTTTATATTGCTCAACGTAGTCAGTAATCTAAACAGACGGTGTCCTACAACTTGGGAAATCATTTCAAGGCAGTAGTCTCTTAATAACAATCCAATTTAACTTGTCATTATATTTAACTCTGCTGAGTATAGGCTTAGACTGGCATAGAGCGCCACATGACATTCTATAATATGATACATGTTGCTTCTCACACTATGATAGAAGAAAGTCAGCTTGGCAAGCATACATGGTGATGCTGGCATCTTCTATTACATTGATAATCCTTGGTTTCATACATTTTTATACTTCTGGAAATAACCTTAGAACGACGTGTCCACATATATCCTATATTGCCTTTAAAACTACTGTTCTCATAAACCTTTAATAATTGTAATTGTTCAAAGCAGTTGGAAGCAGGTGATTAACTGTAGTGCGTTATATGATTTCAGAGGAACTAGAAAAGTTTTCTATTATGAACTATGCAACCTGCAGTGACTTGTAATAATAAAATCAGCATGAAAGGATAATTACTAATTTTCTTCCAGCTTTTCTAACGTGTTATATTATTCATCCACGTCCGTAGCTGTCTATCTCCACAAATTATCTAATGATTTTATTTTTTGCTGATCTCTATACAAAGTAATATTAACAGCTTTAGCTATGATTATACCGACCCAGATACTGCAAGGATTAGAGATATTAACAAGAATTGGATAAAGCTACCTTGACTTATTTCTGTAACATTTTCAGCTGTTTTATATTCTGTCTGTTCCCATCATGTCTGATGCATTTGTACAATTCACACTTTCCGTATATTATAAAATCACAGAAATGTCATATGTTGTACCATAGTCATTATGAAGGTCTTAGTTTAAGTTTGTGATCATGTAATTGCAATTATTATTGTTTTTGATTAGCAGCAGCACTCTGCATGCATTGGATGAAGCAAACACATAGCATACATATAGAACAGGGGCATGGGAGGTACTATGAAGGGTCTGTTTCATGAGGGAGCATATTGTCGAGCAGTGAAAATGTACAGCTGAGACGAGAAATGAAAGTGCTTCAGTTTGGGGCACCTGGGACATACTGTATCAGTTTAAGTGCAATATATATTCACATTTATAATTTTATCATTATTGATCATCTACTCAACTGTGGTATGGACCACCAGACATCCTTATTAGTAGTTGATGGGAGGGCTAGGAGAAACCCAGGTATGCTCTGTGATCCAACACATGCGGTCATCGGTCTGTGCATTTGTTAGTGAACTCTGCTAGAGAACCCACGTAGTGGTATAGCAAACAATAACCGTCAAGCCTGAGCTTGCTACATGTGATCATATGGCAGTCTCATACTAACCTATATATTAGGTACTGCTGTGCCACATGACCACAGCAGTTATGTATAACATTTGCTGCAGACTTTATCGAGTCTGATCTCCCATTTAAAGAGACAGGAGGTCACAGGCATATAGCAAATGGTGAATTTTATCATGCTTTTGACACCCATTAAGGTTGGGTTTAGGCACGCAAAGCACCTAAAGCCGACCAAACTAATAGGCGCAACCAGAAAAGTCCCATTTGGCCACCAGACAGGTGACCTTTCTCGTCTTTTAGCTTGCTACACCCAGGGATAGCAAGCTGAAAAGATGTGTTTTCTCACGTCACCAGAAACATTTGAATACTAGTGGCGGTACAATTGATTTCCACCCAGTATGCTGTTTGGCAATGTACAATGGAGTGCAATATGCATGCAATCAATATAACACTTGGTTGACGGTGCTCCCAGAGAAAATAGTTTAAACAAACTAAATAGGGGTTCCTCACAAGAGTGTGTTTACTGTATTGGGTGTCCACACCCCCACATACTGTTCTAGGTCACACTTTAGTACTTAATAAAAATTTAACTATTAATTAGATTATATTTAAAAAAAATCATAAATAAATATTATAATTTAGTAGGTTTCAATGCAACCCAGTTCACATAACAACATTTAAATACATATCCAGCATATTGTGCTAAATATAGCAGATCCTAGCAAAAAATCTGGTAGACTTTACTTTTTATGGATCATATTCGACAGTCGGAATCCCGCGCTGTGTTCATTGACTGCAAGAATTCAATGTTCGAGCTGTCAAGTGTTGGAAAGTCTGAGGATTGGCGAAAACGGCCATGAATTCGACAATCCGAGGACTTTTCTGACAAAACAGATCTGACTTGTTTTAAAGTCAGATCTGTTTTATCAGAAACTGCCTTCAATGCTGTAGAAAACAGCAGCATTGAATAGGCGAGGGACAATATTTCAGCCGGCATAAATAGCGGCTGGGATTGAATACCCCCTGTCTTTTTTTTTTTTTCATTCTTGTGAGGATCCCACTATTTAGGCACTAGCTCCCACTAGAAATTTTCATTGTAAGCCAACCCTCATGAGCCATTGCGGCCCTAATATTAACCCTTTATTCAAAAATGCATAAAGTGCACTAAGTGCATTGATGTGTATGCTGACCTTATGATATCAATGTTGAGTGATGTGTAAACCTGACACACATACAGTATATATTTAAATATTGTGCATAATATATTATGTATGTTAATTTTGTATAGTGTTACATACAAACTTATTAGCTCATAAAAATGAATAACTTGTAACGAATAAATTCAGGATAACTTTTTACTTAATGACACATGGTGAATCCAGACCTGCCACCCCCGCCATCCTCTCCAGCAACCCCTCCCTCCAAACAGTACCCACATCCCCAGCACGCAGACGCCAGCATCCCGGGCAGCCTCCCCAAATATTACCTTCACCCCACCGCATGCCAGCACCGGGATCCATCACAACACCAAGAACATCGCACTCAGGACCAGACTAGCGGGATGCCGCAGTGTGCTGATCACCACTGATCACCACATCACCATACCTACATCAGTATTGGACAAGAACCCACGCTCTCCTAAATCGCGGAGCCCTTGTCACCACTTACCTCCTCATTTCTTGATTGCATTGGGTGTCCACACCCCACATACTGTTATTATTATTTTTATTATTTTCATCACCCTCCACCCATCGCTGCAAAGCAAAGAGCTAACCACCACTACCCAAGTTGGTCAACTGCAAATCTCCATTGTACAGATGGAGCGCCTCTCGCTATTGCAGGGGATGGCGGAAGATTGGCCAGCCGCCATCCCCTGCCAGCCGCCGTAAAGTGACGCGCATCTCGTGCGCGTCGCCTTACAACGGGGCTCCACCCGGGTACCCCCAGCCTCGCCGAGGGTCGCCCCGGGACCCCACCACCTTGCCGCCCCCCCCCAACCCTGTCTGTCTCCCTGAAGCGGAGAAGGACAGGGTTCCCGTCCCCCCGCCGACGGGAAACTGAGATGCCTGTGCTTGTGAGACGCGCGTGCGTCTCAGTCAGATGGGGCGCCTTTCCGCCGGCGATCGCCAGCGGACAGATTCTGGCGCTGGCGAAGCAATAGCGAGAGGCGCTCCATCTGTATTATATTATACTGTAACTTGTTATTCGATGAAATGTATCCAAAATGTGGTTTCTCCACCAATATGCTTATTGGCTAATGTTTCCATTAATGTAAATGCATATTGATACACAGGCCCATTCTGGTTTACTCACAAAGGCAAATTTATTCTCAAATGGTCAAAACCATGTGCACTGCAGGGGGGGGGGGGGCAGAGGTAACATGTGCAGAGAGAAATAGATTTGGGTGGGGTTTTATTTCAAAGTGAGATCTATAGTGTAAAAACAAAGCAGCCCGTATTTTCCCTGCACAGAAACAAAATAACACCCAAATCTAAATCTCTCTGTACATATTACATCTGTCCCACCTGCAGTTCACATGGTTTTTTCCATTTGAGAAGGAATTTGACTTTGCGCATGAATAAGAATAAGGGCCTGATACATTCTTGTATACTGAGTACATTTCTGCATATTACCTCATTGTCAGTCATTATTACCACACACATTAAGGAGTGGAGCAGAGGGCAGCACCATCAATTTATTCTATTAATGCTAATATGTTCTGACACATTGAGTAAATGTCCCTTAATACATTAACCCAGCGGTTCTCAAACTGTGGGTCCTGACCCTAAAGTGGGTCCCGAACTTCTCAGCATGGGGTCGCGACTCAATATTGCCGACCAGCAGGCTGAATGACTTTTCATATCTCAGTCAGTGATTCAAGGAGTCTGAAAAATCTGTTTTTTTTTACTGTTATTTTAGACTTCCTACATCATGTTGTGCCTCCACAATGCTGCCATGTATGTGCTGTCTGCTGACTACACATGTGATGTAATGACCTTCTGCAGTCACTTGCTGGGGTCCCTTAATATTTTTATTGTCCGATGGGGTCCCAGAGCAAATTAGTTTTAGGAACCCTTCATTAACCCATAGCCTGCTGTCATTACAACACACAAGAAGCATAGCGCAGTTTTACTTAAGGCCCATACACACTGGGCGACTTTGAGCTGAAAGTCGCTCAAAACACCCAGTTTGAGCGTCTCTCAGCTCAAAGCCGCCCAGTGTGTATGCCCCGGCGATGAGCGGTTAACGCTGCTGCGCTCTCCCGCATCATCGCCAGGAAATCCGCTAATCTGCTGGTTATACCAGCAGATGAGCGGCTTTCAGAATGGGTTTGCATAGCTCTGCGCTATGCAAAGCCATCCTCCCCCCTCCGTCGGCGCCGGGCAGGGGGAAAGCCGCTCAGTGTGTATGCACTGAGCGTCTTTCCCCGCAGCGATGATTGGCATCATCGCTGTCCATACACGCTGGGCATAGTCACCCAGTGTGTATGAACCTTTAAGCTTTCTAGGAAGATTAGTGGAAATTAAAGAGTACAAGCTGCATGCATTAGACTCTTTTGGACTGATAAAGATTAAATCATCAAATAGTCCACTTAGGTGTACTGCATTCCAACTTTCTGCTACAACAATCCCCTCTGGGAAATTCTGGAGGGGAAGGAATCAATATTGTAAGTTTGTCTTATAAGCACACAAAGGGATCTTGACAAAATATAGCATGGTCTACTCTACATAAAATACAGTACTGTATCTGCACACTGATGTCTGACTTTAAAAAGGTTTAACATCTATTTCTTTCAAATTATTGAATCTTATACAACATTGTAGAATGTGAAAACAATTGTAGTTGATGCCATTATAAATATAGTTTTCAATAATGTATTTCAAACAGAATATAGTCAAAGAAAAGGTCATCAAGTAATTAGTTTGGGATCATTCACCATCTTCTTATGAGTTGTATAAATTGCTTGCCTAGAACTAGCATTGGAATTTGTAGATTGAAACTGTATTATAAATCTGAGTAGCAGGACAGTAACAGTGAATGGTGTCTTTGTACTAAGGATGCAGGCTAAAGCTCTTTGAAGAGAAAACTGAAAAAGATTAAAGGTGAGTTCTTAACAAATATTATAGAAAATGTGAGATCACTCGTTTATTAAGAGCATGATAAAGACCATGATAAAAAAAATAGTTTTGAAAAAAAAAAATAGATTCTTAGAAATGTTGAGTGTACAGTAGATCTATCTGCTATTAATATTTGTGAATCAAGGATTGGAAAACAGTATATGGTACCAAAAAACAAATGTCATATATTTTTAACTATGATAGAATGTGAGTATTCAATTAGCTTTTGCTAATTGCTGTGCAGAGGGAATCCAATTAGCGCTGATAACCTCGAGTGCAAGTTCCCACAGCCGGACGGAACCTCTGAAGGGACAAGACCAAATTTGGTTTAAAGCACAGGAAATAAGCCATAGTTAATGTAAAATCAGAATCGCCTGAATCCTGATATTTAGGTGCAGGAAAATGGCGATTTAATTGAATAGACTTTCCCATGACTTTAGGATTTTATATGGCTTATTAAATCCCACTCAATGAAGTACACGAGAACACCAGTTCAACAATAACTAGTGAATACTCAAGATGCTTCTGAAGGTGTATACTACTTTGTTGATTCCATTGCCAACTCTATGTGCCTCCACACTCTGATTACCCTGGGATCTTTGTGCTACCTTAGGCCCCTATGGAAAAGATGGGGGTTTATTCATTGTGACTAGTGGAGCCTTTCTAAAAAAAAAACTAAATTTGGTAAAATGTGCATGCTTTCTCAATAATGACCTCTGCCTGTTCCCTTAATTATTATTTATTCAATTAAAAGGCAAGTGAAACATACATTTAAAATCAATAATATATAATTCATAAGTATAATAAAACCTTAACCATATATGCTCAGTGCATACAGATCACTATACTGAGTAGATAAAGATTTGAGGGCCTTATTCTGGTTGGTTCTTTGGGATGCTCGTTCTTTCGGAAACGACCGAACACCACGCATGGCGGACATTCTAAGAACACATGCCCACAGGTCGTCCGAATCCGTTCGGACGGACTCGCTAAGAAGAGGGAGTGTCTTCAGACTTCATCCAAACGTGTGTGTGCGGTGGGAACTCAAAGAATCTGCACGGTCTTACTGCGTCCGAACGGACGGGAAGCTGACCGTACGCACCGAGCTGGTGTATTTGCGCAAACCTCAGTAATCTATTTGGAAGTCATGCTTCAGCAACATGACACACTTATCCAATTAGGGTACCTCATAACATATATATTTTGTTAAAATGGAATCAATTACTTCCTAATTGATACTTAAACACATTACTTGCACTTTAGATTAACCCTTACATCATGTTAAGTTTAAAAACTTCATTGTTGCCCATTTACCTGTGTTTTATGTATGCATACTATATATTACTTGCAAGTCAAATGCAATAATTCAAAATGTGCAAATTGTGAATAACACATAATAAATCTCAAATACCTACAGTTTTAAACACAGTATGTGTGTGTGTGTGTGTGTGTGTGTGTGTGTGTGTGTGTGTGTGTGTGTGTGTACATCATTATGCATACTGGGTAACGTTTTTTTTAATTAAAAATATTAGAATTTTGTGTCATGCAATGAATTGGTCACTATAATAAAGGTTCTCTACATCGCTGTGCAAACACACACACACATACACACCAGCACACCTTCAACACCATTTATTCATTACCCTTCACTTTATTACACTTTATGCAAACACACATCTCTATACAGTGTCTAACTTTTGCAAGTGACATAAATATATTACACCATTTACACATATACTGTCAAATTGTTCAAAAACACACAGACTACTTCTAACTGTGAACAACTGTTTATTATAACATAACTCAAAAATTATAAAAAATTTAATTAGGAGGTCCTGCAGGTATTGGGCCAGCATTAGGAGGTGCTCCCTCATTCTTGCAAGGGCACCTCGGACGCCCTCGTGGACTTGTCTCTGGTCATCTGTCGGCATGTTAAACATTACTATTGAAATTCATGTATACATTTTACATTGTGATCCATAAAATAGTCAAAATGACCTACAGCATAAAAAATCATAGATACACACAATTACATAGGCTTCTGCTTTCCACATTAAACTAACTACTATGATGGTGACACACACAGTGGTTTACTGTATAAAATCTGTTACTTATACCAGAAATTGTCAATGTATGTTTAAAAAGCCCACCTACACTTGAACCTCACTCAAACTTGTCAAACCTTACCAGTCAGCAATGTACTATAAAGCTACAACCATTATAAGTTCTTCCCTTTTTGAATAAATATAATCTATGCACTATGTCAATGCAATATGGTCAAGTTGTGGCTCTCATTCCTGTCCTTTCCGTAATCCATACTAACCTATGTGTGATGTTGCTGCTGCTGGTGAAGGCTAATACCATCAGGGTTTCAAAATGTATATGCAACAGGCTAATGGATACATTATGGCCCTGGTTTTCAATTATCTATAGAAGCAAAACATTTTTGAACAATGTCCCCCATACTCCATTTATGCCATAGTCCATAGTGTAATTTAAATAACATAACACATACCACTAATCAAGTACACGAGGCTATAGATTGTAAGTTTGCAGCAGGGCCCTCTAACCCCCAAGTCTGTCTGTTGTTACCCAGTTTGTTTTATCACTGCTTACTATTGTAAAGTGCAACGGAATCTGCTGCGCTATATAAGAAACTGTAAATAAATAAAAAAAATAATGATGCATAATGTATACGTACCACTTTCAACAACCTCTGCACCCATTTCTTCCCCCTGGTTGGTGGGTGGAGGGTAGTTGGGTGGTGGGAGTGTGGGTTCTGTTTCAGCAGGGTAGGTGGGTGGTGAAGGGAGGCTGAATGAAGAGGTTTGGGAGTGGGTAGGGGAGTGGTTGTGGGTATTGGTTTGGGAGTGGGTAGGGGAGTGGTCGTGGGTATGGGTTTGGGAGTGGGTAGGGGAGTGGTCGTGGGTATGGGTTTGGGAGTAGGAGTGGGTATGGGTTTGGGAGTGGGTAGGGGAGTGGGTATGGGTTTGGGAGTGGGTAGGGGAGTGGGAGTGGGCCTCCTCCTCATGAGCCTGTCTTGCTCTTTCCCGTGCTGTGTAAATAAGATACAATAGGGCAATGGATGAGTGACAATTAAGGGACATTAATTTATTAAACAAATTCCAAATTCATATACAACTACATTTTACATCCACATTACTGCATGTCAATGAGGAAGTATCACACATATAGTATATGCCATTTAAACCTCATTGACACCCACTTAACCTCGTTGACACCCATTTAAACCTCATTGACACCCATTTAAACCTCATTGAAACCCATTTAAACCTCATTGAATTATATTAGTTGTTAATGTGAAAACTAATGCATACACTGGCAATTATGTGTTTATAGCG
The DNA here is from genome assembly GCF_055691185.1 of Crinia signifera. Classification (NCBI taxonomy): domain Eukaryota; kingdom Metazoa; phylum Chordata; class Amphibia; order Anura; family Myobatrachidae; genus Crinia; species Crinia signifera. Next base: position 165,868,278 of record NC_139219.1, read on the forward strand.
GAAAAACTCACATCTCTCTATCCGGCGTCTGAAACGCTGGAGGAGCTCTGGATGGCGCCTCCGCAGATCTGACCAGCGCCTCTCCAGCTGGGCGATACTCCGCCGCACATGTGTGCAGGCGAAGATCCTGCGCCAGGCAGCAATGTACGCCCGACACTTGTCCCAGTTAGAGACAAAGGGCCCCGCATGGCCCAGCCTCCACTCCATTACGGAGACTAGGGCCATCAGCTCAGCAGTGGTAAAAGGTGCTGCTCTTTGGTAAGAAGCCATATTAGCTATGGCGCATTAAAAACAATCATGTCCTGTGATTGGTTGGTAAGAGTGTTATTTGGTATTAACTTTATTGATCATATTTATATGAACAGTGTGTATGCGCAACAAAGATCGGTGAAAACATTGCATCGCCGACCAACGCATGCCATCACTTGGCATTGCATAGCTGACCTTCCCATTACTTAAAACCCTTAGTCAAAAATATGAATCTAAAATTAAACTTTGGACAAATGTAGAAATTAAACATATAGAAGCTTACTTTGCACCTGGTCACACTGCAGATCTAGATTCACAAGTACATAGCATAAAGGCAGTTTTTATAGGCCTCTCACATGTGATTTGGATGAAATTAATGTTTACTATGTGATGTGTTGTGGAATGGCTTAGAATCTGGAATGGCTTAGTTACATTTGTTGTACCTATAATACAAGTGTTGCACATTACAATTCACCATTCACATATTGTATGTATTAAAGGATAAATGTGCAGTTGTGCAATGATTACATTCAGAGAATATGTTTTGAAAATGCCACACGGAATTGACGCCTGGTTTTGTATTTATTTTTGTGAGGACTGTGGCAACAGTGGACTGAGTAACTAAATAATACTGGCAGATTCAGTGCAGGCAGCACCAGTGGACTATATATAATATAATTAATTATTCATATAATATATATATATATATATATATATATATATATATATATATTACAGCACAGCACCAGAGGTAGGCCCCAGCACAGAGGAGACAGTAGTACTACAAGTACACAGTTAGACTGTCCTCCTTGCTAGGGAGAGCCCACCCTAAGCAAAGAGGAGAACAGAGTACACAGCAGCACTGAGGGAGACAACCCCAGCGAATAAAATAATTACAGCACAGCACACCAGAGGTAGACCGCACAGAGGAGACAGTAGTACTACAAGTACACAGTTAGACTACACAGCAGCACTCAGAGACAGCTCCAGCGAATAAAAAATATTGCGTTCAAGGTCAAGCTCAAGTTTAAGCCCCAGCAGCAGCACCAACACACCCTCTCCCAACCCACTACTAGACTGGAGTGAAGATGGGGGGCGCAGCAGCCGCTTTTAAAGCCTCGCAAAATCCAGCGCCGGGAGATGGCATTCTGACCACGTGGACAGACCCGAGTAAGGCGGGAATCTCCAAGCGCTGCTCGGAACCGGGCTCGGAATGATGACGTTCGTGGGGGCTCGGATCTCTGGAATCCGAGTCTGCACATCTCTAACCTAAATCAATGTTTTTAAAGTGTTTCTCTTATTTATTCATGCATATTTAAATGAGATAATTACTCACATAAGCTAAATAGGCCAGTTTAAGAGGCGTCTCACTGTTTGCTGGCAAATTTTGTTTGCCAAGCCAATATGTGTAGAATTACAAAAGCAGATGGACATTAATTATTTGTAATTTTTAAATATGTTTAATTTTTGTTCAAGCAACTCATTTACAGATACTACAGATACAATCTGTTAAACACGCTATAAAAGCACAAAATTACATTACATTACATTTTACTGTACATGCAGTTTTTATTTACTTTTATTCATAACGGTGCAATGCAAAGTCGTTCAAATGCTTGAACTCGGACTTGTCTAATTCATTTTTAAGATAAAATATTTTTTTATTTTCCTTCAAAAAATAAAAGTATAATAGAAATTTACCTATACAACCAATAACAACAAAAACAACAACACACTGACACTTAAAGGCACATTTACTTTATTATAATAAATAAACCTGAAAAGGGCAGCACTTACTCAGTAGAGACCTCTTACCCTGGCACTGGCACTCTCGAAAAGCAGTAAAAAATGTAATACTAGAAAAGCTTATTCTGTATAGTAGGTACAGAATTTCTATATACCGCAATATGTTAATTAAATAAGATAGAAATAAAATGAAACACAAATGAAAACTTAATTGGAATCTTCTTTCCTGCTATATCCAAAATAAAAATCTAAATAAATTAATGTGAATAGATTGCTGGGTACTTGTTTCCTAGCACGGCCACAATTAGGGTTACCACCCGTCCGGGATTACTCCGGACAGTCCGGTAATTCAGGCCGGTGTCCGGAGTCCGGGCGGGGGGCTGTCCCGGACTATACAATGTCCGGGATTCGGGCACCGCAGGCATCACAAAACGATGAAGGGATAACAGAGGGTCTGGAGACGGGACGGAGATGAGAAGGCAAACCTCACCACTTCCTTTCCCTGCCCCAGGTGCTCCTCCTCTCACCTCCTCTGCTCCTTGACCTCTGCCCTCTGGAGCACTGCTTCCGACAGGCGCACATTAAATGATGCTGCGCAACAGCGGTCCTGTAAGCGGCCGCTACTTCCAAATACTTCAGGCAGCAGCCCTCCCCTCTGCCCCTCACAAGCGGGCCGCGGCAACATCAGACCATGCCAGCGGCGCTGCGGAGCTGATAGCAGCAACAGGGAGCAATGCCTCCCTGCCAGAAGCAGTGGCAAGTCGCCCGATGTCAGCAGCGGTGAGCAACAATAGTAAAATGCTTTTAGACCTGTGGGTGGGGTAAGGTACTTGGAGCAGTGGCTGCGTTGGGGAGGGGAGATTGCATATGTTTGACAACCAGTATATGGCTGTATGTATTACATATATACATACAGTACATATACCATAAGTGTATTTAGGTATGGAGGCTATGTGTGTGTGTGTGTGTATATATGTGCATGTGAAGGCAGTGTATTCATGTATGAGAGAGGCAGTGTATGACTGTATGTATTGAGTATGTAGTGGGTGGGTGACAGGCAGTGCATTAGCCCCCATACACTATGCGACTTCTCCTGGGGGGAGAAGTCGCATCCAATCCCTCTCAACCCACTTCTGCATGTGAGGTATCGACCCTGGTCAGTCTGCGATAAAGGCTCTGTATGCTGAAACAATCGACTGCCGATGTCAAATAGCCATGCCTTGAATGGGTGATTATATATGTGTCCAATTATGCATTGGCTTTATTAAGCTGAGTTTTGAATTACCCTGTTACTGTTTACTAGATATTAAATGAAAACTAGTTCATACTAAAGAGGAGTGCTGTTCTGTCTGTATCTGGCTTGCTTGTATGTGTGTATATATATATATATATATATATATATATATATATATATATATATATATATATATATATACACACACGTATATAATATGCCTTGGTGCCTCTCCCTTGGAGATCCACTGGATATAGAGAAATATAGGTTGATGGGCACTCACCGGACTTGTGGACCAATAATCGATCGGCATGGACACAGCGGTCTCAGCAATGTTTCAAGCTTTAATGCTCAAAAGATTGCTGAGACCGCTGTGTCCATGCCAATCGTTTATTGGTCAACAAGTCCGGTGAGTGCCCATCAACCTATATCTCTCTCTCTCTATGGGGTCGATCCTATTACACCGAAGGGTGCGTCCGGTGTTTGCGAATTATCATGACACTAGGCGCACTTTAGGGTGGGCCGAATTCATTAAAAAGTGCTCACACCTCCATAGGGGTGCGAGCAATTTTCAGCTAATTTAGTCCTGCGAAGGGTGAGAGTTAGGGTTAATTCGGGTGCCGTTTTCAGCCTTAAAATGGCACCCAAATGGCAACTCGCACCCTTCAGGGTTAATAGGATCGACCCCTATGTGTGTGTGTGTATGTATGTATGTATGTATGGAGGCTATGTATGTACTGTACTGTGTGTATGTATGTATGTGTGGAGGCAGTGTTTATATGTATGAGAGACACAATGAATATGAGATATACAGAGTATGTGTATGTATTAATACAGATTTGAAATGACAGGTGGACTGGATGGGCACATCAGTCGCCACCACTGCAGACCACAACTGCCTCCACCGCACTGCTGCCGTTCGACATTTGCATCTGCTGGCTTGGAAACAGGTACAATTTGAAAGCTGGCACTTGATGATTGGGTTAAGGTTCAGCAGTGACATTTATTGTGTATCCAGTGACTGGGTCACTGTTATAAGGGGCATCACAAAATCTCTGTCTCTGCTGTCAATCTGTATTTTACTCTGTCCCTGTCACTCTTTGTCCCTGCTGTCATTCTCTGTCCCTATGTTGCTCTCACCGTCCCTGCTGTCACTCTCCATGCCCCTATGCCCCTGCTGTTACTCCCTCTGTCACTCTCTCTTTCCCTGCAATTTCTCACTCTGTCCCTATGTTCCTGCTGCCACCGGTGTGGCGATGTCGGGATCCCGACTGCCCGGACTCAGACAGCATGGCGAGCGCAAAAAAGCCCCTTGCGGGCTCGCTGCGATCACCACACTGCGGGCGCGGTGGCTCGCTATGCGAGCCACCTATTCTATTCTCCCTCTATGGGGGTCGTGCACCCCCACGAGGAAAAATAGCGGGTGGCCCTCGGGCACCCGGCTGTCGGAGTTTTGACAGTCGGGATCCCGACGTCGGGTAAATGACTGTCCGGCACCCAGTCCGGCATCCAGTCAGTTTGCAGGGAGGGACTGCGGTGCAGCTGCTGTCGCCACAGAAGCTACCCCCTCGCTGCCGGGTCTTCCAGCTGAGCCAGGCGACATCTCCATGAGGGCAACCGAGGCTCAGTGTAGACGCCCAGCAAGCTAAAAGGACTCCGGCCTTAGCAGCAGAAGGTGAGGCCTGGGCGTAACATGTAATGGGCATCACGCTGGGTGGCATAACGTGTAATGGGCATTATGGCATGTGGTATACTATGGCATTTTGTATGCTATGTAATGGGGTGTGTGACGTGTAATCGGCATTATGTTGAAAATTTTTGGCGCGCGCCTGCGGCGCGCACTGTCTGTATTATTCCTCCTTTACATGAAACTTTTTCAGTCCTGGCATATCGTGTAATGGGCATTGCGGTGTATGTCGTAACATGTAATGGGCATCACGGTGTGGGGCATAACGTGTAATGGGTATTACTGTGTATGATGTAACATGTAACTGGCATTATGGTATGCAAAATCAAGAATGAAATTGAAGCAAAGGTTAAAAAAAATTCAACATAAGGGGGGTCTAAGGGCAGAGCTGGGGGCGGGGCATGGGTGGGGCAGTGGGTGTGTCAAGGGGCGGGCCAATGTCCGGGAATCTCTCAACAAAAAGGTGGTAACCCTAGCCACAATCATTGTGTCATTTTTAGTGGTATACGACGCGACCGACGCGATGCCCCCGATTTTCCCATTGAAATGCATTGAAAATAGTCAAAATCGCGTCGGTCGCGTCGTATGCGGCTAAAAAAGCCTTAAATGGTCCAGACGCGATGCCCACGATTTCCCCATAGGAAACAATGTTAAATGGCTCAATGTACCCGCGATGCCCCCGATTTCTCATAGGGAACAATGTTAAATACCTCAATTTCACCAAATCATCATAGGGAACAATGGTAAATGGGCCAGAAAGCCCCAAAAACACCCCAGAACAGTGAAATGTCCCCCCAAAAGTACTTTACGCCACCCCATGATCAACGCGAACCCGAAGCATGGCGAGCACAGCGAGCCCGCGAGAGGCGGCGGTACGCGTCCTCCGACCTTTTCATACCCCCACTATCCACGTCGGCGTGGAGTTGAGAATAGAATAGTGTGGCGAGCGTAGCGAGCCACCGAGCCCGAAGCGTGGCGAGCGCAGCGAGCCCCGCGAGGGGACGCGGATACCTTCACAGGTAAACGCGTCCCTTCGCGGGCTTCACAGGTAAACGCGTCCCTTCGCGGGCTTCACAGGTATCCGCGTCCCCTCGCGGGTCTCGCTGCGCTCGCCACGCTTTGGGCTTGGTGGCTCGCTGCGCTCGCCACACTATTCTATTCTCAACTCCACGCCGACGTGGATAGTGGGGGTATGAAAAGGTCGGAGGACGCGTACCGCCGCCCCTCGCGGGCTCGCTGCGCTCGCCACGCTTCGGGTTCAAGTTGATCGTGGGGTGGCGTAAAATACTTTTGGGGGGACATTTCACTGTTCAGGGGTGTTTTGGGTGGTTTATGGCCCATTTAACATTGTTCCCTATGATGATTTGGGTAAATTGACCCATTTAACATTGTTTCCTATGGGAAATCGGGGGCATCGCGGCTAAATTGAGGCATTTAACATTGTTCCCTATGGGGAAATCGCGGGCATCGCGTCGCGGCCATCGCACCCGATTTTTTAGTGCTTGCGATGGCCGCGATGCCCACGATTTTTCCTCACGATGCCCACGATCATGATCGTTGTGGCCATGCTAGGAAACAAGTACCGATTGCTGTGAACTGATTTAATTTATGTTGCAACACTAATTAATTACCAGATTTTACTAGAAAATAAACTCCTGTTTATTATGAAGTACATTGACAATAAAATAAGTTATACTGTGCAATGAAGACTTAAGGCAGATTTGCAGACATTGTGAATAATTGATTCCTCTATTTCATTTGAAAATATTCCAAAATACAATAGGTCATTGCTCTGCTAATTTTATGTCCCTGTTGGATGCCACTAATCATTCTTCATCAATGTTAATCCGAAAGGTGATTTACTAAACATCTAAAAACCATGCAATTAGCAATAAAGAGCACACTGTACAGTTTAACCTCATCAGCATCAAACTGTGATCAAGATAAACAGTGAGAAATGGACATTGGCTGTAGTACCTAGCAAAATGGATATAACTATTTATTTATTTATTAGCAGTTTCTTATATAGCGCACACATATTACACAGCGCTTTACAGAGAATATTTGAACATTCAGTCCCTGCCCCAGTGGAGCTTACAATCTATATGCCCTACCACATGTACACGCACACATAGACATTCTAGGGTTAATTTGATGGGTGCCAATTAGTATATTTTTGGATTGTGGGAGGAAACCGGAGTACCCGGAGGAAACCCACGCAAGTACAGAGAGAATATACAAACTCCACACAGTTAGAGTCATGGTGGCAATCGAACCCATGACCTCAGCGCTGTGAGGCAGTAATGCTAACCATTACACCATCCGTACTGTCCAATATACCCATATACCTATACTCATATACCTATACACATAGTGCAGCAACTATAGTTGTATACTTTTTCCACAAAATACAGAAAATAATTGATAAGGCCATTTTCAGGTATTCGTTTATAAAGGAGGACAATTTGTATTGTTCCTGTGGCACCTTTTTGGGCATTGTATGTTCTGCAATGATTCCAGCACTGTGTCAGAGCATGCACAGATATCTGGGCTATTGCTATTGAATAATATTTGAGCAGCATGGTTACAGCACAAAGATTCCCACCTTATAAGGCCTGTATCTGAGTCAAACACGTTTGTGGCCTTCCTTGCATGGTTTAATGCAGTTGAAAATTAGTTTTTTGCTAATGCCACTACAAAAACCGTCTCTGGTGTACATGCGTATGTCCGAATATGCAGGGACATAGAGCCCCATTTCCAGTGTCTTCCAGATGCAGATCCGCTGACTGAGCAGTGGCATCGCTAGGGGGGTACAGGCCACACCTGGGTGTCACCCGCCAAGGGATGACACCAAAATGTCAGCTCCTGCTCAGTGACAGGAGCCAGGTGGTGCACTGTAACATCATGTGGTGCACTGTAACATCATGCCCCTCCTGTGAATCCAAGCCCCCTTGCACATTGCTAGCCCCTGCCAGCCTTTGCCTTTGCCAGCTGCCGGAAGGGGGCACGCGCGCACGAGTTGCACGCGTGCCCCCATTCCGACGGAGCTCCCCCTGGGTCCCCGGTGTCTCGCCGCCTCGTTTCAATGCCTGCCCCCACCTCCCCGCACCCCCTAACCCAGCTCATCTCCCTAAAGCGGAGATGGGCATGGTCCCGCTGCCTAGCCGCTGAGAATCTGGGACGCGGGTGCGTGTGAGACGCACGCATGTCCCAGTCTGATAGAGTACCTCTCCGACGGCGCTCGTTAGCGGGGACGTTCTGGTGAGTGCTTGGCAAAGAAGAGAGGATCTCTGTATAGGGACAATGAAGTGATTACAAAAGCAACTTTTTTTTTATAATAATTTTTAATTTCTGGTTGAGTATACAGTAGGGTGTGATGTCTCTTACATTAATTGTTACTAGTTTATACCAAATTATACACTCGATCCTAGGTGACAGTAGATTTAGCTGAAGCTCAGATACTAGTCTAAAGAATTATGGGATCATTCTATATAAAAAAAAGTTAATAAATCATCCATTCTAGTATAATTTATGGGTACTCTTTACTTAGAAGGGCGCCCATCTCGGCCATCTCAGGCTGTCATGCCTTCAGCATAAGTTTCTGTTGTGTTCTATTGTTTTTCTGTTTTGCATAATCCACTCCTTCCTGTGGTCAGTACAGAGCTACTGTATGCTAGGTAGTTTGTCCCCCTTAGCTTTCTGTAGCTAGCTAGCTAGCAATGCATTCTGGGACAAAGATGATCATCAGGGGCCATATTAAGTTTCACATGTATGCAGACAGACACAGCTCACATGGTCCAGCCCGAGACAGCATTCGATGGTGAGTTTATCACTCAAAACTATGTCACCCCTAACTCATTTAGGCAGTTATGTATGTTAGTAATACCAGTTACACTCTAGCATATACCCTTTACCCATAATGTCAGGTTGTATGCATAATGTTATGTGTACTGCATGTTTACCTTGCATTTTTCTATGTGCAGATTGTAATTGCATGTTTATGTTTTATTTACAGTTTTACCCAATTCATTGTATATGCAACTTCTCCAATTCATTGTATATGCAACTTCTCCAATTCATTGTATATGCAACTTCTCCAATTCACTTGTATATATACCATCTAATCAATCATCGCATATATATACATGATCCCTTTACTGGATAATAAATACCGTTCTTCAGACATCGTATATCAAGATCGATTATTGAAAAGTAAAGGAGGGTTATGCTGTAGGTTTCGAATTTGCCAAGCTGCTTAGTTAGAGACTGAACAGTAAAACATCGGTGCTATCAGCATTTGGACACATGCACACTGACTTCATCAGCAAGCCATCGATGCTACCATTGAGTTGGACACATGAACACTGATTTGTCAGCAAAATATCAGGCTGTCAGCAACTTAAAACATACATCCTGAATTTGTCAGCAGCATTGTCTGTCAGCAAGTGGATCACATGTACTGACTTACAGATCTGTTACACTGCCAGCAACAGCTATCTGCATATGACAGCACAAGTTTCTATACAGTCTACTAACAGTGGCAACTCAGCAATAGGAGTACCGCCATTCGACTACACAGAAACCTCACACTGTCAGCACAGCTACCTGCACATGGCAATACAACAGTCCCTGCACAGTCAAACAGCTAACAGTTCCAAGAACCTGACTTCACAGAGCTCTGCTACACTGTCAGCACAGATACCTGCACACGGCAGTACAGCAGTCTCTACGCAGACAAGCATTTACACCTCATCATTATGTCTCATAAAACAAAATCTTCATGCAAAACAAGGTCCTACATCTCTGGTTCCTCCAAATCAACATCAGTTACCAATGCAGCCATCCTTGCACGTGCAAAAGCCGAAGCTGCAAAGGTACGGGCCAACTTTGCTGAGCAAGAAATGCAGTTGAAAGTAGAGAAATCACGTTTGGAAGCAGAGAAAGAAATAGAGAAATTTCACATGGAGGCAGAAAAGGTACGTCTGGGTGCAGAAAAGGATATGGAGAAAAAACGCTTAGAAGCAATTAGTGAGAAGCTTGCTGCTGAGAGGGAAGCTGCCGCCGCTATGGCCGAAGCAGAGTTCTTAGAGTCTGCAGAACGCGTCAACATAAAAGAAACCATTAATATACTTGATGCAGAACTTGGATCACAGAATTCAATGCAACGTGCAGTAGAATACGTGCGCCAAGTGTCCGCAAATAGCAGCAACGCTCCACCAGTACAAGGTATGCAATCAGATTTCATAAATGAAACAAGCCAAGTACACTATGCAGTGCCACCACAAGTCAGTAGCAGACTGCAAACCTGCAAGCAAGAGGACTCCAATCACAGTGGATCCATGAGAGACAACTCACCCTCACGCCAAGAGCCTGTAGCCGCAAACTACAACCATGGCACTACCTCCTACACACAAAGGTGGGGAAATACAAGCCAGCAGGAACCAGTCATTCCTACCAGGTATGATAACACACCACTTACCCACCATGCTAATGCACCTAGAGCCAATCAGGATACATTAGACTTTGCCAGATTTCTTGCAAGCCGTGACCTGGTCACAAAAGGACTCTCAAAGTTCAATGATCACCCTGAGAGTTTCAGAGCATGGCGATCCTCTTTCCAAAACGCAATCAAAGATTTAGGCCTTTCATATAGTGAAGAGATAGACCTCTTAATTAAATTGCTTGGGAATGAATCAGTTGAACATGCTAGAAGGATAAGAGTGATTAATATTAACCATCCTGAGTATGGCCTTAAAATGATCTGGGACAGACTTAATGAGTGCTATGGCTCACCAGAAGTAATAGAAAATGCACTGTTCAAAAGGATTGATGATTTTCCTAGGTTACCTAACAGAGGCTATCAGAGACTTAGAGAGTTAAGCGACTTACTAATGGAGCTCCAAGTAGCCAAATGTGAGGGAGACTTGCCAGGACTTGCTTTTCTAGACACCGCCAGAGGCATTAACCCTATAGTGCAAAAACTACCTTATAATCTACAGGAACAATGGATTACCCACGGTTCAAAGTTCAAACAGCGTAACAAGGTACCATTTCCACCATTCTCTGTTTTTGTGGACTTTGCCTTTACCCTAACAGGCACTACCCCTGCGCTACCTAACCCTCGCAAAACTGCAGTCACAGTTCACAAGACTAACGTTCATAATTCAGATTCTTCCCACAGGTTTATCAGCTCTGCTCACCAAGAGACCAGGGAGAAAGATCCCGCCAAGCAGTGCCCTCTGCATCACAAACCACACCCTCTCCTGAAATGCAGAGCCTTCAGAGAAAAGTCCCTGGAGAACCGTAAGGCCTTCTTAAGAGAAAATGGTATCTGCTACAAATGCTGCTCTTCCTCATCTCACCTCGCCAAAGATTGCAAGGTTAGTCTTAACTGCACAGAATGTCACAGCACAAGTCACAACACAGCTTTACACCCTGGGCCTCCCCCATGGGCTTTACAAAACAGCCACAGTGACACAGAGCATGGCGGGGAGCATAATGCAGAGCAAAAAGACACTAATGCAGCAACACCAGAGATGACTGTGCAATGTACCGAAGTCTGCAAAGATGCCATTAGCAACAGATCTTGCTCCAAAATCTGTTTAGTCAGAGTCTACCCCAAAGGCCAACCAGATAAAGCTGTCAAACTTTATGCAATCCTAGATGACCAAAGTAATGGTTCTCTAGCCAGATCAAACTTCTTTGAGACCTTTAACATCAGAGGCCCCAGCACCCCTTACTCCTTAAAAACCTGTGCAGGGAGTTTTGAGGCAGCAGGAAGGAAAGCCACTGGCTATATAGTGGAATCCATAGATGGTAAGACACGTCTTCCCTTACCACCAATCACCGAGTGCGATGATATCCCAGAGAAAAGGTCTGAAATTCCTACACCAGATGCAGCCTTTCATCATTCGCATTTAAAACGTATAGCACATCTGATACCAGAACTGGACTCACAAGCCCAGGTATCTCTACTCATCGGGAGAGATCTCCTACGAGTCCACAAAGTCAGAAGTCAGATTAATGGTCCACACAATGCACCTTATGCTCAATGTTTAGACCTAGGATGGGTCATAATAGGTGAGGTATGCCTTGGAAGTGTGCACAAACCAGCTTCTATCAATACCATGCTTACTTGCACTTTAGAAAATGGACGCCCTTCTCTGTTTCAACCATGTCACAACCACTTCCTCATTAAGGAACTACCACACTGTACTCCCATAGATTCTCTTAGTGACGACCAGATCTGTGACAACTACCAAGATCATCTGGGATTCACAGTCTTCCAAAGAACAAAAAGGGATGACCAAGTAGCAATGTCCATAGAAGACAAACTATTCTTGGAAATAATGGAGGAAGGACTAGTTAAAGACAATACCAACAGCTGGGTTGCCCCTCTACCGTTTAGAACACCCAGACAACATCTACCTAACAACAGAGAACAAGCTCTCAAATGTTTCTCCTCACTTAAACACAATCTTCACAGAAAACCAGAGATGAAAGATCCCTTCTTTTCTTTCATGAGCAAAATATTTGAAAACTGTCACGCTGAGATAGCTCCCATTCTTAAAGAGAAAGATGAATGCTGGTACCTGCCAATGTTTGGAGTATACCATCCAAAGAAACCAGGTCAGATCAGAGTTGTATTTGATTCCAGTGCTAAATTTGAAAGTATCTCCTTAAATGATGTGCTCCTGACAGGACCAGACCTTAACAACAAACTCCTTGCAGTACTCATACGATTCCGAAAAGACTCTATTGCCTTCACAGCTGACATTCAGCAAATGTTTCATTGTTTCCTTGTGAGAGAACAGGATAGGAATTTCCTAAGATTTCTTTGGTTCAGGGACAACGACCCCTCTAAGGACATTGTAGAGTACCGCATGAGGGTATACATCTTTGGTAACAGCCCTTCACCTGCAGTTGCCATCTACGGACTCAGACGTTCAGCTCAAGAGGGTGAACTAGAGTATGGTTCTGATGTTAGACAGCTCGTAGAAAAAGATTTCTATGTGGATGACTGTTTGAAATCTATGCCAAAAGAAGAGACCGCAATCAGCATTCTCAAGAGAGCTCAGGAAATGCTTGCTTGTTCCAATCTCAGGCTTCACAAAATAGCCTCCAACAGCAAAAAAGTCATGGAAGCCTTTCCTACACAAGATCATACCACTGACTTAAGGGATTTGGATTTAGGAACTGATTCGCCACCAGCCCAACGTAGCCTTGGACTCTTATGGGACTTGAAATCTGACTCCTTTACCTTCCAAGTAAGTAGTGAAGAAAGGCCCTTCACTCGCAGAGGTGTCTTATCTACTGTCAATAGCTTGTACGACCCCTTAGGATTTGCAGCTCCTGTCACCATTCAAGGTAAAGCCTTGCTCAGAGACCTAACCTGTGAATCATCCGACTGGGATGCCCCTCTGCCTCTAGGAAAAAGGGAATTGTGGGAAGAGTGGAAAAGTTCTCTGTCCGCCTTAACCAACCTTTATATTAGACGCCCATATGCACCTGTACCTTCCACAGAAGTACAAAAGCAGAGACTGTGTGTATTCTCAGATGCCTCAGTTCAAGCAATTGCTGCTGTTGCATATCTCAAAACCATGGACAATAAAAGTCAATGTAACATTGGATTCGTCATGGGCAAAGCAAAGCTAGCACCTCTTCCAGAACACACAGTGCCCAGGCTAGTACTTTGTGCTGCAGTACTAGCCATAGAAGTAGCTGAATTAATCTCATCAGAGTTGCCTATCGAACTCTCAGAAACAGAATTCTACACTGACAGCAAAGTAGTATTAGGGTACATTTACAACGAGACCAGACGTTTCCATGTTTATGTCAGCAACCGTGTGCTAAGGATCAGGAGATCTACCAATCCAAAACAGTGGAACTATGTATCTACTGCTCATAACCCCGCAGATCACGCCACAAGAGCCGTTCCGGCCAGTCTCCTCAAAGACACCACATGGCTCACAGAACCTGAATTCTTGTACAAGACAGATTTGATCAATCCTCAAAGAGACCCATTTCTACTTACCCCTGCCACTCTTCTTACTCAGAAGACTGGGACTGCTTATGCTCCTTCAGGAGATTTCAACACCAAAGACTTATTTAAACGTCAATGGAGACAAGTTCAAAGCCTTGCAAACACCTTTTGGGACAGGTGGAAAAGTCAGTACTTATCTACCTTACAACCAAGAAGCAAATGGCAAGTTGCCCAACCCAACTTAAAACCAGGGGACATTGTGCTCATCAGAGACTGTCAGGCACAACGTAACGAGTGGCCTTTAAGTCTCGTCACCAAAACATTCCCAAGTAAGGATGGGAAAGTCCGTAAGGTGGAGGTCAAGGTCTGTAAACAAGGAGAGACTAAGTTCTATCTCAGACCAGTATCCGAACTGTTCTTACTGTTATCATCTTAGAGTTTAATATATGGTATCAGTGATACCAGGCGGGGAGTGTCATGCCTTCAGCATAAGTTTCTGTTGTGTTCTATTGTTTTTCTGATTTGCATAATCCACTCCTTCCTGTGGTCAGTACAGAGCTACTGTATGCTAGGTAGTTTGTCCCCCTTAGCTTTCTGTAGCTAGCTAGCTAGCAATGCATTCTGGGACAAAGATGATCATCAGGGGCCATATTAAGTTTCACATGTATGCAGACAGACACAGCTCACATGGTCCAGCCCGAGACAGCATTCGATGGTGAGTTTATCACTCAAAACTATGTCACCCCTAACTCATTTAGGCAGTTATGTATGTTAGTAATACCAGTTACACTCTAGCATATACCCTTTACCCATAATGTCAGGTTGTATGCATAATGTTATGTGTACTGCATGTTTACCTTGCATTTTTCTATGTGCAGATTGTAATTGCATGTTTATGTTTTATTTACAGTTTTACCCAATTCATTGTATATGCAACTTCTCCAATTCATTGTATATGCAACTTCTCCAATTCACTTGTATATACACCATCTAATCAATCATCGCATATATATACATGATCCCTTTACTGGATAATAAATACCGTTCTTCAGACATCGTATATCAAGATCGATTATTGAAAAGTAAAGGAGGGTTATGCTGTAGGTTTCGAATTTGACAAGCTGCTTAGTGAGAGACTGAACACAGGCATTGAATGCACTAAAAAATCAGGTGCGATGCGACAGACGAGATGCCCGAGATTTCCCATAGGGAACAATGTTAAATGTCTCAATTGACCCGATTTTCCTGTTCAATGCCTCAATTGACCCAATTTTTCCATAGGAAACAATGTTAAATGGGCCACAGAGGCCAAATAGGCACCCTGAAGTGAATAATGGCCACCCGAATTGTTAACGCCACCCCACGATCAACGTCAACCCAAAGCGTGGCGAGCGCGAGGGGCGGCGGTACGCGTCCTACGACCTTTTCATACCCCCACTATCCACGTCGGCGTGGAGTTGAGAATAGAAAGTGTGGCGAGCGCAGCGAGCCACCGAGCCCGAAGCGTGGCGAGCGCAGCGAGCCCCGCGAGGGGACGCGGATACCTTCACACTCGCGGGGCTCGCTGCGCTCGCCACGCTTCGGGCTCGGTGGCTCGCTGCGCTCGCCACACTTTCTATTCTCAACTCCATGCCGACGTGGATAGTGGGGGTATGAAAAGGTCGTAGGACGCGTACCGCCGCCCCTCGCGGGCTCGCTGCGCTCGCCACGCATCGGGTTGACGTTGATCGTGGGGTGGCGTTAACAATTTGGGTGGCCATTATACACTTCAGGGTGCCTATTTGGCCTCTGTGGCCCATTTAACATTGTTTCCTATGGAAAAATCGGGTCAATTGAGGCATTGAACAGGAAAATTGGGTCAATTGAGACATTTAACATTGTTCCCTATGGGAAATCTCGGGCATCTCGTCGGTTGATCGCACCTGATTTTTTAGTGCATTCAATGCCCGAGATGCCCGAGATTTTTTACTAACGATGCCCACGATCAAAATCGTGGGCGCCCTTCTAAGTAAAGAGTACCAATTTATGATACAGCATTAATTAAATAAAAATACATACAATACTTAAGGCCCACATACTCTACCACGATTTGGGCCAATTTTATCCATTCCTGATGGAACAGGCTGATTCACGGTCCCGTGTGCATCAGACCTGAGTCGGAGGATGGACTGGCAAGCAGGTCCTACCTCCAACCTCGAACCCTCCTCCCAGCAGAGGGGATCCTGGGTAAGGGGCAGATGCTGGATTTTCAGAAGGGGGTTTCCAGAGGGGCGGAGCAAAGCACTAATTACCCCTTTACTGCACAGATGGTGGGAGATGAGGTGGGAGAAGGGGGCATTGGGCTGAATGAAGGGGTCCCAATACATAACTTCCAGGGTGGTAGAGGATGTTTAATACGCAGAGGAGGGGTGTATAATTGAGTGGGCTTATTATTCATTATTTTCTGGTGGGAGGACAGCTTGCTTGACTGCAGATATCTCCAGTTTCCGGAACTAGATTTCTTAGCTTTTAATTGAATTAAAAACTAGAGAATCCCACCTACCAAATGGTATTGGGGACTAGGGCATCAGAGTTCAGGAGGCAGAGCAATTCGCCAACGAGTATATAAAACTACATACCAGGTGTGTGGAGCTGGAGCAGTAACCAGCTGCTTGAAGGCTGATATCTCTATTTTTGTGCACAGTAGAGACCAGCTTCTAGTGTCCCTCAAAGGGGGAGAGTCCCAGCTTTTGGAATATACCCTCAGAAAAACTCTAAGACAGACAGAAACTGAAATATCTGACTGGGGAGAGCAATTAACAGGCTTGGATGGGGACCACTGCTTTGAAGTTAGATATATCTGATTTTTTTAATTCTTGTACCCATGGAAAGAGGGGACCCTCAGCTTTCAGACTAGGGCCCTCAGATTCCTGGGGGGGGGGTTCTGGGAACTCAGAACCCCCCCCCCCCCTGCGTGCGCTACTGTGGGTGGCTCGCAGGGGATTGGCTGGCCGTACCCAGCTGCAAGAGATAAGAGATTGCAGTAGTGTATGGCCAGCTTTAGGATATGGGAGTTAGATATAGGAGATAAAGGCTTTGACTAGAGATAAAAGATTGCATTGGTTGCCCCATCAGCTAGCTTCCTAACATAAAACCTATCATAAAATACTAGTACTGCTAACTAACTTGCTAACAATTCATCTAAAAATATTATTTAATTATATTACCCATCATATATTAAAAAGTTTATCCATTATTATTATTATTATTATTATTATTATTATTATTTCAATTTCAAGATTTAAGAGTAATAAACTCAAACTGTATTAACCCGTTTTGTGGGGGGAACTAAGTTTTTGTTCCAAATTTACAGTAATTAATCATCAATGAGTTTATGAAAATCCAATTCATTAGAATCCTATGTATTGAGATATTGGGGGTTATTCACATTTGTTCGGTCCTCCATGCATTCTCATGGAGGACCGATGTTGCGCAACTTTTTCACACTCTGCTAGCGTCATGTGGAATAGGAAATGATAGTTTGACAGAGGACACAGGGCCAGATGTACTAAGCTTGAAAAGTGATAAAATGGAGAGTGATAAACCGCCAGCCAATCAGCTCCTACCTGCTATGTCACAGGCTGTGTTTGAAAAATGTCAGGCAGGAGCTGATTGGTTGGGTGTATATCACTCTCCATTTTATCACTTTTGAAGCTTAGTGCATCTGGCTAACTGGCCCACTGTCTGTAAGCTGAAAACCCCAGAAAGGAAGTGACACAAGCACAGGGACCAGTATTGACCACAATGGTTACTCTTTGAAGGAGTTAAAGATTTTAAAATACTGCCATCTGCAGGCCGAGACAAATGAGCACTAAGGTAGCTAAAGGTGCCCACAGACGCTACAATTGTACTGTGCTATGCGTTTTTGACTGTACAATGGTTCTATACAATTTTTCTTCCAGCTTGCTATGAGATGTGCACTTGGATGCATGTGATGAACCCATGTTTGTAATGTTAAATTTCAGATGTAGTCTAAAAAGTACGTGCAGCACGTACTTTTTTAGACATACAATATCGGGCTCCAGGGAACATAAACACCATCCAATAATTGTACATAAGATGCAATTTGTGCTTAAAAAGTACAAAACGCATTCGATAATTGATGCGTCTGTGGGCACCTTAAGAAAGTGTGGCACTGGGGACAAAGGGCAGTATTCAATGAGGCCAATTCGCCATGTTTCATGGCGAATTTGTGCTATTTTCACTTTGGAAGGTGATTTTTTGTGTCAGAAAGTGAATCACCCTATTCAACATGCACTTTTCACCGCCTGCGAACAGTGAATGACGGACAATTCGCCGTTTGATAGTCTCTGCTACTCGCTGTGGGTTTTCAATGGGTTTTTCAATGTGATTCGCCGTGAGTGTATTCAATGAGAAGATGGCAAATTGCTTTCTAAGTGATTTTTGCCGTGTGTCACTGTGCAGCAATCACCATCTTTTCATGGTGAAGTTGAATGTGAACTTTTAAAATAATGTTTAAAAAAAAAATTGGTGTAAAAAAAATCAGGCATTTTATTCTGTAAAGGGGCATGCTATTTTTATACATAACAGCCACTCATTACATATTCATATATTCACTGCTCCCGATCATTACAAATGCACGATCGGGAGCAGTGTTATCGGCTACTACCCGGTCCCCTGCTAGCTCTCCCAGGGGGCAGCTTGTGCTGCCTGGGTACCAGTGAGCTCTCCTACCCCCACATACATTCTGGGACAGGCAGGGAGAATTCCATCTCCCTGCCTGCCGCCATCCGCCGCAGGGGTTAACATTCGCCGTCAGGGGCAGCGAGCTTGTGCTGCCTGTGTCCCCGGGAGCCCTCCTTCCCCCCACACATTACCATGACATTACAACATGGGTCTTCAAACTGTGGCCCTCCAGATGTTTTGAAACTACAAATTCCAGCATGCCATGCCACAGTTTTGCTATAAGGGAGTGTTAAAACTGTGGAAAGGCATGCTGGGATTTGTAGTTTCACAACATCTGGAGGGCCACAGTTTGAAGACCCATGCAATACAATCTCAATTTAAGGGCCCCTTAAGGGCCCCTTACACTTGTGAGATTTTGTGAGATTTTACCCAATTCAGGTGGATTGAGTCAATTTATCTGACAAGATCTGATGTGCCTGTCTGACAAAATCTTATGTGCCTGATGTGTAGAACACAATGCACAATCCAGTGCCATTGGGTATAACCAAGAGATTGAAAGAGATTGATCCTCCTGCACATAGGATAAATCTTGAGTCAATCAGGTCCAACTTGTTGAGACAATAAGTTGGACAAGTGTAAGGGGGCCTTACTGTAGCATCTATTTAACATTGTAGGCTCTTAGGGGTAAATTTACTAATAAGGGAGTTTTATTTAAGATGGGATGTTGTCCATAGTAACCAATCAGATTTTACTTATTTATTTAGCACCTAGTAGATATAATCTGGTTGTTTTCTATGGACAACATCCCTCATTTTTCCATTTTAAATAGAACTCCATATTTGGCAAATGTACCCCTTAGAGCATGGGTCCTCAAACTGCGGCCCTCCAGATGTTGTGAAACTACAAATCCCAGCATGCCTTGCCACAGTTTTAACACTCCCTTATAGCAAAACTGTGGCAAGGCATTCTGGGATTTGTAGTTTCACAACATCTGGAGGGCCGCAGTTTGAAGACCCATGCCTTAGAGCATTGCATGAGCTACAGTACTTGCATCCTTAGGAGCATATTTATAAAAATCTGCATCTCAAATGCAAATGGGATGTGATGTGATAAAATCACCTCAATCTGCGATATGATAAGTCTGTAAATCCCCTCTGCAGACTTCTTTGGATAGAGTGGCAGGGGCTGTATAGTTTCATATGAGGTTGTATTACAGCAGGGTATCATGTTTAGAGAAGCAGCAGGACTGATTAGACCCAGAAAGTTTAGTGATATCACTAATACGGAGTAAGAAAAAAAAACAATTATTTTCCCCAGAACAGTGAATGATATCAGTAACCAGATTTAAAAAATACATGGTTCGTTGTGGCGGCTGGGTGTGGAGGTACTGCGAGTTTAGCAGGTCTGGGTGTGGTGGTGCCATGGGCGGGTGCATTAGTACCATGGGTGGGGGGAGTGGCGGATGCGAGGTGGCTGCAGGTGGGGGAGAGTGTCCGGTGATGCTGTGGGTCTGGGAGGGGTGGGTGTGGGTGTGCTCCAAGTGGTGCTTACCTACTTACACTGCTTTATAACTTGCAAGTCTCTAATCTTCCTGACTTCCTGATGAGAGATTGGGGAGGGGTGATCTCGGCAAGTGCTGTGCTTATAGGCTATTAGTACCGATCTGTCACTCTATGACTCCGCCCAGTGTTATACCCACAGTCACAGGGCAGTATTCAATGAGAAAAATTAGCCGTGTTTTATGGCGAATTTGTGCTTTTTTCGCGTTGGACGGAGAATTTTGGTCTCAAAAAGTGAACCACCCTATTCAATGTGATATTTTCGCTGTCTTTCTAAGTGATTTTTGCCGTGTCTCTCCATGTAGCAATTCTCCATCTTTTCATGGAGAAGTGGAATGTGAACTTTTAAAATAAAAGTTGTTTTTTTATTTTGGTGTCAAAAAATCAGGAATTTTATTCTGTGAAGGGGCATGCTATTTTTATTCATGTGCTTATAGCACATGAATATATATTTAATTACATTTTTTATTTTTTTTACACATAACAGCCAGCAGGCTCTGGGGGGGCAGCTTGTGCTGCCTGGGTCCCGGGGAGCCCTCCTCCCCCCCACATACGTTCTGGGGCAGGCAGGGAGACTTCAATCTCCCTGCCTGCCACCGTCCCACGGCTCCCTGCAGCGGACGCTCGTCTGCTGCAGGGGTTAAGATTCGCCGCGAGGGGCAACGAGCCCCTGCGACATTAAATAGTGTCTAAAGACCCGTGATGGAGAATCTCCAAACATGGAGAATCTCCATAAAAACACGGCGAGTGCATGGCAAGAGAATTTTTTTTTTTACCATGCAAGGAGAAATTCTCATTGAATACTGCCCACAGAGTGACATATCTGAGCCCCCCCCCCCCCCCCCCCCCCCCCCTCTTTCTGGTGAAGGAACTCTCTACCCTATGTGGAATTAGACAAGACTAACACCTGTATCTTCCATGAACCATTGAAAGTATATGAGGCAGAGAAGAGGAGGCATCTTCTCCACATAAGGAATGTACAGTATTCATTTTTGAGCGCCGGTGGAGGGACCACGCCCTGTGTATCTTTTTACACAAATTTGGACTGTCATTTTCTGTGGTGAAGGGGTCACCACAATAGTGTTTTTCCCCACTAGCTGCCATTCTAGTGCATCACTTAACAGTTTCTTAATTCTAGATAACAGTTTCTAATAGATATAAGCTTTAAATGTTATATATTTACTACAATAGAAAACCTAACATTTACTGTATATTGTTTTCATTTGTTAAATAAATCACAAAATATCTAGTTTCAAATAAGTAGTCACATTGTAGAAGGAAATGTGTATGGCATTCACAGTACAATTCTCTCTGGCATCAGTGTCTTTGAGTGAACCAAATGGCATTTATGTTATCGTACAAAATTTTCATTCATTCAATCTCCAGAGTGACAGCCACTGCAACATGACGCAAATAGACATCTATGTTTAGAATCTGTAGGAGGATATGAGGAGATCTGACAGAAACTAAAGGTGAAGTTAAAATTTTCATAGATGAGATGAGATGCATAGGAAAATACATTCTTGCACAAACATAAATGTAATGAATATCACAATACAAATACTTAACATACAGTATTTGTCCAATTTAAGAACTTAATATTGTCTCTGGTTTTCCATTAATGGAAAGCCTCCCTGCCTGCGCCAGAATGTGTGGGGAAAAGGAGGGCACCCGGGGACACAGGCAGCACAAGCTGCCCCCCAGGGAGAGCTGGCAGGGGCGCGGTGGAGGGAGCTGCTGCACTGGTCCTGCTCATGCATATGTAATGAGTGGGACCAGTGTGAAGTGAATATCTAATGAGCTGCTCCCCACCCCCTGCTGGCGAATGTGTAAAAAATTATAATTAAAAATGAAATATCAATTCATGTGCTGCAAGCACATGAATAAAAATAGCATGCCCCTTCACAGAATAAAATTACTGTTTTTTTTTTTTACAAACAAAAATCCTTTATTTTAAAAGATTACATTCCAGTTCACATTAAAAAGTTGTCGAATGCAAAACGGTGAATCATGGCGAAAATCATGGGGAAAGCAGTTCATACACTCTCGGCGTGAAAACCTCATTGAAATACACCAGTGAATTGCAGCGAGCATAAAACGGAGAACTGGCCGGCATTCACTGGTCGCTTTCGGCGAACAGTGAACATTGAATAGGGTGAATCAGATTTTCAGTGAAAAAGATTCACCACAAGGAGTGAAAACAGCCCGATTCGCCTAAAAAAATGGTGAATCAGGAGCATTGAATACTGCCCTAAGAGTAAGAGGAAATGCACGTTAGATTACCGCTGAGAAGGTGCGAACAAGCAGGAAGAGGGAGCTGCTCAAAGAGAAGGGAAGAGGAAAGGGGCCTGAGGGTAGGAAGTAAGCAAGGTAGAGATGGCTAGGCAAGGCACAAGGCATGGTGTGTGAAGAGCAACCTCAAGCTTGGTTATGTCGTGTAAGGATACACTTTGATGAACATGCGGGTTTTCAGGGCCAATTTGAAACAGTGCAAGGTCAGGTGATCGTGTCAATATATAAAAAAAATGGGATTCTTATTGTTGTGTTTTTATTCTAATGCAACATGTCTTAATTTCCCATAGTATCCTATATGCTTTTTAAAATGAATAAATGTGTGCATACATATGTCTGTAGATAGATGAATAGATGCATGCACAGTTCTCCGAATATCGGATTTGCACACAGTGCACGAGCATAATTTTAGGTGTCCCTTGACTTGACATTTGTGCAAGCCTTTGGCCCGTGTCTGAAATAGGAAAGAGGTGTAGCTTATAAACTAAATGTTCTAGAAAAAATAAACACTATTTTTCTCAATGACTTTGGTAACGTTATTAAATATAATTTCATATACTGTAGTTAAATATGTTTCTATACTATCAACATATAGTATATCATATGAAAGGGAAGGGAGGAAAAATGCATTCTGGTACCAGAAACCACACAGTTCAAATAATTTTACATTATTGTGTATTTGCTGCCCAAAAGTCTCACCCCCATAATGCAGCTATCAGTGTGCTGTTTGTCATTGTCTACCCCTGCTGCATCCTCATGGTGACTGCATCCCATCCTCCAGCAGTGGAGAACAGCTGTGCTGTTGTACTGCTGTTCCCCTCTCTGTATGTGCAACATGACACCAAGCCATGGCTTACATACAGCCAGAGCCAGATAAAGTCTTCAGAGGGCCTGGACTTAAGAACAGGGGCCCTATGGTTTGGTAGAGACAGTAGATAGTTTAGGGACTGACAGTGTCCCGTGGTGGCGGTGGGCAGTCCAGAGACCCACCCCCCCCCCCCTGCCCATCACTCCTATGCTGAGCAGAGCAGTGGTGAAAGGACACTGTCTGCATGCGCACAGCATTTGTTCAGAGACACAGAGGGACTAATGAGCCCCATACATCAGCAATTAATTGTGAAAATCCTGAGATCTGGAGATGATTGCCACAATTAATTTTAGATGTGTGGGCTCCCCTTTTGGCAATCCCAATCAAAAATTAATAGGGATCACCAATCGATTGCTTAATCAGATTTTTAAACATGCTTAATAATCTGGTATTATCTGCGGATCTTTTTTATATGTGTGGGCATTCCCAATTCGTCTTCTTCATCTATTTACATTATGAACAGCTGAAATGACAATCGATTGGGCAATTTCCAGATATGAAGATGCAATCTTTAGATGGAAAAATCTGCTGATCACTGAAATAAATCTGTAATGTGTGGACAAGTCAAATAGATTGTAGAATCCATTTATCTGGCCAAAAAATCCCTGGATCTGGAAATCCATTAATTGTGATTGCTGATGTATGGGGCCCATAAGGACATGGCCAGCAGCTCACAGAGCGCTGCCCATTCAATTATGCCCATTCCATTATGCCCATTCCGTGGCATAATGGGCCCCATACATCAGCAATCACAATTAATGGATTTCCAGATACAGGGATTTTTGGCCAGATAAATGGATTTCACAATCTATCTGATTTGCCCACACATTACAGATTTATTTCAGTGATCAGCAGATTTTTCCATCTAAAGATTGCATCTTCATATCTGGAAATTGCCCAATTGATTGCTGTTCATAATGTAAATAGATGAAGAAGACGAATTGGGAACGCCCACACATATAAAAAAGATCTGCAGATAATACCAGATTATTAAACATGTTTAAAAACCTGATTAAGCAATCGATTGGCGATTTTGATTGGGATTGCCAAAAGGGGGAGCCCACACATCTAAAATTAATTGTGGCAATCATCTCCATATCTGAAAATTGTCACAATTAATTGCTGATGTATGGGGCCCTTAACTTGGGCTGCGGTGGCACTGCATATGCTCTCTCTCTCCCTCCAGTCCCATCTGACAAGTTGATGTATTAAACCAAAACATTATATCATTTATATAATATAAAAAACAGCTGCACCTAGGTGAAATTTGTTTAAAGATTACCTTAGGTAATAAAAAAATAGAGATGCCTGATAACACCAGCATATGTGTAATAAACCAGAAAGTATATTAATTAATTCCCTTTTCCTTTCCTCTAGCAGGTAAGTGTATTAACTGTAGGAATGTCCATGGCAATGTTTCTTTCTTTTATATATCAGGTATTTTATTTTACAAGTTAAAACATTAAATGGTATATGCAAAAAACATTGCATTAATACAGTAACAAAGATGGTTACAATCACGACGGACACAAAACACAGAACTATAAGACAATTTATATATAGATATTCAACATAGATATACTGTTAGCATTTTCACATGACATCAAAATTACAATATTATCACTATTCTATGCTAAAATACTACTTTATTATTGCACAGTAATATACCTGCTGCAGCTGTAAACTATTACTTAGACTCTCTATGTATTAGGTAGTAGTTCCTATAACCAAAGCGTCTATTTTTGTTTTGTAGATTGGAGTCCTGCACTGAGTATCCTGACAGTGGGTTTATTTCACAAGTGAAAGTGAATGAGGTAATAATTGCTGGCTTAGGGCCTTATTCTGATCTGAGCTCAGTACAAATTTGTTCTAAAAATGGGCAAAACCATGTGCACTACAGGTGGGGCAGATGTAACATGTATAGAGAGAGTTTGTGTGAGTTATTTTGTTTCTGTGCAGGGTATATACTCGCTGCATTATTTTTACACTGCAATTTAGATTACAGTTTCAGCACACCCCACCCAAATTTAATTCTCTTTGCACAGGTTACATCTGCTCCACCTGCACTGCACATGGTTTTGCCCATTTTCCGAACAAATTTGTACTGAGCTCAGATCAGAATAAGGCCCTTAATCACAATGTAACAACACTGTAACAACACTGTAACAACACTGTATGTATCCTCTTTGCTGTTTTCTTCATATGCCTAAGCGTGTAAGTCACTGTAACATGAAGTCAGTTGCAGAAAGTCTTTACACCTTACTGCTTATTACTGTCACTATTTCTCCATCAAATAATATTAGTCAGGGAAAACTAATTCTTCTCTCCTTCTGATGAGGAAGCACATAAATGTCTGCCTGTCGTACAGTTATCATCTGAGGTAAACGCAGTCTCTGTGTTTCCCGTGCATTAGAATCTTAGCGTCTTTTAACCTTCCTGGGATAGTACATCTTTCAATATATACATTTGGGTGAGAGAAGAGCATATTACAGCCTTTCTGACTGTGGCTGGCATAAATATAGCTGACTTTAGTTCTATGAGGTAAAATGTCCTTTTCTGAGGAAAAATGTCTTTAAAATGTATACAACTGTGTAGGTAACACCTCTTTCCTGGGCTGGTACAGGTATGTATGGATTTTGGGGCTGGACTCACCACAAATCTCCTTTATTCATTTATTCATTTACAATCCAACAGGTGACAGCAATGACTTTAGAGGGAATCCCAGCTACTGATGAGCCATCTCCGCATACCCCAGTAAGTATAAGCGTCCTCCATGCTCCCTTTGGGGGAGATTCTCTAAGAATCTCCGCCCCCCTTCGCCGCCCATCGCATATTTAATTATCGCATATGTTGTAACATATGCGATAATTAAGGCAAAAGACAGCTCTTGCGTTAAGAGCTGTCCTTTGCGGTGAGAGTCGCCGGGTCCCAGCAGGTCCCGGCGGCTCCCCCCTCCCTCACACACCTGGCGCTGCTGCTGCTGCGCCGGGCTCTCCTCCTCCCTGCAACCGGAAGAGGATCAGTGCAGGGAGGAGGTCACAGGTCCGTTCAGCACAGCGCTGTGCTGCCCGGACACAGGTGAGGGGGGAGGGGGCGATGCGGGGCGGCGGGGGGTCGGCGCGGGGCGGCAGAGGGTTGCGGTAGAAGCCCACTGGCTTCTATGGGGCATCGCCAGATTTTTCTGGCGATGTCCCCCGCCGCGGTGACCCGGCGGGGGATGCTTACAGCATCCCAAAATGCGGTAAAAACCCCGATAACGGGGTTTTTACCGCATTTTTCGCTTAGAGAATCTCCCCCTTTGTCTGTCACACCCTTTCTGCCTGGACCTCTACTCACAAACTGCCCTGTCCAACTGCTCACCCTCCTTCTGACATAGGTCATGTGACATGCTACAGACTTTCTGTGCAGCTGCCGAGGATGCTGGAAATTATTCACCACTGTAAACAAATTTACCATAGTGTGCTTCATCATGACACACAATACATTATATAGTAGGTACTTTGTAATGCACACACAAATTACATATGGACTGGAGGAGGGTCAATTGTCAATCTCTTCCTTAGCTCCTCCCAAATAGCCCACTTCAAGCCTCATCATTATGCCTGCCATAATGGTGAGGCCATATTAAGCCAAGTTCTAGCAATGGTGGGTACTTGTGAGTTATCTGGGCGTCCGATTTTGGATCCGATATCGTATGCGATATCGTATGCGATATCGCATGCAAATCGCATGCAAATCGTAAGTACAAAATCGGGAGCCTCACAAGTACCGATTTGCTATTCATTTCATTACCCCACTATCCCCAAAGTGTGTCTATCAACGTGAACCCGAAGCGTGGCGAGCGCAGCGAGCCCGCGAGGGGCGGCGGTACGCGTCCTCCGACCTTTTCATGCCCTACTATCCACTAGGGCGTGGAGTGAGAATAGAATAGTGTGGCGAGCGCAGCGAGCCACCGAGCCCGAAGCGTGGCGAGCGCAGCGAGCCCCGCGAGGGGACGCGGACACCTTCACAGGTATACGCGTGCCCTTGCGGGCTTCACAGGTGTCCGCGTCCCCTCGCGGGGCTCGCTGCGCTCGCCACGCTTCGGGCTCGGTGGCTCGCTGCGCTCGCCACACTATTCTATTCTCACTCCACGCCCTAGTGGATAGTAGGGCATGAAAAGGTCGGAGGACGCGTACCGCCGCCCCTCGCGGGCTCGCTGCGCTCGCCACGCTTCGGGTTCACGTTGATAGACACACTTTGGGGATAGTGGGGTAATGAAATGAATAGCAAATCTTATGCAAATCGCATGCTAAATCGCATGTAAATCGCATGTAAATCGCAAATCGGATCCGATATCGTATGCGATATCGGATGCGATATCGCATGCAAATCGCATGCAAATCGTAAGTACAAAATCGGACGCCCGGATAACTCACAAGTACCCAATGGTGTATTAATTGGTACACCAGAATTCTGTTAAGCTTGCGTATATAAATACGACAAATCAGCCGAAGTCGGGTGATAGTAAATTAGGTGATGCTAATTTAATAGCCACATGTTAGATCAAATGAATGCTAATATGTGCATTCATACTCATTCAATCTTAGTAAATTTCCTTCGATACCGAATGTCTGAGAATTTCTTTGTTCATACACATATTGGGCCCATGTCTTTGTGGTTTAAATGTTAGTTCAGGACCACTGTAATTATAAATTGCTTTCAAACAAGAGACTCTCTTTGCACATGTTACATCAGCCCCAACTGCAGTGCATATGGTTTTGTCCATTAGAGAGTGATTGTGCCTTTCCGAATAAATCAGAATAACTGTACTGATTCAACAAACTACTCGGTTTTGTGTCATCCTGGTATATGTGAAGTTTTAAGGATACCTGAAGTAAATGCATGTGTATCAGTCAATGGGCCTGACTCACTCAGTTACATATGCTACTGCAGTTTTATTCATAGCTGACTTCCAAAAATATGGTAATGACTCAGATGCTGTCTTGTGCACAGAGATGCCCGCTGCTGTCCTCCTGGAGGCCATCCTCCACTTGCAAACAAAAGCAGGAACATTGTACACACATCAGTTGCACCATCAGGCTAGTGAGCAATGCTATGCTGTCTCCTGCTTTGTACAAAATTGCAGTGGCTGATTAGGACATGACATGCCTCAGTTTTTCGAACCATCCCTCGATACTTCCCCCAAACGCTCACTACCTGTAACTCACTGGGCTGTATTCAATAAGAATATTCACAGCGTGCAGCGGATCCTGTTTAGGATTCGCTGCACAGTTGCCACTGCCCGCCATATTCTGGAGCCTCGCTGTCCCCCCTATTCCACGTTGCAGGGGCTCACTGCCCCTGACGGCGATTGTGAACGCCTGAGGACGGTGGCAGGCAGGGAGATGGAAGTCTCCCTGCCTGCCCCAGAACATTTGTGGGGGGGAGGTGGGCTCCCTGGGAGCCAGGCAGCACAGGCTGCCCCCTGGGAGTGCCAGCAGGGGACCAGGTGGTATTCACTGCACCCGATCGTGCATATGTAATGATTGGGTGCAGTGAATATATGAATATCTAATGAGCCGCTCTCGGCTCCGGGCCCCATGCTGGCTGCTCTGTGTAAAAAAAATATATATTTTTTAAATTAAATATATATTCATGTGCTATAAGCACATGAATAAAAATAGCATGCCCCTTCCCAGAATAAAATTCCTGATTTTTTGACACCAAATGTAAAACAACAACAACTTTATTTTAAAAGTTCACTTTCCACTTCACCATGAAAAGATGGCGATTTGCTACACGGCAACACACGGCGAAAATCACGGCGAGAAGTGCACGTTGAATAGGGTGATTCGCTTTCTGACCAAAAAAAATCAACTTCCAACGCGAAAATAGCACAAATTCGCTGTGAAACAGGGCGAATTATCCTCATTGAATACTGGCCACTATGTGAATAAATCCTCTGTATATACACAATCACTAATCAGTCACTGTGTGTTTTCAATGCGGCTTTGGAGCATGCACAGTAGCAAAACATTGTACCACTATATCTGACATCAGCAATGTGTGCACCTCTAAATTAGGTCCATTGACTTTAAGGACAAAAATATAACCCTTCATTAGTTATAGATTTGAGTTTGAACTCTTTAAAATGTGTACTAATTTAATTTAAAAATAACATAACACATGAATGGGGAAATCAACAGGACTTGTTTTGATGGAGAAATCAATGGGACTTGATATCATTCTCCGCAGGAGAGAAATTAGATCACTGAGCCTAATACTGAGCTCATGCAGTGTATGAATTGTCAAAGTCATCGGAAATGTAAGTCATACTGTATAAGCATATTAATATTGTTTATCCTAAAAATGTATATTGGTCTCTCTGCATTGTATTGATTTCTGAATGTATTCAATGTATTAAGTACAATCACCAGGAGATCAATACACAATCACTTTCCTTCCTGGTACAGCTATTGCATGTGTAATGAGGATGTCTGCACATGTGGAGGCAGACATTTATGGTTTACAACATGTTGTTGTGTATGTACACCATATATATATGTTGATACATATGTTCCTCTCTGTTCATGTATGATGAGCAGCTACACATCTCATTTCCTCTTTTCGTGATGCACTCAGCTGTAACGCCAATACACTTTTAGCCATTATTTCACCTTTTCAACTTAAAAATGAAATCTGTCTGACTCTTAACTGCATTAAAGTTATAATTTCCATCCTGAATTTTGTTGCCGTATGGCCTCTCTCGCACATGTGTACTACATGCTGTACACATGCGTAGTCAATCGATAATCACCCAGCCTGGAATTCGCTGCCATGCAATCAGGCCTGAATAACCCCCAATGTTTGAATATAATACCGTTACACAAATAGATCCACTTTGACCAACAACTTACACACATAGGGCCTGATTCTGGTTCATTTGCAAAAGCAAATTCTCTCTGTAATGGACAAAACCATGTGCACTGCAGGTGGGGCAGATGTAACATTTAGAGAGAGTTAGATTTGGATGTTATTTTGTTTCTGTACAGGGTAAATACTGGCTGCTCTATTTTACACAGTGATATAGATATCAGTTTGGTGTACAAACCCCACCCAAATCTAACTGGCTCTGCACATGTTACATCTGCCTCACCTGCAGTGCACATGGTTTTGACCATTAGAGAGAGAATTTGCTTTTGTGAGTGAACCAGAATCAGGCAAATAGTGTAAGCTATAACCATCACAGGTCAGAAGGGATGGCTTTTTTATAACAGGGATAGCACCCAATTAGAGGTGCAGGAACTGAGAGCCCATGGTGATTAGTAACACTGCAGCACATAGCCCTGGTTTCCAGGTTAACTAGATAACCAGTGATGCAGTAACTGTCCAGCATTTCAATTGCCAAGAAGCAAGTGGGCACCATAGACCCTTCCATTTGAAAGATACAATGTCCCATTGCTTGGCAACAATCTGGACCTGTCACAGATACAAGCCGCATAGCAGCTGTAACATAGTGGTTCCTTACAATTGGTATCAGTGGCATCACTGCGGTCAGTGACATCCAGTGTGCTGAAAGCCCCAGCCCTCATTCACTTGTGGACACCCAGAAAAGCTCTCTTGCTAAACTCAATTGCATCACTCCAGAAGCGTGTCTAGCTTTCCCAAAGATGCTGGGCTGCCCCAATGTCATTTGGGTTTATTACCAACTCCACCATTATGTCACAGTGCAACATCTGGCTTTTACAGGGCCAAATGTACTAAGCCTGAAAAGTGATAAAACGGAGAGTGATAAACAACCAACCAATCAGCTCCTACCTGACATGTCACAGACTGTGTTTGAAAACAGTCCACTCCCCCTTAGTGGCGCCAATAGTTGGTAGGCCTCTCTCTCCTTCTTGGCTCCTTAAAATGAATTCATACTTTTACATGCAACCTATGAAATGCATACACTTTGCATTCACAATAGAAATTTGCCATTGCAAGACTTATAAAAGTCTCAGGGTCAGATGCACTAAGCTTCAAAAGTGATAAAATGGAGAGTGATAAACAACCAACCAACCAATCAGCAGCTACCTGATTCAGACTGTGTTTGAAAAATATTTTTAAGGGGAAAGGGGGATGGGAGGGGAATTTGGGAGGGGATGTAACCTGAGCACAAGTGACACAAAGATGTTTTACAAATATACATGCATAGGTTCTGAATATATGTAATTACCACAATTAAGTTAAATAATCCACCTATAGTAGGGTGGGTAATGACGTGGCGGTGCTCCCCTGAGAGTAGATATACAGTACCAAAGTAGAAGAGAAAAAGTACTCTCTTTTGTTTGGGGGCACTCTTTTAAATTGTCAAAAAGATATTTAACAAGAAATAATTGTAAAATTTAACTTTTAATAACAATTTAAAATAGAGATTTACAGACATACAGACATACAACACCTAACATAGATATCATAGGTAGAGTACGGGTAATTTTATAGAATAATATTGTACTTTTCCTGTGGATTTAGTAGACTCCTGAGATTACCAGATTGGGGGAACAATAGTATTACCAGGCACTGAGGAAGCCCAACCCCCAGCGAAACGGCCGTCTGACCTAAGCCGCACTAGCGGCTCATCCCTACACTCTGCCGCATGTAACGGCTACTAGCAGATCCGGACCTTAGGAGACTGGGCATAGCTGACGGGTAAGTGGCGGTAACCGCTACTGTACTTTTATACTGGCGCACTGCTGATTGTCACATTGCCATATTGTATATACAGCAGCTCTGCACGCTCTCTTTCTCTGCTCCCCACTTTGTGGGATCTTACTCTCTACTCACGCAGACAGGTGGCAGGTGTCGCTCATCTGCTATCAGTGCTCCAGTAGACAAGCACATAGCAGAAAGCAGCACACCTACCCCCGAGAGTAAGACGCCTCCTATACCTCCCTCTATACACACCTACCTACCATTAGGGGCACTCTCATCTCTGACAGGTATAGAAATCACCTAACCCTGCACTGACCAGATTACAACAGGGTATTTGATCTACCTGAAAGAGACAGCAGATGCCCCATTTTTGCTCTTTGAGGGCGGGATGTATCAACATACATCCCCGCCCTTCGCACGGCAGCCGCCGCGATGCTACCGCATATGTACTAACATATGCGGCCAGCATCGGGCTGCGGTAACGGAGACCCCCGCGATACCTGTGATGTTGGCTGCGGGGGTCTCCGTCACCTCCCGGCGGCTGCCAGCGTCCCCCTGTGTCTCCTCCTCCCCCCTGAAGCCGGATGTCCTCCCGGCTGTCACACCAGGGGGAGGAGATGATCACAGGAAGACGGGAGGGGGTGGGCGCGCGGACGGCGTACGTCGGGCGGCGAAAGAAGCCCATAGGCTTCTATAGGGTATCGCCACCCTCTGGGTGGCGATACCCTGGCCTGCGAAAACGGGGCGAACCGGTGATGATACATAGGAAAATGCGGTAAAACGGGGGTTTTACCGCATTTTCCCGTTAGTACATCCCGCCCTCTGACACTCTTTACATACAGAAAGAATATCACTGACCGCTCACTGACTTTCAGGGAACCAGTACGGTTGCGAAGGTCAGCAGCAGCTTCAGGGATCTTTACCACTGTGAGTGTCATTTGTCTATTTTTATATTGTGAGCACCTATACCCTGCATCTTTGTTTGAGCGGTTACCATCGCAACCCAATACCCAGCACCAGTAAATATCTTCTAAATTTACGGCAACAATATTATACAATCAAAATCGCCACTAGTATATTGCCAATTTCTGGACTGCACCAGAGCAGGACTATTCCTCTTTGGTCATAATACTGTCAATATATATTTCGCTAGCTTCCGTCACCATCCAGATAGGAATAGGAACCTGAATATATGGAAAAGCTGACACTAAGCACAGCTGTTTGTATTGCTAATACTATTGTTTCCCCAATCTGGTAATCTCAGGAGTCTACTAAATCCACAGGAAAAGTACAAAATTATTCTATAAAATTACCCGTACTCTACCTATGATATCTATGTTTGGTGTTGTATGTCTGTAAATCTCTATTTTAAATGATTATTAAAAGTTAAATTTTACAATTATTTCTTGTTAAATATCTTTTTGACAATTTAAAAGAGTGCCCCCAAACAAAAGAGAGTACTTTTTCTCTTCTACTTTGTGTTTGAAAAATGTCAGGTAGGAGCACGATTGGTTGGTTGTTTATCACTCTCCGTTTTATCACTTTTGAAGCTTAGTGCATCTGGCCCTCATAGTGGTAACAATAGTCACACATTCAAGTTACAGAGTTGATTTGTAAGCTCCGTTGAGTGGAATTTTCTTCAAGTGTTTTTTTATCCTTCATTCCTTTGCAAAATCCTATTCTATTTGTATAATGTTATGTGGCCTCTTAATGCTGTGTTAGTTTTGTGGAGCTATTTCTACAGTACAGTACTCATTCTATACTATACATATGTGTGGATGCGGTCATCTATTAGAATGAACTTAGGTCTACAGTCATTAGGTCGACCCCACTAGGTCGACTGGCAGGAAGGTCGACCTGACTTAAGGTCGACATGGGCCAAGGTCGACATGACTTAAGGTCGAATTTGCATAAAGGTCGACATGAGGAAGGTCGACTGGTCATAATGTCGACATGGGTTTTTCACTGTTTTTTTGAGCCGACATGTGCCGACAGGCGGTATTTCATGCCCTACCATCCACTAGGGCGTGGTGGGAGAATAAAATAGTGTGCCGAGCGCAGCGAGGCACCGTGCCCGAAGCATCGCGAGCGAAGCGAGCGATGCGAGCGAAGCGAGCGATGCGAGGGTCCGATTCTCATTGCCAACTGTGTCCATGTCGACTGTGTCGACATTCGGATCAAAAAACAGTGAAAAACCCATGTCGACCTTATGACCAGTCGACCTTCCTCATGTCGACCTTTATGCAAATTCGACCTTAAGTCATGTCGACCTTGGCCCATGTCGACCTTAAGTCAGGTCGACCTTCCTGCCAGTCGACCTAGTGGGGTCGACCTAATGACTGTAGACCTAAATGCAGTCTGACGAATGATCCCATTCCATATGTGTATATATAACAATCTTACCTACTGCATGCACTTTGCCTAAATTTCAGTAGTATTGATTTTCCTAGAAATGTCTGCTGTACTGATGTAGGCAGCTCATTACAACATATCCGATCTACAGTGTTTAAAAATACACCACTTAAAAATAAAGTGTACTTTTACGGGTTCCCAGTATACAACATTAAAAAAAACTGATTTTTATTGCCTTTCTTGTCAATTAGACATGTTGGAGTAAGCTGTTCTTAAGCGTTTTATTACATGACTTTCCTCATCTAAAAAACAAAAATAGCATGAACGATTAAATCAATATCGCTCCAGTCAACAGCTGCTTCAAAAAATGTTTCCATGGCAACCAGTAGAGACTTATTCATACACTCTCCTTTTTCTCACATCTAGTGTAATTAAAGCACACACAAGCAGCAATTAAATTATTTTAAGGTATGTAAAGTGGAAGATTTTAAGTAAATAATTGAAGATACAATTTCACTTAATCATATGTTTTACTATACAAACCCAAAAAACTATTACTAGCACTGAAAATGAATTCAAGATTACTTGTCTATATTCCGCAAATATCAAGATCATATTGTTTATGTTTAACTCTCAACAGGGATCACACATAAATAAATTAGGATAAATAGATGCCGATGACTCATGGCATTGCAAACTCATATACAGTAACATAATTCTCCAGCCCAAAAGAGCTGCACATGTGGGAAAATTTAGAGGAGTGTCCCTGCTTCTTCTCATCCAAGCACTAATTCTAGCTACCTGTTAGATTTTAAGTTGGACTGTATTTATCAATGTTGTCTTTTATTTTTTGTTCAGAAGCAAAACAAACACAAATTGTAGTAGTGGAAAAAGTACTAAACCGGTATTTGTTTCCTAGCACGGCGCCCACGATATTCAGTCGTATGGCATCTTATGCATTGTATCACATCGCATGCCATATACCCACATGCAATGCAATGCAATGCAATGTGATGTGATTTTAAATTGTATAAGCATCCAAATGGGTTTTTTTCAATGCTAAATGGCCCCCCTATATGATTTTTAATTGTATAAGTACCCTAATGGGTGCTTACAATGTTAAATGCACCCCCACTGTCAACGCCAACCGTTGGCGAGCGCAGCGAGCCTGTAAAAGGCGGCAGTACGCGTCCTCCGACCTTTTCATACCCCCACTATCCACGTCGGCGTGGAGTCGATTTTATATAGTGTGGCGAGCGCAGCGAGCCACCGAGCCGGAAGCGTGGCGAGCGCAGCAAGCCCCGCGAGTGAAAGCGTATTACTTTACATGTATTCCACGTCCCCTCGCGGGGCCTGCTGCGCTCGCCACGCTTCGGGCTTGGTGGCTCGTTGCGCTCACCACACTATATAAAATCATCTCCACGCCGACGTGGATGGTGGGGGTATGAAATGGTCAGAGGAGACGTACCGCCACCCCTCGCGGGCGCGCTGTACTCACCACACTTTGGGTTGGCGTTGATAGTGGGGGTGGCGTGAGGGTGCATTTAACATTGTAAGCACCAATTAGGGTGCTTATACAATTAATAATCTTATAGGGGGCCCATTTAACATTGAAAACACCCATTAGGGTGCTTATACAATTTGAAATCGTATACCATTGTATACGATGCAATGGTATACGATTTAAAATTGTATAACATCGGCTGCCATCGCGTAACATCGCATCGCATACCATTGTATGGCTTATGGAATGCGATGCGATGGGTGCCGTGCTAGGAAACAAGTACCCTAAACCTACCTATACTGGTACTAGCATAAAGGAAATGCAGAATGTGTCACAATCCCAGTGACTAAACACTCATTCCTATTTCCTACCATTAAGATGTCTCTCCTGGCTCCAGAGTCAGAGTCATCTGCCCTGTTTGCAGCACTCCGTCTCTCAGCATGTGCTACGGGTTCTGCTGCAATGCAGCATACCTATCCAGCTATTACAGCTGTCAAACTCAGTTTCCTGCGGCCCTCTGCTCCATCTGCCATTACCAAAGGCCGCCAGCCTGTTTGCTGCAAGCCAGATTTCCCTACAAACTTTAAATATGGGAACAGCCATTTTGGGTGTTGTCACATGAGCAT
This sequence comes from Crinia signifera, assembly GCF_055691185.1. Lineage (NCBI taxonomy): Eukaryota > Metazoa > Chordata > Amphibia > Anura > Myobatrachidae > Crinia > Crinia signifera. The sequence goes on from NC_139219.1 coordinate 165,904,740, forward strand.
TCTACAGCAAATCCACTGCATTGTGAGCTTGAGCTGATTGCTACAACCTGTCAGTGACTACTGTAAAGGTGGTGGAAAACTACTCCCAGGCTGCCAGTGTTATGTTGTCCTCAGCCTAGCAGCATCTTTGTTGTTCAGCTCCTGTGGATAGTGCTCTTCCTAGAGACTGGAGCTATTGTCATCCTGCAGCAATGTATGGCTTCCTTCAATGTCCCAACATCAGTACTGTTTCACCGTCGATGTTCCAACATCAATCCTGTGTCTTCATCGGTGTTCCAACGTTGATCCTGTTTCATCATTGGTGTCCCAATATCAATCCTGCTTCCTCATCAGTGTCCAAAACATCGACCCTACCTAGGGTTGCTACCTCTCACGGATTTCCGGGAATCTCCCGAATTTGGTGGCAACCCTCCAGGAGGCTTTTTCAGTTTCCCGGATTCCGGGATTCTCCCGGCCTATATGTATACATATGTATATGTATACATATGTATACATATATATGTATACGTATATGTACATACCCTCCAACATGACCCATTCCATTAGGTACAAAATGCTCTGTTCCTGGACTTCCTTACCAGTGGCAATTACAGAGGTGGGGCTCCTGCACAGTCCAAAATTCAAAGAGGGGGGTCACATCAACTGTCAGTGAGTCCAGGACAGTGATGTTTGGGGTGGCTGTAGGTGTGGCTCCCCTCTTTGAATATTGGACTGTGCTGCAGCCTCACATCTGCAACTGCCACTGGCAGGGATGTCCAGAAAAGAATTTTGTACCTAATGGAATGGGTCATGTTGGAGGGTATGTATGTATACATATGTATGTATGTATTTATTCCACTTTGGGGGTAGACCATGCCCACTTTTGATATAAGCCATGCCCCCTTTTCCATTACAGTTATAGGGGTCAATCTCCAGGAATCCATTAACAATAAGGTGGCAACCCTAACCCTACCTCACCATCGGTGTTCCAAAATTATTCCTGGTTCCAATAATACTGTCTTCTATGTTCCTCCGTCGGTCCCAGCTGACTCCAGTATTGTGACCATTATTAACCCTGCCCGTCCTATCCCCGTCCCACCCCCCTCCGCCTGAAAACTGGGACGCGTGTGCGTATGGAGCTCCTCCGGCAAGCGCCAGCGGGGTGCATTCTGGTGAGCCCCAGCACTGGCTGAGAGGTGCTCCATCTGCATGGTGTGACAGAATTGAGGTGTCCTGAAAAGACCTCACAAGGCCAAATGCAGGGGTGGTTCCAGTTGACCAGAAACCCTAGCCTCTCGGGAAGTGGCTCAAATTATGACAACAAAAGCAATAGTGTATATTATGATTACTAGAGTTGCCGCTACATCATGCAGCTTAAGGGACAGAGTTACTGATCATGACAAGTGGTAGTAGTTTAATTTACCAAGTTTGCTGCATGCATGTGAATCGGAGTCTGAGGCCCTTCCAACCCATCTTTCGGGTTTGAAGGGCCTATGGTCCCCACTGGCTTCTTGGCAATCGAGATACTGGAGAACTACTGCTTCTCTGGTTACCTAGTGAATCCAGAACCAGGACTATGTGCTGCAGAGAGTTACTAATCACTGTGGGCTCTCCTTGTTATAATGTAGGCATCCCTTCTGACCTGTGATTGCTTATACTCTGTGTGTTGTTGCAGGTCTCTATCCCAGGTTCCTGTGGATACTCTGCGTCTGAGGCAGAAGCCTTACCATGAGGTAGGATAATTTGAGTTAAGAAAGTGCATTATAGGTTCAATAAATAAATAGACAACCATAATTGAACTTGTATTATTCTTGTATATTTATTTATTATGGTATGTTTAACCTTTTCCTGATCACTAATTTATATTTTTTAACTTGTCATATCAGTCATGTAAAGGTGCAGTATCTTTCGCTTCTAGTGTAGATAAGAATGGCGTACTCTAAAGGTATCTTTATTCAGAGTCCTAACCAGAGGAGGCTTCTGCTATAGGGCTGCAGGGCTACAGCCCCTCCAGTCAAAATCCCAACACCAGAAACACAGACTGCACTGGTGCTCCGGTGCTTCCCCCTGTGGGCACCCCTCACCTCCAGAGCTCTGGTGCTTGCTGGCTGTGTCTCTGACATGCTGGTAACCCCCTCTCACCAGGCTCAATGAAGCAGCAGTGCAGGCACAGCAACAGCCCAACCCTGTGGGGAGGAGTTCAGCATGTAGTAGATTCCTACTATTGGAAGCTGCTACTGCTCATCATATGCAGAGCTACAGAGCTGGAAACTCCTCCCCTTCTTGGGCTGTCAGTACATGGAGTGATGACAGCAATAGCTTTCCAGCAGGAAGCCATTCTGTGCAAATCTCCAGAGCTACAGTGCTTCTATGGGCTGCTGTCTGTGCAGCCCAGAAGCAATTCCTCTGCAGTGAGCATGCCCAGACTTCAGTGAGTCAGTGTGATGCAGCTGAAGGAAGGTATGCATTGCACCAGAGAGGTGCATGGAAGTTTATTGTATTCTAATAATATTTGTGTGTAGATCTTTATTAAGAGTATCATTTTGTGTACTTTAATTAATATTAAAGTTATTAAAAGTGTGTATTTTTCTCTGTACCTGTGTTTATGTGCATATGAGTACATCATTTATTTACAGTAATTGCGTAGCGCAAATCAAACTAATAACCTGCAAATAATTAATGACTGTTTGCAATGAGCAGTACCCAGGAAATTGCAGCCTCCCCTAAGTCTAAAGGCAGGAGCCGCCACTGGTCCTAACCCTTTTTTATCTCATAAATAATATGTTGTAAATATAGATATATAAGTGAAAGTTTTCTTTTTTTTCTACACCGGTTGGCATACCCCACTCACAAAAGATGGTAGGGGTCACAGACCCATCAAGGTATCCTTTAAAACTTGTGTGGAACATCCAATTATCATAAAATTATATAGTTTAGCGTACCCAAACTCACAGAAATGAGCAATCAAAGCATATAAAGGTATCATTCAGCATAGACTGAAAGTTCCTGTGTAAAAGCATGTGGTCTCAATCAATACATACTGTAGCAATAAGGGGTAGCATACCCAAACTCACACAGGTGTATAGGTTTAAAAGCACATAAAGGTATCCTTCAGCACAAAGGACTGGGATCTATATATACACGTATAGTCTCACAATAGATGTAGATTTTTAGAAGCACATTAAGGTTTCTTGAACAGCATTTAGACCCTGGTGGTGCTTGAACATCCCAATGTGACTTTTGTATAGATAGTAATAGTGCCAATGGCGAAGATAAAAAATTTAAAAAAATATTTATTCCAAGGAACAAACCTCAAACAAGTTCAGGGGCTTCATATGATACATAAAATACATAGAAGTACAAGTTGAATACAAGTCCAAATAAAGGGAAACAAATTTAAATTAAAAAGTAAAAAAAAAAATTCTGTCTATCATTTTCTAGAATATTATTGAGAAATGAAAGAGAGATACTGATTTGTTGCTCTGGATAACATCGCCTCTTTTCATTTTTAGAAGCTTTACTTAATTTATCCCTAGTAATTTGACCATAAATAAATTGAATTGTTCCTGAACCACCAACCCAAGGCAACCCTGCTAATAGTATTACCATATATGGGAAAGGTATATTGGGAAAAGATGATGGCTATTCTGAATTGTGCATGTGTGGCTGTAATCTTAAGTCATTTGAACATGTGCAAACCAGAACCATTGAAGATTTGGCCATCTATTGTGTGTGTCATCACACCCACCCCTAATGTTTAACCCCTTCCTGACACAGCCAGTTTTTGCCTTCCTGACAGAGCCCTTTTTTTCAAATCTGACATGTATCACTTAAGTGGGGATAACTTTTTTTTGCTTTTACTTATCCCAGTGATTTTGAGATTGTTTTCTCGTGACACATTGTACTTCAAATTAGTGGTAAATTTGGGTCGATACAGTCTGTGTTTTTTTGTGAAAAATACCAAAATGTCGTAAAAAAATGGAAAATTTAGCAATTTGCAAAATGTTAAATTTTCTGCTTGTGAGACAAATAATCATACCACTCAAAATAGTTAATAACTAACATAGACCATATGTCTACTTTATGTTTCCATTATTATTTCAACTTCCTTTTAATTTTTTTGGACACTAGGAGGCTTACAATATGAATAGCAAATTCTCAAATTTTCAAGAAAATTTCAAACACTGATTTTTTTAGGGACCAGTTCAGTTCTGATGTGACTTTGAGGGACTTGTATGTGAGACACCCCCATAAATGATGCCATTTCAAAAACTGCACCCCTCACAGTATTCAAAACAGCATTTTGGAAGTTTGTTAACCCTTTAGGTGTTTCACAGGAATTAAAACAAAGTGTAGGTGAAATTTCAAAATTTCATTTTTTTTGCAGATTTGCAATTTTAATACATTTTTCTAAGGAACACAGTAGATTTTACTAGAGAAATGTGGCTAAAAATTGATTCCCCCAATTCTTTTGTTTTCATAAATATCCTATATGTGGCCCTAGTGTGCACGTTGACCAAACCACAGGCTTCATAATAGAAGGAGCACCTACTTGATTTTGGAGCCTCCTTTTTATGAGATTATTTTTTAGGCACCATGTAGGTTTCTAGGCACCATAAGATGCTAAAATTTAGGAACCACCCCACAAGTGACCCCATTTTGCAAACTACACCCCTCAGGGAATTCATCTAGGGGTATAGTGTACATTTCAAACCCCCAGGGGTTTCACCAATTTTGATACAACTGGGCAGTGAAAATGAAAAATTACATTTTTTACACAAAAATGCAGTTCTGGCTCAAAATTTTTCATTTTCACAAGTAATGAAGGAGACAAAGCACCCCAAAATCTGTGCCCCAATTTCTCCCGAGTACGGCAATGCCTCACATGTGACCAAAATATACCATTTGGGTGCATGGCAGGACTCAGAAGGGAAGGAGTGATTTTTGGATTTTGCAGCTCAGATTCTGGTGGAATGTTGGTGGGTGCTATGTCGCATTAGCAAGACCCCCCAAGCACCAATACAGTGGAACCCCCCCCACAAGTGACCCCATTTTGCAAACTACACCCCTCAGGGAATTCATCTAGGGGTATAGTGTACATTTCAAACCCCCAGGGGTTTCACCAATTTTGATACAACTGGGCTGTGCAAATGAAAAATTACATTTTTTACACAAAAATGCAGTTCTGGCTCAAAATTTTTCATTTTCACAAGGAATGAAGGAGACAAAGCACACCCAAAATCTGTGCCCCAATTTCTCCCGAGTACGGCAATGCCTCACATGTGACCAAAAAATACAATTTGGGTGCATGGCAGGACTCAGAAGGGAAGGAGTGATTTTTGGATTTTGCAGCTCAGATTCTGGTGGAATGTTGGTGGGTGCTATGTCGCATTAGCAAGACCCCCCAAGCACCAATAAAGTGGAACCCCCCCACAAGTGACCCCATTTTGCAAACTACACCCCTCAGGGAATTCATCTAGGGGTATAGTGTACATTTCAAACCCCCAGGGGTTTCACCAATTGTGGTACAACTGGGCAGTGAAAATGAAAAATTAAATTTTTTACACAAAAAATGCAGTTCTGGCTCAAAATTTTTCATTTTCCCAAGGAAGGAAGGAGACAAAGCACGCCAAAATCTGTGCCCCAATTTCTCCCGAGTACGGCAATGCCTCACATGTGACCAAAAAATACCATTTGGGTGCATGGCAGGACTCAGAAGGGAAGGAGTGATTTTTGGATTTTGCAGCTCAGATTCTGGTGGAATGTTGGTGGGTGCTATGTCGCATTAGCAAGACCCCCCAAGCACCAATACAGTGGAACCCCCCCACAAGTGACCCCATTTTGCAAACTACACCCCTCAGGGAATTCATCTAGGGGTATAGTGTACATTTCAAACCCCCAGGGGTTTCACCAATTGTGGTACAACTGGGCAGTGAAAATGAAAAATTAAATTTTTTACACAAAAAATGCAGTTCTGGCTCAAAATTTTTCATTTTCCCAAGGAAGGAAGGAGACAAAGCACCCCAAAATCTGTGCCCCAATTTCTCCCGAGTACGGCAATGCCTCATGTGTGACCAAAAAGTGGCAGGACTCAGAAGGGAAGGAGTGATATTTGGATTTTGCAGCACAGATTCTGGTGGAATGTTGGTGGGTGCTATGTCGCATTAGCAAGACCCCCAAAGCACCAATACAGTGGAACCCCCCCACAAGTGACCCCATTTTGCAAACTACACCCCTCAGGGAATTCATCTAGGGGTATAGTGTACATTTCAAACCCCCAGGGGTTTCACCAATTGTGGTACAACTGGGCAGTGAAAATGAAAAATTTAATTTTTTACACAAAAAATGCAGTTCTGGCTCAAAATTTTTCATTTTCCCAAGGAAGGAAGGAGACAAAGCACCCCAAAATCTGTGCCCTAATTTCTCCCGAGTACGGCAATGCCTCATGTGTGACCAAAAAGTGGCAGGACTCAGAAGGGAAGGAGTGATATTTGGATTTTGCAGCACAGATTCTGGTGGAATGTTGGTGGGTGCTATGTCGCATTAGCAAGACCCCCAAAGCACCAATACAGTGGAACCCCCCCACAAGTGACCCCATTTTGCAAACTACACCCCTCAGGGAATTCATCTAGGGGTATAGTGTACATTTCAAACCCCCAGGGGTTTTACCAATTGTGGTACAACTGGGCAGTGAAAATGAAAAATTAAATTTTTTACACAAAAAATGCAGTTCTGGCTCAAAATTTTTCATTTTCCCAAGGAAGGAAGGAGACAAAGCACCCCAAAATCTGTGCCCCAATTTCTCCCGAGTACGGCAATGCCTCATGTGTGACCAAAAAGTGGCAGGACTCAGAAGGGAAGGAGTGATATTTGGATTTTGCAGCACAGATTCTGGTGGAATGTTGGTGGGTGCTATGTCGCATTAGCAAGACCCCCAAAGCACCAATACAGTGGAACCCCCCCACAAGTGACCCCATTTTGCAAACTACACCCCTCAGGGAATTCATCTAGGGGTATAGTGTACATTTCAAACCCCCAGGGGTTTCACCAATTGTGGTACAACTGGGCAGTGAAAATGAAAAATTTAATTTTTTACACAAAAAATGCAGTTCTGGCTCAAAATTTTTCATTTTCCCAAGGAAGGAAGGAGACAAAGCACCCCAAAATCTGTGCCCTAATTTCTCCCGAGTACGGCAATGCCTCATGTTTGACCAAAAAGTGGCAGGACTCAGAAGGGAAGGAGTGATATTTGGATTTTGCAGCACAGATTCTGGTGGAATGTTGGTGGGTGCTATGTCGCATTAGCAAGACCCCCAAAGCACCAATACAGTGGAACCCCCCCACAAGTGACCCCATTTTGCAAACTACACCCCTCAGGGAATTCATCTAGGGGTATAGTGTACATTTCAAACCCCCAGGGGTTTTACCAATTGTGGTACAACTGGGCAGTGAAAATGAAAAATTAAATTTTTTACACAAAAAATGCAGTTCTGGCTCAAAATTTTTCATTTTCCCAAGGAAGGAAGGAGACAAAGCACCCCAAAATCTGTGCCCCAATTTCTCCCGAGTACGGCAATGCCTCATGTGTGACCAAAAAGTGGCAGGACTCAGAAGGGAAGGAGTGATATTTGGATTTTGCAGCACAGATTCTGGTGGAATGTTGGTGGGTGCTATGTCGCATTAGCAAGACCCCCAAAGCACCAATACAGTGGAACCCCCCACAAGTGACCCCATTTTGCAAACTACACCCCTCAGGGAATTCATCTAGGGGTATAGTGTACATTTCAAACCCCCAGGGGTTTCACCAATTTTGATACAACTGGGCAGTGAAAATGAAAAATGACATTTTTTTTACACAAAAATGCAGTTCTGGCTCAAAATTTTTCATTTTCAGAAGGTATGAAGGAGAAAAAGCACCCCAAAATCTGTGCCCCAATTTCTCCCGAGTATGGCAATGCCTCATATGTGACCAAAAAATACCAGTTGGGTGCATGGCAGGACTCAGAAGGGAAGGAGTGATTTTTGGATTTTGCAGCTCAGATTCTGGTGGAATGAATGGTGGGTGCTATGTGGCATTAGCAAGACCCCCGAAGCACGGTGAAATGATGAACCTAATAATCCATAGATGTGTGGTATATTTTAAAACACTCCTTTATACATAGGCCGGGTTTGTCGGGGCAAGTTTCACAGTGGAAAATAGTTTCCTTTCTTATTCCCTTTTTATAGCAAACTTTGCACCTTTTTTGTGTCCTGCCCTTTCTTGCAGTGGAGGGGATTTCGTTAGGATAATGCTGCCCTGGTACAATACGGGGGCCAGTACTAGAAGTACTGGGGCCCTCTGCCTGCTGTTTCCCAAATATTAGGCCCTTTATGACTTCCTCTTGAAAGTGCATAAATGTCCCCCTCTGGCTGGTAGAACGGAATAGCACGTAAGTGTTATACAGTGCCATCTGGATGATATACACGGCCAGCTTCTTGTACCAGATTTTTGTTTTCCGCAGGGCACTGTACGGCTTCAGTACCTGATCTGAAAGATCCACTCCGCCCATGTACCTATTGTAATCTAGGATACAATTAGGTTTTGAGGTGTGGGTACTGGTACCTCGTACAGGGATGGAGGTGGTACTGTCTCCATGAATTGTTGTCAGTATAAGGACATCCCTCTTGTCCTTATATTTGACCAACAACATATTTTCGGTGCATATTCCCCTGCTTTCACCCCTTCTCATTACTTGGGCAATGTGCGTTTTTGGGAGGCCTCTTTGGTTCTTACGCACAGTACCGCAAGCTGCTGTACCTCTTGAACCAAGGGCCTTAAACAGGGGGATGCTAGTGTAAAAGTTATCCACATAGAGGTGATAACCTTTATCCAGGAAGGGGTGCACTAAATCCCAGACAATTTTTCCACTAACACCTACGAGGGAGGGGGGGCATTCTGGCGGTTCAATTCTTGAATCCTTCCCTTCATATACCCTAAACCTGTGGGTGTACCCTGAGGTGCTTTCACACAGCTTATACATTTTTATGCCATACCTTGCCCTCTTACTGGGAAGGTACTGGCGGAATTTAACCCTTCCTTTAAAATGTATAAGGGACTCGTCAATACAAATAAATTTTTCAGGGATGTACATCTCTGCAAATTTGGCACTGAAATGATCAATGACCGGCCTGACTTTGAATAGCCGGTCAAAGGTGGGATCATCTCTGGGTGGGCACAATGTATTATCGGTGTAATGTAAAAATTTAAGGATTATCTCAAAACGAGTCCTGGTCATGGCCATACGGTAAAGTGGGGTGCTGTACAGAACATCTGTACTCCAATATTGCCTAATTTCTGGCTTTTTTACTATGCCCATATGAAACACCAGACCCCAAAACGTCATCATCTCTACTGCATCTACAGGGGTCCACCTAGCAAATGATGACGTGGGGTTTTGAGCAATAAACTGCTGGGCATATAAATTAGTTTGGTCCACCATTAAATTTATAAAATCATCAGAAAAAAATAATTTGAAAAAGTCAATTTCTCTGAGACCTGTGGAATCAAATTGGATTCCTGGGATGGCCAAAAACTCAGGAACCTGGGGCTCAAAATTGTCTGGTGGTGGGGTCCATACAGGATCAATCATTTGGGGGGGGGGGAGTCTCAGCTGCTCTACGGGGGCGTCTTTGAGGGGGTCCCTCATCAGCAGAGGAGGAAGAGGAGCTTAAGGCGAATCCTTCAAATTCCCCGCTTGCATCACTGGCTGTGTCAGAGTCAGAGGCAAGCATGGCATATGCCTCCTCCGCTGAATACATTCTTCTGGATGACTGGGATGACATTTGGGATGACATTTGGGATGCCATTTTTATTTTTGTGTTTCTGTAAGTGTAATGTTTCAACACGTGTATAGTGTAGGGGGGGTACAAACTTTATTTCAACACGGGGGGTATGTAGTGTGTAGTGTGTATGTAGTGCAAAAAAAAAAAATACTTTATACAGGAATTTGATCCCAATAAAAAAAAAAAATTGAAGGGGTTAAAAAAAAAAAAAAAAAGGTCCTGCGCCAAAAATTGAGCACAGATGTTGGTCAGTAACGTCCGTCACTGAACAGCGCTCAAAGGCAACAGGACACCCACAAAAACAACGTGGGTGTAAAAACAAAAAAAAAAAAACAATTTAAAAAAAACTGCAGAAAAAAAATGATATCAACCTGTGCCAAAAATGCTGTTCAGTGATTGTACGTCACTGATCAGCGGCCACAGGACACCCACAAAAGCAACGTGGGTGTAAAAACAATTTAAAAAAAATTTCCACAGCACTCTCCAAAGAAAAAATAATTTAAAAAAACTGCAGAAAAAAAAATGATATCAACCCTGTGCCAAAAATGCTGTTCAGTGATTGTACGTCACTGATCAGCGCTCAGCGGCCACAGGACACCCACACAAGCAACGTGGGTGTAAAAACAAAACCCCACTGCACTCTCCAAAAAAAAAAAAACTGCAGATCAGTGATGCACTGATGCAACACTGATTAGCAGTGAGGGGCAGCAGACACACAACCTGACAGGGTATATATATAAAAAAAAAAACCTGGACCCCCAAAAAGTTGCTGATTAATTAATTTAAACTGACCAGCACAAAAGGGGGGGCAGCAGGGGGGGCAGCAGTCAGTTCCACACGCAGCACAACCTTTGGTGCAACTGACAGGTATATATATTAAAAAAAAAAAACCTGGACCCCCAAAAAGTTGCTGATCAGTTAATTAATCAGCACAATCAGCACAAAAGGGGGGGCAGCAGGGGGGGGCAGCAGTCAGTTGCACAGGCAGCACAACCTTTGCTGCAACTGACAGGTATATATATAAAAAAAAAACCTCTGCACCCCCAAAAAGTTGCTGATCACCTCAGATATAGTGATCAGCACAAAAGGGGGTGCAGCAGACACAAAATATAGCACTCTCTATCACTCTCTATCACTCTCTATCACTCTCTGTCACTATCTGTCCCTATCTCTCACGATCTGTGACTCTATGACATTGCAGCAGCAGCACACACAGAAGTCACAAGATCCAGGAAGTATCCAGCTGCTGGCAGCACGCTACCAGCGGTGATCAGCGGTGATCAGGTAAATTTCAGGCAAGGATCAGGTATGTATCACGACAGATTGGCACGGTGACCGCTCTGCACGCAATTCCAGACCGGAATGGCGTCTGCAGTGCAGTCACCGTTAGTTTAAATCACGCGCCTTGGCTGTGATTGGTCCGTGGGTCCCACGGACCAATCACAGCCTTGGGGGCAGGTGGGGTGAGGTGTCGTCGTCACCGATGACCCCCTCATGCCCCCTGACGCCCGGCAGTGATTGACACCTGTGTTACCGAGCGTCTGATTCGCCGGTAACACAGGAAAACGCTGTGAATGGCTGTTCACACTGACCAGCCAATCACAGCGATCGCCGACGGGGGGGCGGCATCGCAGCCCCCCCAGGGCATGCAGGGACATGTCTGCTGTCAGGGACAGCAGACATCGTCCCTCTGTCCCCGCGTCTATAGACGCAGGGACAGTTTAAAGTCATGACGTATATATACGTCATGTGTCGGGAAGTACATCCCGGCCATGACGTATATATACGTCAAATGTCGGGAAGGGGTTAATAACCATGGCTATTAAAAGTTAACCCAGTAATGTGGCTGAGACCCCAGACCAACTTTCCTACAACCATTCAAATGACCAACCACCCAACTTGTCTGTCCATCTAAAATGCTGCCCTCACAACTACCAATTTTTTCATCAGACCAGCCAACCAGCAAGTTTTTTAGCACTCCAGCCAACTTCTCTCCAACTTTTGATGGCCCATAAGTAGGTTGATAATGTCTGGATACATCTGCATATTTTTTTATTTTTTTAAAATATGTTTCAGAAAGAGTGGAATTTTAGAAAGGGATTTTTCACTGTGAAACGTATGTTGAACATGTTCAAGTAAGGTTCTCTTGAAGAATATATATTGTAGATGACACTCGCAGTACTCTGGATGGAATAAGTGGAATAAATGTAAATGCCGTATCAAACTGTCCAATGTTTCCACACAATCTGAGATTTCTTTTTTTTTGCCATTCATACTGCACTAACATAGTCCAAGCTAGGAGTGCCTGATTAACCAATAGGCTAATTAGGCTGCATCCTAAAGCAGAAGAATCAAACTATGGCCTAATTTATTCCATACTTGTTAGCTATCACCTGTCCCGATGTACAGTGGTAAAGTTCTGTCAGATGACTGTGCCAACTTACCGATGCAACCATTACTGCATGTATTATTTAAATGTTTTAATTGCTTCTGCTAGCGGTATTCAATTGTGCTACATGCAGTTCCAGCTGGACATCCTGAAGCCAAAGTCTCCTTCACACGCCACAAGCATTAGATCCTACATGCCAGTTGTATAACTTTTGTTCCATGCTCATGGCCAGAATGGTGAGTATCTGAGCATCTACTGTATACCTGTGTTTATAGCAACATTACAAGGGGAACTGCATGTGTATTAGCCTAGGGCACCTGGAACCTTTAATCATGTCCTGAGTGCCTGGAACATACATTTTCTTGCATATATTCAGGAAAGAACCAGCACATACAATATTCCAGCAAAAAATATTTCTAATAATCATGAAATAAACTGAAGCAATATCCATAAAGTGTATATACAGTATGGTAAAGGGGCTTTTTGGGGGTGCACAATGGCAGTTGCTACTGTCTCTCCCTCTGAAGTCTGTGGAAGCATCTGCTGATTGGGTGTGATGGCTGTGGGTATAAGGCTGCCTGATGAAACTGCCTTATGCAGAAAAGAACAACGTATAGATGAGGAGGGGATGATGAACACTGAAGGTGCTCCCCTAGGTAGTGATCATATGGAGTTTGGTGGTGGAAGGCAACAGCACTGGCCCAGATGAAATTGAATTCCAATGGTGAAGAAGTAGCTGGACACTGACCTCCTACTTATAGTTCAGTAGGGGTGAAGTTTCCGCTATACCTGAACAATGATTTGGGAAAAATCACATTTGTTTTATTTTCCCAACTAGTTGGCTGGTTGGAATGATATCGTTCGGCTAGCTTAGTGGGCAACCCTAGCTTGGCAGGGTCATTCCCCAGAGCAACAAAACAAAGAGGATAGATTAAAAAAAAACCGTTGGGGGGCGTGGCCTGGATGTAGAAGGAGCAAGACGTGCACAGCCTGAGCTCCGGCTCTGCGACGGCCAAATCTGAGCGAAATCAAAGGCATCAGTGCCCATCCATCACCCCTGACACATCCATACGCCTGTGGAGACCTATCAGAAAGAGTGGGAAAGGCTGCGGAGTCGGGGGACCTCTCTAGGAGATCCCCGCGGATTGCGGCCTAGTACCCCCTTGGAGCCGGGGCCTCAATTTTTTCCATCGCCCGCCGGACCCGCGGAGATCGACCGGAGACTCCCCTAAAGTAAGCGGGCCGCCACCTACCCGCCGTGAAGAGCCCCCAGCCCAGCGGCAGCCGAATACCAAGCGGCACCTCCGCCTGAGAGGTAAGGAGAGGTGCTGTGAGCAGCGGCGCCCAGGCCGCGGCCGCCATATTGGGTGAGGCAGGCGCGGCAGCCGGATCCCCCGCACAGCAAAGGAACACAGCTGGGCACACTAGGGATAGTCACACCATACCCACATCGGCTGTCACAGCATCTCCCACCCCTGCATTCGCGGAGGAGCAGTCTGGGACGAATATAACCGCCCCCCTCCTTCCTTTCCACCCCAATACACTTGTGCTGGGCCTAAACAATGTTCCCCATAGGAGATCAGTGAGAGAATCCTGGATGTTCCTACCTTTCCAGGGGGCCCCAAGCACCCCAGGGATCCCCAGCGACTGATCTGACTCCAAATATCCACATAGAAGCCTGAGAAGAAGCTACAGGGTAACTTGTGGACACCCGGCAAACATAACACCGGACCCTCAGTCTCTTAAGGCACATCTAAGCATAAAGATCTGCAGCAGGGATCAGAAATGTGTTAACTGATGCTTAAAACAGTGCCGCTCCATTAATAAATCACACTCAGAGCAGCATACTGTAAAATCACCCCTACATTGTCAAATCACAAGATAGAGGGCAAATACTGCAGTTATTTTGGACACAGACTGGGAAACTGGAGATACTCTATCTAGATCAGCCCAACAGCTCCACCAAGTGACATAAGGGCAGAACAACACCCAATGACTCTTCCTGCATCTAATTACATAAGCATCAATGTGCAGCACTAATGTAAAGGTGCTTCCAAATCGTACTAGAGAGGTGTGAGCAGCAACGTAAAGTCCCTCTGACCATAGTAGCTCTCACAAAGGGCCCAAATAGAAGTGAAAACGCCACAAGTAAAAATATGATGCACTAACAGGCCACGTGGGGGAGGCCTTACGCAAAGTTGCCCACCAACTATGCATACACTGAAGTGAATCCATGTATTGAAAGCTTAGACTCTCCACACATGACTAAACGCCGCTACAATAAATTCAAAGAAAAGACGACAACCAGACCAACACAAGCACAAGCCTTCAGCTCTTTGTTTGGTACATCGGCACGGGAACCCAGTACATCGTCGACGATTGCACACGCTTCAATCCCAAATACAGTAGACCAAAATACCCAAAGCCCTCCAAATCCGACTACTTCATCTGAAGTCGACATGGCCTCATCAGACCTGGCCTCCATACTCTCCAAACTCAAGGAGATCCCTACTCGGCAAGAGATGCAGGAAGACCTTCTCTCCTCCGAAAGGAGGTTACAGGAGTCCATGCAGGCCCAAATTGCATCAATCAAGACAGATTTCAAACACCTGGCCAACCGAGTAGTGCTCCTAGAAGAACAAGCGGAGGAAGTGGATACTCAGATGTCGGATATCCACGATCTGGTATCGCGACAGTCTAGAGCCTTGACCGAACTGGGCCGCAGACTAGACGATATGGACAATCGAGGGAGAAGAAATAATCTAAGGATTAGAGGCATCCCAGAGGACATCCCCCCTCAAAACATCGAAAGTGTCCTGTCCAAGATCTTCAAAAATCTCATAGAAGCAGACGCAGATCACCGAATAGTCTTCGATAGAGCCCACCGGGCCCTTAAACCTAAGGGAGCCCCATCTGAGAAGCCAAGAGACATTATATGTAGATTACACTATTTCCAAGAGAAGGAGGAAATCTTAAGGGCAGCGCGTCTCTCTCCGGGTCCAACCTTCAATGGAAACGACATCCAAATTTTTCAGGACCTCTCATGGACTACCCTACAACAGAGGCGCTTATTACGCCCCCTTACTGACGAGCTTAAAAAAAGAAACATCAAGTTCAGGTGGGGATTTCCAATAAGTATACAAGTAGTCCACAAGGGCAAAGTCAATACCCTACAAGATCCTGAGGGAGTGGAATCCTTTTGCAAGTCCCTAGACATCCCTGCTCCAGTCCTGTCAAACTGGTTGGACCCAATGGAGTTGGCGACCCAACCGAGGCCACGCAGAGAACGTGGGCAAGAAGCCCAACATGCCAAGAAAAAGAAGGCGGGGAATCAATCGTCCACGGCGTCAGGTGGCGATCCAAAGGACTCTCTTTTGAACCACCAGAAACCACCCTTGGCCTCGACATCGGACACGTAATTATTTGCCTACCCCAGAAGAGACTCATTAGATTCTCCTTGTGGTCATAGATGGCCAGGGTAGAATTATGGCTATCCTCTTTCGATAAGCTATACTTAAGCATATACATATGTAGTTCTTTTGGTTACTTTGAACATGTTGGCGACACTCTGGGTTGGTCACCATGCGACAGATTAGAAGGTCCCTCATACCTAGCATAAGGTGGCTGCATGGGTTAACCTCAAGGCCACCAATAACTCAATAGAAGTTTTTGGATTGAATGGCTGAGACTAGATTAACAGGAGACCGCGCAGTGTGATCCACCCAGATGAAGTGGCAAGTTATAGACTCATACTGGGTCTTAGTTAACTAATTTAAGTTACATTGTCTTAATGTTTTTTCTTCAGAATGCGTTGTGAAGAGTCTAAAATATTTTATTGTATGCTTTCTCTTGGAGGCTGCTTGCTCTTGCCTCCCCCATACCCCCACGCTCTGCTGTAGACTCGTAGCCCATGGGACGACATGGGGTTCCCATGGCTACAAATGCAGAGTTCCCCAACCCTCGGGTTTGGGCTTATTGCTTACGCAATAACAGTTTCATTCCCCTAGTTGTTAAGTTTCCTTTTGTGTTCTCCTATCTTCCCTCCTTTCTTGTCCATAAACCCTTATTAGGGGGCCCAAGAGAAATAAATTTTCAAAGGGTTAGTCATGGTGGTTAATCTAAAGATAATATCGCTGAATGCGAAAGGTCTCAATACCCCTGAAAAAAGATCTAAAATCTTACATTTAATGTACACTGAAAAAGCGGATGTAATATTTTTCCAAGAAACGCACTTTAAAAGAGAAGCGGCACCTAGGCTGTCATCTCGCCACTTTCCGACAGGATACTTTAATAACTATTCAGATTCCAAAGCCAAAGGAGTGGCGATCTTGTTTTCTAAAAATGTTCAGCTTTCTGATGTATCAGAATTTCCTATAGGGAATGGTAGAGGACTGTTAATTAAGGCCACCATTTACAATCAGATCTTCTCCTTCATCAATCTATACCTCCCGAACAAAGGACAGATACGCTTCTTTAAAGAGGCAATGGAATCAGTAGAAAATAAATTAGAGGGAATAATAGTGACTGGAGGGGACTTTAATTGGGCCATTGAACCTACTATAGACACAACAAACTCTACTACTACCACTTCTCAAAAAGACATAAGACGTTTTAAATCCCTCCTTCACGACTTTCAATTGATCGATACTTGGAGGCTTCTACACCCTAGCGACAAAGATTTTACTTTTTACTCCCACCCACACAGATCATACACCAGAATAGATTACCTTTGCCTGGGACATAGTTCACTGGAAGTGCTTAAGGAAGCCTCGATAGGGCAGATAGTGGTCTCTGACCATGCGCCTGTTACACTAACCCTGACATTACAAAATCTCCCCGCACGTCAATGGACCTGGCGGTTTAATGAACAGTTTCTAAGGGATGACGAATGCAGAAAACAGTTTGGGGACGTAATAGGGGACTATATCGAGACAAACGTGACAGACGAGATATCGCCAGTTACAATTTGGGAGGCGCATAAGTGTGTAATTCGAGGTAAATGTATACAATTAGGCTCTTTTTTGAAAAAAAAGAAGGCAGAATGCAAGGTGGCTCTAATAGACAAGATCAAGACCTTAGAACTAGCCCATAAATCCTCCTTGACATCCGATACCTTCCTGGAATTGCAGGAAGCACGACTAGCATTGAACAGTCTGCTTAACGAGAGCACCCGTAGAGCGCTCAGAAGGTGTAGGCACAAATTTTATAGATGGGGTAACAAACCTGGAAAGCACCTGGCGAGGGCCTTACGTACACAGAGGTCTTTGACCTATATAAAAGAAATGAAAGATTCCAAGGGCCAGACACATGCAAGCAACTCACAAATAGCGCAGATATTCCATAAGTATTACACTGCTCTTTATAACCTTTCTAAAGATGCTCATCCAGGTGAGGCGTCGAAACTAGAAAATGATATACAGAAATACCTCTCAGAAATTCAATATCCCTCCCTCCCACCAGATTTAATACCCACGCTTAATGAACCGTTCACAGAAGAAGAATTAAAAATAGCACTAAAAAGCACTCCCTCAGGCAAGAGCCCAGGACCTGATGGCTTTCCCATAACATACTATAAAAATTTCCAAGAGAAGCTCCTCCCCCTCTTTTTGCGGGCGTGTAATGCCGTCTCCACAGAACAACCGTTATCACATCAATCACTAATTGCCCACATCACGATTTTACCGAAGGAGGGGAAGGATCCTACACTCCCTGCAAGTTATCGCCCTATTTCCCTTCTTAACATAGACACTAAGTTATTCGCGAAGCTCCTGGCAAACCGCCTGGCAGCTTTGGTCCCACTGGTGGTACATGAAGACCAAGTAGGGTTTGTGAGAGGTAGAGAGGCAAGAGAAAATACTATCAGGGTCTTTGATATAATTGCACACGCTCAAGCAACTCACACGCCTGTCATGTTTCTCTCCCCGACGCTGAAAAGGCGTTCGATAGGGTGGATTGGAAATTCATGGAAATGATTTTAAGACACTTAGGAATAAATGGGCAATTTTTACAAAAGATTCTAGCCCTCTACGATTCCCCCACGGCACAAATAAGAATAAATGGCACATTATCCCCCCCAGTGTCCATTTCAAATGGGACAAGACAGGGTTGCCCCCTGTCCCCCCTAATATATGTTCTTTGTATGGAAGCCCTGGCCAGGGCAATTAGGAGCAACCCAAATATTAGCGGTTTTAAGGTAGGAAAGACCGACCACAGACTAGCGTTATTCGCTGACGATCTCTTAGCAATAATCTCGAGCCCAGTGGTGTCACTACCGAATCTCATGGAGGAATTTTCACGCTACGGGAGACTATCTAATTTTAAAATAAATTACTCAAAATCCATAGCTATGAATGTATCCCTCCCGTCCTCCACAGTTGAAGCCCTAAAACCCAAGTTCCCTTTCTCGTGGGCCTCATCCCACATCAAATATTTGGGCATACACATTCCAAATTCCTTGTCCTCCGCTGTCTCTCTTAACTACACCCCCTTACTCAGATCTATACGCCGAGAACTGTCTCAATGGGCATCACAGAAATTCTCTTGGCTGGGGAGGATGAACATTATTAAAATGAATGTCCTTCCTAGGTTCCTATACCTCTTTCAGACAATTCCTTTGAGGGTCCCGGCTCAATACCTAGGAGAAGCACAGAGAGTTATAAGCCAATTTGTGTGGGGAGGTAAGAAGCCTAGATTTAGACACGCATACTTATACTATAGCAGGGATAGAGGGAGACAACGACTGCCAATGTTACTAGCTTACTACCAGGCTGCAGCCCTACACAGAGTGATGAATTGGTCTAGGGCGGATACCAACCCCAAGCAATGGGTAGAGTTGGAAATGCATGCTTCCACTTCAAGATTACAATATACCCCATGGCTCGCTAAAATTCCTTCAATCAAACATCCCACGATAGAACCCACCCTATCGATATGGAAGAATCTTAGATATAAGCTTGGTATCACAACACCAGATACTCTACTACTCCCCTTTATTGATAACCAAGAATTCCTTCCGGGGACCTCTGGGCGACAAGCACTTGGGTGGAAGCAACAAGGCCTCACTAGAATTATACACTTATTGACAGGTGGGAAAATTAAACCCTACGCAGATTTGATGGCAGAAAAAAAATTGGCTCAGTCAGATGCTTGGTTTTATTTTCAAGTAAGACACTTTATACACTCGAAAAGGCTAGAAGGCACACTTAAAAAAGAACTTACACAGTTTGAAATACTATGCTCCCGGCCCTCCGAACCTACGCATGCTCTATCAGCAATATATAGAATAATAATACAGGGCCATTTCCCCGAGGTCCCCGCCTTCTGTGAGAAATGGAATGTAGATCTGACACCCAGAGGTATTACGATAAATTGGGAGAAACAATTAGAGGTCATGGCGAGCTGTTCCTCGAGCCTTGAAGTGATAGACACCCAATATAAGTTACTAACCCGATGGTACAGATGTCCAGACATTCTTCATAAAATATACCCTTCGGTGTCGCCCATGTGCTGGAGATGCGGCGCTTCCAGCGGCACTCTGATCCACATTTGGTGGGATTGTGCCAAGCTCAGGCCCTTCTGGGAAAAAGTTATACAAATATCCTCTACTATACTAGGTTTCCAGGTACCGGAGGGACTTGATTTCTGGCTACTAACACATACCAAAGTACCCCTACATAAATACAAAAAGTCCCTATTAAAACACTTGAACAATGCAGCTAGGGCTGTAGTGCCGACACATTGGAGAGACACAGAGCCCCCTACAATATGGGAATGGTTTTGTAGAATCGACTTCTATTGTACCATGGAAGACATTTATTTTGATGTTTTAGACAAACAGGCAGACTACATGTCGACATGGCTACAGTGGATTGATTTTAAATCAACGACAACATACAAAGACCAAGTCCACACAGATTCACGCCCCATGAGACGAGAAATCATGGCGCTCTCCCAGTAAAGAGAGCTTACGAACTGGAGACCCAAAAGACATAATGCTACCTGACTGACCCATGAGTATTGAGATAATCTAAGGCCCCCCATCACCACACTCCTCCTCACCCCACCCCTTCCTAGGCGTTCTCTTGTAGCGCACCCTCCTATTCCCCACGTACTGTCTGTTCATCCCCCCTCCAGACATACGCCTTTCATTCTTTCAATTATCGTTGTATTGTTTAGTGGAGAATATAAGCTATAAGGTTTTAATCAATCTTACTAAGAAGGACTGTTAATCTATGGCCAGTGTGTGTTGAGAGGAGAGGCTGTGAAGTTCCTAGGCATGATATGCTTGGCTTTACAGTATACTGGCCATACTTATGTTACTTATGTTTTCTGAGATAATGTACCTTCCAATTCTCCTGTAAGAATGTAATGTCTGTACCTTTGTATTTCTTGAAAACTTTAAATAAAGAATATATAAAAAAAAAAAAAAAAAAAACGTTATCCTTATTACAGTGTTTATACTGCGTGCAGTGTGCAAGGTGTACATGGGCCACTGAGTCCCAGGGGGCCCACAACACACAAACTGCACCCATTTTTCTAATACTTACCATCTGTAATCCAGTGACATCAGCATTACTGCTGCTGTAATAATCTGAAAATGTCACAGCCGCCATTTTCCGGTGATCTGCACATGCGCAGTGGAATCAGCATTCTCCACACCAGCTGTAGCAGCGATGTGAACATCACTGCAAAATGGACACTGCACCATTTTCCCACAGATTCCTGCAGGTACAGGTACTACACACTGTGCTCATGCACTGCTCCAGGAAGAGAATAGGGATACCAGCTAGAGGAGTCTGCACTCGTGCCTCTACCTCTCTTAAGACCCCTTGCCTCAGTAGCTGGACTGGCTGGTGTTTTCATCTAACAGAACTGTAGGCTAAACATTTCTAGCATATGTATATGAAACTATCAAGAAGTTTAGTTTCAGTAACTACCAAAATAATTAAGTATCAAAAATAGTTGTGAAAATTGCCAAGAAAACAATTGTATTCATCATAATGACCGGTAATGTTTACCTTATATAGGAAAAATAATAATTTATTACACAACATTTTTTATTTGAATTTATATAACACATGTGACCGGCGTTGGCATTTTTAGTGGATATTTTGAACATTTCTCACAGGCATTGGCAATTAGAGGGTTAATCACTATCACAGTTTGAGCAAGAACTGAAACAAGTAAACAATCCAGGAGAGATAGCAACATCCAAAATCATTAACTACATAAAAATCTACATTTTATTGTGAAATCATTCATCAAGGCAATATACTGTATGTATCTCAATTTTAGATGCTTCTTTAACTTTCACCACAACATTATCCTTTGTCCCCAGTAGATACTTCTGTGTCTCCATATTGTGACCCTTGTCTCTTTTTAACCTCTTGCCCGTGAAAAGATGATGCTGGTTCTTAAATCTTCTTTTTCATGTTTGGGGGGAGATGTACAGTACTAAGATTTGGAGAGTGATAAAGTGGAGAAATATTTAGCTCCTAAATGTCACATTGCAGGCTGTGTTTGAAAAATGATTGTTACATACAGTACCTCCGAACTGTCCCGTTTTTCGCAGGACAGTCTGTTTTTTTGTCACTGGCCCGCATGTCACCTGTGTCCGGCAGTGTACCGTGGGGGGCAGTTGGGAGTCTCCCCTGTCATTCACTGCTCAGCAGTGATTAGACACTGTGCCCATGTGCACATAGTCTAATCACAGAGACAGAGTGGGCCGGCAGTTTTCAGAGCTCTGGTTATGCCACCACAGCAGCAAAAGGGGACTTTGCTTCTTGATGGTGGTTGTCCCTGCAAAGCCAAGTCAAAGCCGTGTGTAAGTCCCGACTTCAAAAATGAGTATGTTGGGTGGTATGTCACTATAATAGGAGCTGATTCATTGGTAGTTGACCTCACTTCACTTTATCTTTCTGTAAGGCCAGAAGCCCATACACACTGGGTGATTTTGAGCTGAAAGCAGCTCAGTTTTGCCGTATGAACTGCTTTCAGCTCAACAGCCGCCCAGTGTGTACAGCCCGGCAATGAGCGCACTCCCACATCATCGCCAGCCATGGTATTATCAGCAGATGAGTAACGGGGTGAATGCCTTTTTCATTGCCTCCTGCTATAGCATACCTCCCAACTTCTTGGGAGCTGGAGGAGGGACAGGGGATGGAGGGGTGTGGTCTAATTTTGGGGGCGTGTCCTATACTCGCGGCTCGCCTGCGAGGCCATGCTCCCGTTTTGACGCTATGGGGGCATGACCCAGAGGCTCTGTGAGCCTCTAGCCATGCCCCCAGCCCCCTGGCTGCGGGAATAGACGCTGTGCACATGCGCACAGCGTTTATTCACCACTGCTCACCAGCCGACAGGGGGGACACCCAACAGCCCCCCCCCCCCCTTGCCGCAGGACACTGCCGGCCGCGGGAGGGACACGGGAATGTCCCGCCGAAAACCGGGACATTCCCGCGGTTTTCGGGACTGTTGGGAGGTATGCTATAGAGAGTCGTCCACCCCTGGTAAAATCGTTTAGATGGGTGAAAATCACTCAGTGTTTATGCTCTGAGCAATTTTAAGCCCAGTGATTTTCCCTATCAACACTTTGCATATATGCTGGGCATAAATGAGTGTGTATGTGCCTTTAGTGTACCTGCATCAATCATTTTGACATTCTCTTTTAAAGCAAATCTTGAGCACTTTAAATGATTCTGCTAAATTTCTTACTTTGTTTCCCATTAAAAAAAAATACAGTTTCATTAATTTCAGTTTTCATACCAGGCACCAATAGGGTGTTTGTATTTGTATGTAAATGCAATCCCATCCCAAGATAGCCGTGCTGTCTCACGTTGCCAAAGCAAGTGCAAGTTATGTAATAGCTGTGTTAGGAACTTACAGAAATCGACATCACTCTCTTGTGCTTAAACAGTGTTGCTTAGTAACAGATGACCTTAAAGATCTATCCTTTAAGCCTGACTCACCAAGCTCCATCAATAGAGTATTTCCTATCTCTGCTGTGACACCAGATATTTATTAGCAGATACACATGTTCTAATTTGGAAAGTACTCAGTGTTTAAATCAATAAAGAAAGTGCTCCAAAACACATTTAAGTGATCACCCACATACACTATGGTTTACATATTTCCATATAATGTTCATTTCACATTTGCTGCATTGACTTTGCTGTAAACAAACAGCATGATATTATTTCCACTGTGCTTTAATAATTAATTATATTTGTGCACAGACTTATACATATATTTAAAATTGTATTTTTGAATATAAAATCAATATCAAGCTGCAAATCATTTAATTAAACAAAGAAAAAAATGACAGTTTTACTGAGCTTAAGCACATTATATTTTTAGAAATGTCTATAGCATTTAAATAATAAACAATGGGTGAGATTTAATAGGATCAGAGATTCAGAAAGTGAGAGATTTGATAAGAAATCTCCATTATTTTTTTTTTAAAGCGGCAATCATTTACACTGCAAAACCAGTTTAATTTAGCAGTGTAAATGATTGCCGCTTTAAAAAAACTGGAGATTTCTTACCAAATCTCTCACTTTCTGAATCTCTCATCCTAAATCTCATTTTAACCATGTAAACTATTGTGATGTATTTTCCCACCACAGATTTTACACCTACATCAAGTACACAGTAATTTCTTGTAAATTAACGGGTATTAACTGACAGTAATATCAGTTTGTTGGATACACTCTACACATGACTCCTGTTTAAAATTTTGACCATATAGTCAAAAGTATAGGGCTAGATTTACTGACCCGATAAGATGTCAATGGAAATAAATTCTAAAACAGCATTTTGGCACTTTACATCCATCAGTCAAAGTAATTGATTAGCAAAAATAAACTGGTCAGTAAATACAATCGATACACTTTAGTCTGCTCAGTCTGGAAGAAAACAGTTACTTTCCTGGAGCTACTGTATTTGGTTCACTGAGATTTAGCAATTTATCAGTTAATACTTGTGATACAGTGTAAGACTGGGGAATGAAGGGCCCACCATACTAGCATATATGGGTGTGGTTCTGCATACCCAGAAACAATCCCTCCCCCCCCCCACCCCCAACAGAGGAGAGAGCCTGGGCAAGGTATTAGTAAGCCCTGCCCCCTCATGGCAAATTGCTGTGATTTGTGTGTCAATGCCAATATGATGCAGCTCCATTAGAATTGCATCATTTTTTTTTTTCCCCCGATCGTCCCTATATACACATGAATTTTGCCATCTCGATGCCATCTTTAATTTTTCAGGCTATGGACATGTTGATCATTGCAAGTAAAGTAGCTGCCCAGAAAATATAAAAAAATGGCAACTGAAGCCATCGCAAAGTCTTTAGCAACTGTGTAGCATCTCTTTCTGTCTGGGCAGTGGCTATTTACTCGCAGTCAAGTGCAAAATCTCGGATTAGCCTGAATTAGGCCCAGTGTTCCAAAATATACCAAATGGGACTGCACTGAGCAGCAGGATCAATATACTGTGCTAACATGTGCAAAAAATGGGTATGACCATGCCCCCATTAGGAGCATGCAACGACACAAACTGATGTGGCCATAACATGTTGGGGAGGCAAACAACGTCCTCTTGGAATCTACACTTTTTTTTTTAGAATGAAACAGTAAGTCTCTCAGTCCATGTATTGACAAATAACATTTTTACACAATTACTTCAATTTGAGAGGTGCATACTGTATATAAATGTAAAGGTATATTTAGGATAGTGTGTTATCACAGTTCAACAGAAATTTGCATGATAAGGTAGTATGCTAAAAAATGGACATCAGTGTATTAGGCTCCAGGGTGATATTGCCAGGTATTTTAATTTTGGTACAAGAGCTGTCAATGATACTATCTCTCTCAACCAATCAGTGGGTGCCCATTGATTCAAAGAGACTTTTGAAATTGACATCCCAGCCAAATATGTGAGAACTGACAGCGGGATGTAGAGTCTTTTCCTTGGATAGGGAGCCCCATCGTTCAAGCGGGTTTGAATTTTAGGGATGACAGGTGATCCTGTACATGCAGAATCAGTGCCAAGTAAAAGTTAAATGTACTGTACATTCCTATGACCTGGTTTCATAGGAATGACTCCCATATTCATCACTGTGGGGGCATGACCAACTCCTTTGGAACTGCTGCTAGCTATTTACCCTGTCCCTCAATCTCTGTGAATAGAGTCTGTGCACATACGCACAGTGTCTATTCACCACAGAGCAGCGAGTGACAGGAGGCCTTCCAACTGCTCCCCCACTGCTGGTGGGACAGCAGGACAAGGTATGGTAATCTCCTTGCTTCTTTCTACCATATCTGTTATAGTATAGTCCAATACAGATGGAGCAGTGGCTATTGGTCGCTCTGGTGCACCGAGATGACCTGTCTCGCCGCGTCGATCTATGGGACAGGGACATGCGAGTGTTTCACAGGCATGCACATCTGCGCTGACGCATGCTGATTGGTGTGACTGGAGCCACTCCAATGAGAGCAGCTCCATCTGTATTTTTAATATGTTAAAATGAACTCTAATATACTGACATCCTGCCTATAAGCACCCTGCATCTCAAGGTGTTCTGTGCTCTCAGGCTGACTCTCATCTAAATTCAGCTTTTACTCCCATTGCAGAATGTATGCGGTTTGCACTCCTCTCGCTCTCAGGATGGTCTCATGTTTACTGTCATTTCTATCATATACCTTCAGGTGAAAGAGAGGAAGCGTTTGCAGGGAGTTCTCCACAAATGTAATGCAAGCATGAACAAATGAGCACTTTACAAACCAACCTAATGAACTGATGAGGTTTACCTAACCTCAGGCCTAATTGAGATTAATTATTACTGGTTTTCAAAGATTTGAAAAGCTACAACTGATCCCTCTAGCATGTGGGGGGCCACAGTACAGGGCAAGTCCGCCTCACATGCCAAGTCCCACCCCCTCAGTGTACCGCAAGATTATGCAGGTGTATCGCTATTGTGCGCACATTAAGAGTAGAGCCCTGGCTATGCATCCTATCTGCGAAAACAGTCATAGGGCCTCCATCTTTTAGTGCAAAGCGGCTACAAGTGATGTTATGCAGCTGCCGCGGACACTCACCAAACGGTCCGGACACGCCTGTGTTGTCCGGCCCACATCCCCAAAACACCTTTTCTCTACAACCCACATGCCAAGTTGCCACCCCCGTCCCTTAGACTGGTCACATTTTGCGCAATTTGACCACAATTTCAGGGCTCATACAGCACATGCGCGGCCCAGCATGCGTCTATGTGCAGAATAGCAAAAGTTATTATTTGCAATTTTTGCTAATTACCAAGTAAAGCAAAGCTGATTGTACTGATATTTTTTTCAGCTAACTCCCTGTTAGAATTATGGTAAGCAACAAATTATTTAAAGCATACAATATATAAAGTGTATATAATACTAGTCAACAATATTCCTCTTTACTAATGCATGATACTGTACTGTAGTCTGGTCCAATTCACTTTTAATCAAACAACCTACACATGTCTTACAGAAACCTAAGGCATCTTGCTGTAGTTTGATGAAAGGTTTAATCTTTTATACATCCAAAATCACTGGACATCTCATCTGGAATTTGGAGGACAGCAATGCCACTAAGGAAGCAACGTGAAACAGAAAATTGGGATATACGGTATCAGGTAACTGATAAAATGATCAACCAATTATAGTCTACATATTATAATAGAACACAATTGATAAATGCTACCTCTAAGCCAATGGTTGCTATGGGCAGCCTCTCCACCGCTCCACTTCTACACTCTTTTCACTGCTCTATACTGTACATCAACCACATATTAACTAGAAACAGGGGGAGAGAAGTTAATTATTAGTGTTTTAGCTATTCCCGAGTCAAAAAAGATAAATCATGATAGATATAGTGAGCAAGTGAGAGGACACAAAATGCCACAGTCTACTGCCCATTCGAACGGTACAAGAAGATGGTGCATTCGCGCCATGTTCCCAAGGACATCTCTATTGTGTATGTGTGAATCACTAGAAAATTGGGTGCAGTGTGTGTGGCGTGTGGATACTCCCCTGGAGGCCCATGTGCACCGCAAACCTTGCAACCATTATAGATACGTGGCTACGCCAGTGCTCTTTAAGTATAGTAAATTGATTTCCAGATGTTTTAGCTACACTAGGCTGTATTTCCAGTGTCAGTACAAACCAAAGGCAACTTATGAGCAATCCTACTATGTCAAGTTAATGAAGATGAAAAACTGTCATTATCTATTGTGACAAAATGAGTGTGTTTACAGTAAAACCACCTGCAATCGCAGCATCAACCACAGAATGAATGGGACTCTTGTTGCCAAGGTAACAGATGGAATCTAAAGTGAAATGTGAGTATTCAATGCATGGAATTCACTAGTAACATGGTCTAGAAATTAGGCCTCATTTGCATTTTAGTTTAAAAGCAAAATTATGTTTATAAGCAGGCACAGTGTGCCTTTGGGTAATTTACACATGTTAAAACTTATTCTGGATAAGCATATAGGAAATATAAGGAAAAAAATATATATTTTATTTTATAAAATAAAATATGGATTTAATTTTAGAAATGTAACCTTTTAATATAAATGCTAGATCCTTATTTCACAACAGAAAACTAGATGCATGTGGTTTATTTTTGTTTTGTTTTGTTACACTGAAAACATACCAAGGTTATGTATGGGGTGGTAAATATTATATCCACTTTAACATCACTTCTAAACTAATCATCACTGTGTTAAAGTATATAATTTTTTGGGCCATTACACATAGATTTACTATATTTGCTCAAGAACTTATGGCAACACAAATACAAGGTCACAGAGAAGTGAAAAACTGGAGTTATGGTAAAACCTACCTTCAGTTAACTCCCTTTCTTCAAGGTTCCTGGGCCCACATGGTTAACATCGGGGGCTGTAGGCAGATCCAGAGGAACGAGCACTAATTCTCCAAAGCTTTAGGCTTCCCATCATGCCTGGCCCCTCTCCCCTATAGCCCCGCCTCCATGCTAGGTCACTCAGTTTAGTTAACAAGTCCCAGCAGGAAGCAGAGAAGGACAAAAGACAGATTATAAGCATGGTATACAATCACTCATAGAAAGAGGGAAAGGACCAATGTCCAAGGTCGCATACAGTATGCCTCAAATACATCAGGAAGGGTGCCCTGTGGGCCCAGGAACCTTGAAGAAAGGGAATTAATCGAAGGTAGGTTTTATCATAACTAGCTTTTTCTTCTTCTGTGGGGGTGCCCACATGTGTGGCGTAAAATTCCATGGCTACCCCCATGTGTTCAGTCCAGGAGTGCCCGGATATGTGCCATATAATTCCATGGGTTCCCCCATGTCTTCCGTATCAGTCCAGGGGTGCCCGCACACAGTATGTGCCATATAATGCCATGGGTGCCCCCCATGTGTCCCGTATCAGTCCATGGATTCCTGCATGTGTGCCGTATAATTCCATGGGTGCCCAAATGTGTCCCGTATCAGAACAGGGGTGCCCACATGTGTCCCATATCAGTCCAGGGGTGCCCGCATGTGTCCCATATCAGTCCAGGGGTGCTGCCCAGTGTCCCGTATCAGAACAGGGGTGCCCACATGTGTACCATATAATTCCATGGGTGCCCCATGTGTCCCGTATGAGTCCAGGGGAGCTACCCCCATTTTTTTATTAAAGTAAAAAATGTTTTTTTTTTTTACCTGCAAGGGTTTTTTACTGCCATATCAGTCCAGCTGTGCTGCCCAGTGTCCCATATCCATCCAGGGGTGCCCGCATGTCTGCCGTATAATTCCATGGGTGCCCCCATGTGTCCCATATCAGTCCAGGGGTTCCGCCATCTGTGCCGTATAATTCCATGTGTGCCGCCATGTGTACAGGGTGTATCAGGTCAGGGGGTTCACCATATGTGCCGAATAATTCCTGGGGTAAGCCAAGTCTGTCGTATAATTCATGGGGTGCTGCCAAGTGTGCTGTATTAGTCCAGGGGTGATGTTAAGTGTGCCGTATCAGTCCAGGGGTGATGCTAAGTGTGCCGTATCAGTCCAGGGGAGAGCCAAGTCTGCCAAATAATTCCTAGGGTGAGCCAAGTTTGTCGTATAATTCATGGGGTGCTGCCAAGTGTGCTGTCTCAGACCAGGGGTGATGCTAAGTGTGCTGTATTAGTTCAGGGGTGCTACTAAGTGTGCCATATCAGTCCAGTGTTTGTGCTGCCCACTTGTGTCGCTTATAATAGTCATTAAGCTACCTTGGTGAAACCTTTTGGCCTAAAAACAGAATAGACTGGAAATGAGTGGAAATTCATGTTATTGAGGTTAATAACAGTGTAGGAGCAAAAAAAAAAAATTATGCTTTTAAAAAAAATAAAATCAGAACCCAAAACCCAAAACGTGGAGGGGGTGTTTTGGCAAAACCCAGTAGAACCAAAAACCTGAAGGTAATCGGAACCCAAAACCTAAAATGTGAAAAGTGGCCGGTGCACACCCCTAGGTGAGACACATTGTTCAGGAGCGGATAGACTGGGGTTGCCCATTCCACCTAGCCAGAATCAACTTCTGCAGCAGGTGTGAATAAAACTGCACCCACTCGACCATGTCAAATGTTGACACCAACAGGCTGAGAATCTGCATGGCCTGATGCAACATGACTCTGGGAAGTTGCATGAAGTGCCTAATCCTAGCCTGTAGTGGCTGGCACTTGTCCAGAGGAAGAATCAACCTCTGAGCCACCCATGTCTCTGAAGAAAGTCCTTGTTAAGCTGAAGATGAGTGAGTAGTGTTTCCCTTGAACTGGCAAGAAACAGAAGATTGTCCAAGTAAGGGATCACTCTGACCCCATGATGCCTCAATGAGGCCATCATGACCACCATAATCTTTGTAAAGATTTGTGGAGCTGTAGCCAACCCAAACGGGAGGGCCTGAAACTGAGCATTCTGCGGTGGTATGGCAAATCATAGAAACTGCAGATGTGACAGCAATTGGGACATGCAGATATGCATTCTGGATATCTAAGGATACCATGCAATCCCCCGGTTCTATTGCCAACACAATGGTTCTCAAAGTCTCCATGAAAATTTTTGACACCTTCACAAATTTGTTCAGAGATTTTAAGTTCAGTATGGGCCTGTAATACCTGTTCCGTTTGGGTACCAAGAATAGGGTCCAGTAATATCCCTGTCCTCGCAGATGTGGAGGCACTGGTATAATCACCCTTTGCTTGTAGGAAGGATTCCACTACCTGTAAGCAGGCTTTTCTTTGTGGATCTTTTGGATCGTTTGTCCGGAAGAACTGTTAAGGGGGACATCCCTTAAAGGACACAACGTACCCATGGGTCACCAGTTCTCTCACCCAGGCATCGGATGTAGTCCTGAGCCATCCCTGCATGTATAAGAGAAGTTAGCCTCCCTCGTTACCCCCAGAGGGAGGCCCGCTTTGTCAGGCAGCGGGTTTGTCAGGCTTTGGGGTTGCCTGTTTAGCTGCCCAGGGTTGCCTTGACTTAGTCTTGTATCTTACTTTTTCTTGAAGAACGGAAAGGGTGAGTGGGTTATAATAGCAGATAGTAAACTTGCTATCTTGGCTGCTGCAAGGGAGGCTATAATTTTATTCAGCTACTCCCCGAAGAGGACTTCCCCTGAAAAGAGTAGCAGCTCCAAAGCATGCTTGGATTCTGTGTCCACTTTCCACAAGCATAACCAAAGCATGCACCTAGCTAGCACTCAGACCACTGAAACCTTGGCAGCCAATTGATCAGCATCCATCATCGCCTCAGAGACCGTATGCAATGGCTTCATTAACATGTAACAGACACATGGTACATACCTATGAAACATCCTCTGGAAGTTCAGCTTCGATGACCTTAACCCATTCCTGCACTGCTCTTGCTGCCCAAGATGCTGCAATAGTAGGCCTGGTCACTGTACTGGTTAGGATAAATACCGACTTTAGACACTGCTCCAGGCACTGTTCAGTCACGTCCTTAAGGGAAGCTGCAGAGGTGACCGGTAAAACCGAGGTTTTAACTAGGCAAGTCACATGAAAGTCAACCATCGGTGAGATCTCCAATAACTTGCAGTCTTCCATTGGGAGAGAATACAGAAAGACTACCCTTTTAGGTATTGGGAATTCCTTCCCCGGGGATTTCCAGACCTCCGTTCTAATCTCCGTAAGGTGACCAGAGTGTGGAAACTCAGATATAAAGGTTCCACTTCAGAGGTATCTGCCTCATCATCCTCGGCCTCCCTCCAGGCCACCTGACTCATCAAGGTTGCCTGAAAGGAAAATGCCTGTTTAGGCCTTTTTGAACCCTGTGCAGAAGCTAAGGGTGTCCTTTGGGAGTCAGTGACTGCATTGTACTGGACAATTCATCCACCCATGGTGACCTAATTTGCACAACTGATGACAATGCAGGAGGTGCTGGACCTTCGACGGGAGTCAGACGGTCCATTAATGTACCCAACAACTGAGTAAAAGCCACCCATGGAGGCTGTTGCGCCTGAGTGGCAGGCGAAGGGCCTGCAGGAGTATGGAAAGTAGCACAAAGGCTATCATGCACACTGTCCTGTTCAGATAGTCCCGCTGTGCATGTTGTGCATGAACACAGTACTGGGCAATCTGCTTTCTGGCGTTCCTGAGAACTAGACATGCTAGCAGCAATATAGGAACCAGCCACACGTGATGCTCTATGCCAGGCATGTCCAACCTGCGGCCTTCCAGATGTTGTGAAACTACACATCCCAGAAGGCCTTGCCACAGTTTTGATATTAGGGAATGCTAAAACTATGGCAAGGCATGCTGGGATGTGTAGTTTCACAACAGCTGGAGGGCCGCAGGTTGGACACACCTGCTCTATGCCATGAAAGTGACCCGTGTTAAATGTGACTGTGTATTATTGCTTCCCCAGTACACCTAGTCCCAATTGAACATATATATATATATGCAGTAAATCAGCACAAGCAGTCACACACACATACAGTAGAACAATAGTACAATATAAGGTACAAACTACTGTAAAATGTCACTGTGTCAACTACACCATATGCCCATGCAGGGTAGGACAGTGAGTGCTGTAAAAAAAAAAAAAAAAAAAAAAGTCAGGCAATGTTTTTACAGAGGAGACAGTGTCCAGCATTCCAGGAGCCTGCACAGTGATGTGAAGATGGCTGCCACCCAAGCCTGTTTCAGGTTGGCAGCACTAAAATGAACTGGCACCTAAAGCTGGGGGGAGGGGCTGCAGGCCAATGCCACCTCCCCTAAGCTGGACTTCCCCCACTGGTATAATGGAGCCTGTGTAAAATGGAGATCGGTTTACCTGCCATGGGAACTGTCTCCAGCCTGCGCTCCCTCACCCTGGTGGGCTAGTGGAATCCCTGCTACAGGAAGCAGTGTCCACGCCAGCGCTTTGACCTGCTCCCAAGTGTACACAGCATAGAAAATGATTTTGTGCTCTCCACTCACCCTCCTGTGACCCGGCCATGTTGTCCTGGTAGTCTGCTGTGCCCAGCGGTGCCGCACTGGGCTTCTCTCCCATCCATTCTGCCTGTGTACGCCCATGGAGGTGACAAAAGGAGATGAACGCTGGCGAGGGTGACAGAGCAGAAGCACTGGAGTCGCAGACTACCAGCGCTACTTTCTCAGTATAAAAATAGAAACATTTTCAAAATAAAATAAAAAGCTTGGGATTGCTTACTAGCAACACATTTGCAACACATTTTATATATAAAAGTCAGTTTTCATGTAAAACACGAAATTGTTTGGGGACCCCAAACTTTTAAACTGTGTATATATATATATATATATATGCTTAATACACCAGCACTTTATTGCAAATCCGTTGGAGTGCCGCCTGTTTCTTATCCATTACTTTGATAACGTTCTGGGTGAGAGTCTGCTATATATATATATATATATATATATATATATATATATATATATATCCAGTAGATCAGCACTGCTGCTGAAAAGAAGGGACCTTCCGTGGTGCATTCCTTATAGTAGATACTTTTCTCTGTCCTTATTTCATAACCCAAAGGCTGGTAATAAGGGTAGGCGGCACTCCAACGGTTAAAGTGAAAAAAAACTGTTTATTTCAGTATTCCAGTATTCAGTAAGAAATAGGTTCTTTTCTGCACAGCACTTTACCCTATATTGCACGCCCTGAAAAAGAGGCTTAGCGCCTCGAAACGACGGCTTGGCTTATGGAATACTGAAATAAACAGTCTTTTTCACTTTAACCGTTGGAGTGCCGCCTACCCTTATTAACAGCCTTTGGGTTATGAAATAAGGACAGATGAAAGTATATAGATAGATAGATAGGTAGATAGATAGATAGATAGATAGATAGATAGGAAACTATGTATATATATATATATATATATATGTATATATAGAACATCTCTTTAATGGTAAATGCTCCAGTGCTCAGAAGTGAAATAAATTACCGTACATAGGCGGTTGTGGTCCCCAGGGGTCAATCAATGTCTGCCGGTAGACTTCCTCCCCTACCGCTACAGCTGTATATGCAGTGTGTGGAGAGATTGATTGCTCTGTGATCAACATGTTTCGCCTGGTGGCCTGGAAGAGCATCGAACCACCCTTTATGTCACTAACTTCTATAGTGATTAAATTGGTCTTGATGCTGTGATTCATAGGAAATTATGGAATGCACAGTGAAAGTGGGTGCTACAGTGATGCAAACAATTGACACTTGGACCTGACCTCAGGGTTTTCCTAGAACATAATATAGTCCTGAATAAAGGCAAATAAGTAAAATTGAACAGATGAGCTGTTTCTTGGACAATAAGCACTATTAAATAGTTTGGCATGAGTGGGGAGCAGTCCTAGTAGTGTAAAGCAATTCAAGACTATGGGCCTTATTCTGGGAGCATACTTGCTGACTTCCTGACTGCCCTATCCATTAGGGAGAAGCCAGGCTGTTCTGGAACTCCAGCACAATTGTATGACACTCCTAAAGCCAATGAGGGGATCTTCTACCTACACCAGCTGTAAGTTATTCCCGTATATCCCTTTCACACCACAATGAAATCCCTGGTTATTGCCAGTTTGCTGCCTGGTCAACCTGGAATGAGGTGCAGTGTGAAAGCACCAAACCAAATAACCTGGGTGGATTGGGTTAAAAGAAGGGTTAATCCCAGGTTGCCCTGTGTATAATGGGTGACCCAGGTTTAGTGTGAAAGGGCTGGACCTGGGTCGGAGCCGGGTCTGACCCAGGATTGAGATCCTGGGTCTGACCCAGCATAGCGATGTGAAAGCCTTTTGTGTGTATTATGCACACACCAATACTTTAGATGCTGCCAGATCTTAAGGTGCGTACATACGGATAGATTTGTCCAACGATTCAATCTCGTTAACGATTTGCTCTGAACCTCCTGCACAAACGATTTGGTGACAAATGATGAACGATTGAGCAAATGATTACACATGAAAGATTGATCTTTAACGATGGTGGAGGGAGAGGGAGCCAGTCAATCAGCCTTACCAAATCGTTCATCGTGCATACACATGAAACCATTGGTACACATCGTTAACGATTGGTCACTGATCTTTCTGCATGCAGGGAAGATCAGCGACCTCTACCAACGACCGTCGGGTACGCGCATCGTTCGCTATATCTTTCATACACACGGAACGATATGAACGATTGGTCGTTTCAATCGATCGGGAACGCCCAGATCGTTGGCCAAAATCTATCCGTATGTACGCACCTTTAAACCTCAGCCATAGGTCCTTTTTGCTGTATATTGTAGAATAACTGGCTGGAGAAAATTACAACAGGCTGATACCAATAAGGAATGGTACACAGAGTAGTGGCATAACTAGGAAACCCGGGATCGGACGTATTTCTCTAACTTTGCAACAGAGGTAAAATACGAACTGGAGAAAGATCCAACCATGTTGGCAAATGTATTCGGAAATCTCCGTTTTGGAATTCACCATTGGAAAATACAAATTCACCAAACACAGCAGCTTAGTAAAATGTTGAACCTCACTCCAAAGAAATAGACATAAAAATGGACATCATCCAAGATTAATTTTAGTAATCTCCTAGTAAATTTACCCCTCAGTATGCCATCATACCAAGGTCTCAGCCTCAGAATATAATCCCTTCAGGCATATGGGCAGCATTAGCAATATATTTAGTCATAGATGCTATTGGTTTTATAACCATACTAACTATCCCATGCTAATGTTCGTGCAGACAGATTTATTGTTGTGGCCTTCTTATAATTATATATAATTAATTTTAATATTTTCTGTATCAAATTTAGGGGATGATTCAGTCCTGCTCGATTTTTGAAGATGGGGGGCGTGGAAATTCGTCGAGGTAGTGGGCGGAGTTTACCTGCTTGCAAGGCTGATGATACATGCTGCCTAGCAAAGAGGTGTGAGTAACCCACTTATTGTAAGCCTACTTCCATCTAAGTTATGTATATAATCATTAAATTCAAAAATAAGTTTGTCCTCTTTACATTGCATTTTTTAATAAAAAAAAAAAACTCCTTAGTATATTTCTTTAATTATTTCTACACTTACAGATTGCACAGTACTCCAGAGTTTAATTCTGCTACTTTATTCCAGAAAAACTGGTAGACTAATTGCATAGAGAGTATGGTTAATTAGAGCATTATACCTTGTCACTCAGGATTGCAATTTTCACTTTTAAATTTCACTGGACTCATAATTAATTTTGATTTGATGTGTCATTTTATGTGCAGAGTTTAAACAATTACGTAGTATAAAAACCCCAAATGCATATACTGTATGAATAGAGAAAGTTATCGTTCTGCATGAATCATTAATTTGCCATATGTTGTATATATTATATTTCTGTCAAAATGAATACTGTAGCAGGAGGAATCCGATACCAAAAACAGACAGAATATTTTTATATTAGGAGCCCTCTGACAGTTTAGTCTTCAATCTAAAAATTGTTATCTGAGATCAAAATTACAGTATTATTTCCAATAAGAAGCTGATGATTGATCTTTCTGTCAGCTCAATTTATATATATAGATATATATCTATATATCTATATATCTATATATCTATATATATATATAGATATATAGATATATATATCTATATATATATCTATATCTAGATATATATAGATATATATCTATATATATATATATAGATATATATATATAGAGATATATGTCACGATCCGAGCTGTCAGACAGACTTTCCTACCGGCTAAGTGCCTCCGCAGGTTCAGCTTGCGGTCCAGACGTCATCTCTGCCGGCGTCCTGTCTCCCAGTGACAGTCCCCAGTGCACGGCAATCCACCTGTCCGCCGCCATTGCTCCCAGTATCCAGCATGGTGTGCACAAACACACTTTCCCGCCATAGCAGACATGGGGGCTGCCATGTTCTTCCCAGTCACATGTCTGTGCTGTCCAATCCTGTTGGTTCTGATCTCCCTGTCATACTTCCTCGGCCAATCCTGGCCACCCAGTGGGGATAAGCATGCTGGGAGCTCTCAGAACCATTGCTAGTGCTTCAGTTGTCTCCAGTGTATGGTCAGCTGTCCTTGTCTCCGTGCAAGTGTATTTCTCTGCTGGTGTTGTTTTCCGTGCTGCAGTGTGTTCCAGGTTGTTCCATCTCCTGTGAAGTCCAGGTTATTCCACCGCCTGTGATCCTGCCTCTCAGCCCAGCGACCAAGCCTAGCTCCGGGACTCTGGTCCTTCCGATGCTCCAGCATCATCCACCATCGATGTTTCATCGCTAGTCCGATATTCCGGATCTCCTGCTTCCGTCCGTCATTCCGGACCCACAGTCATCTCCCGTCCGTCATTCCGGACCCACAGTCATCTTCCATATCCGATACCTGAATCCGATGTTCCCACATCATCATCGATAGTCCGATATTCCGGATCTCCAAGCCAAGCTTCCGTCTGTCATTCCGGACCCACAGTCTCCACATCCGATGTTCCACCATCGATCCCACATATCATCACATCTGTAAAGTATTGCAATCTGCATAAACTGTCATTTCTCCTGCATACTTTACTGTCTGTTAATATTACAACCATCTGCAAATAAACTCCGGTTGTATTTTACCTCTGACTGCTTATTGGCTCTGGGTGCACTGTCGCGCACTCCATGCGCAAGGGTCCTCTCCAACCTTCCCGGTTCAGGTACCGGTCCAGGTCCCCACCAGAGGTCTCAGTCTCGTCGACTAAGCCCCCTGGTGTGACAGTAAGCACTAGCCAAATGGATCCAGCCGCAAACCAAGCTTCTCCACCGAGCCCTGTACAGCAACTGGCTGTTCGCTTGGATCAGCAAGAGGCTGCGCAGAGCCAAGTGATTCATTGTCTGCAAGATCTGTCCTCCCGGCTGGATAAGCTACAGACCACTCTCAGTGGCCCTGAGCCTGTCAGAGAACTTCCAAGTCCCGTTCATCCTCCTGTAATGGCTGCTGCACCTCGCCTTCATCTGTCTGTCCCCACCAAGTATGATGGGAACCCCAAGACCTGTCGAGGTTTTCTCAATCAGTGTGAGATTCACTTCGAACTGCAACCCAGTAACTTCCCTACTGAAAGTGTCAAGATCGCCTACATCATCTCCCTCCTGTGTGGAGCAGCATTAGAATGGGCGTCTCCCTTATGGGAAAGATCTGATGCCATCCTGTCCAATTACAAGGACTTCGTGTCAACATTCCGGCGTATCTTCGATGAGCCTGGGCGATCAGCATCTGCCTCCACTGAACTCCTCCGTCTCAGACAGGGATCCCGCTCCGTCGGGCAATATCTGGTCCAGTTCCAGATTCTGGCGTCTGAACTCTCCTGGTGTGATGGGGCCTTATACGCAGCTTTCTGGCATGGCCTATCCGATCGTATTAAGGATGAACTCGCTACCAGAGACTTACCTTCAGGTCTAAGTGACCTTATTTCATTGTGTGCCAAAGTAGACCTACGCTTCCGAGAAAGGGCTATAGAACGTCACAAGAGCGCTCCAGTTAAAGTGCCAACTCCTCCGCCTTCTTTACCCACTGGTCCTGCGGTCCATTCCAAAGAAGAACCAATGGAGATAAACCGTTTCCGTTTGTCTCCAGGAGAACGTCGACGTCGACGGTTGGCACAGCTCTGCCTGTATTGTGCCGATCCTGCACATCAAATTTCTGCATGCCCAAAGCGTCAGGAAAACTCCTCCTCCTAGCCCGTCAAGGAGAGGGTAGGCTAGGAGTAATTAAGTCCTCTCCATCAGCAACTGATTGTGTCCTTCCAGTTTCCCTACAAGTTGGTCAGCATTTCAAGACTGTCTCCGCACTTCTTGATTCCGGTGCCGCTGGCAACTTCGTTACTGCAGAACTGGTCCGCAAGTGGGGGTTGCCCACTGAAAATCTTTCCAAGACTGTCTTCCTTACTGCTGTGGATGGCAGTAGGATTCCTGATGCGACAGTCTCCCGCAGAACTTTACCACTTACAGTAAAAGTGGGAGTCCTGCACACTGAACTTTTGTCCTTCCTGGTTTTACCCCGAGCCACTCATGCTCTGGTTCTGGGTTTACCCTGGCTCCGTCTTCACAATCCTCGTCTTGATTGGAAGACATCGGAAATCCTTTCCTGGGATCCTTCCTGCTCCGGTACCTGTCTCCAAAAGGTACTCCCAGCTCGTCATTCTTCAGCCGATGCAGCAGACCTTCCGCCTCTTCCCTACCAAGAGTACTCAGATGTATTCAGCAAGTCTGGCGCTGATGTCCTACCTCCTCACAGACCGTGGGATTGCCCTATCGAACTTATCCCAGGCAAAGAACCACCCAGAGGTAGAACCTATCTTCTCTCTCTTCCAGAGACTCAAGCCATGACCAATTACATCAAGGAAAATCTGGCAAAGGGATTCATCCGTCCTTCGACTTCTCCTGCTGGCGCAGGATTCTTCTTCGTCAAGAAGAAGGATGGAGGCCTACGTCCCTGCATTGATTATCGCGGCCTCAATGACATTACAGTAAAGAACC
This sequence comes from Crinia signifera, assembly GCF_055691185.1. Classification (NCBI taxonomy): domain Eukaryota; kingdom Metazoa; phylum Chordata; class Amphibia; order Anura; family Myobatrachidae; genus Crinia; species Crinia signifera. The sequence goes on from NC_139219.1 coordinate 165,943,904, forward strand.
GATATCCGTTGCCCCTCATCACCGAGCTGTTTGACCGTGTCAGCGGTGCAACCATCTTTACGAAACTCGATCTGAGGGGTGCATACAATCTCATCCGCATACGAGAGGGCGACGAGTGGAAGACGGCGTTTAATACCAGAGACGGCCACTATGAGTACCTCGTCATGCCCTTTGGGCTCAGCAATGCCCCAGCCGTGTTCCAGCACTATGGCCCTTATTCTGATTGACGCGGACTTTACCGCATACTTTCGGGTCGCGTCTTTTCGGCGTCTGCGCATGCGTGGAGAACGCCACGCGCATGTGCCACGCCTTGACTCCGTACCAGTTCGGCCAAATCCCGTCCAAAACTGTTCCCCGCAATCAGTCGGGAAATATGGGCGTATTATGGGCGTCATGCGGAATGACACATGGGCGTAGTTTCAAAGTGGGCAAAACGGGGCGGAAACATGGGCGGATACGGGGGAGTACACTTATGTTGGGGGGCGTACATTCGGATAGCACTCCGAATGCACGCGATCAAAAAGGGCAGAAATGTGCGGTGTCCACAAGTGTACTATTGCTTTGCGGACACCACTCGTTCATGCGGTAGGCGAACGTACGCCTAATGACTACAAGCATTAACACCTGAACCCAATAGAATCTACTCCTTTACTCATTACTCACTAATAGGCCGCTTGTCAGTGCTTTAATTGAAACCATTGCTGCTTCAAGGAAACCTTAGTAATCCCCCACATATGCTGTACTTGTCCCACACTTAAAAACTGCTAACAATGGACATGACTGAATATTAATACTATCAATACACATGTGTATTCGACATGTACTCATGAAACCACACATTTTTGGGTAAAGTAAACAAATTTATTTCTATACATGTCACAGTCAATGCCACTGTGATGCAATGACCAAAAAATACAAAATACAAAAAAGAAACAACATGGCAGGAATGTAGCAAAATAAATAATAATACAAAACAAATATAATTGCACACAGATGGACTCCAGCACCTCCTATGAGCCACTGCACATGCAGCCAGTGGGAAATGAGGATGCTGCTGGCCCTTCTACAGCAGGGCAACCTGCACCTGACCATTCTACAGCAGGGCAACCTACACCTGGCCCTTCTGCAGCAGGCCAACCTGCAGCTGGCTCATATGCACCATCAGCAGAATCATTTGGAACACAACCGGGGACTTCACAAGATAGTACCATGGCCATCACTTCAAGTACAGCTGACACTAATGGCAGGCAAAAGAGGGCAACAGGGGAACCAAAAAGGACATATGAAGCAAGGGCTCATCTGGTTACCCTCAGCACGTGATTGGACACAAGAAGCTGACACACACAGCACAATGGAAGATTTGGGACCACATAACGGTGGAGATTAATGCAGCCACAAGTTCATTTGCGACCACGTTTGGCCTTGGTAGGCTCCTTGGCCTGTGCAGCAGCTCTTCGGGGACGGCCAGATGCTGGGCCAGGTGGAGCAGATGATGTTGAGGGGTTGGCTGGTCTACCCCTCCTGCCAGCAGGGAGTGTTGCCGGTGGTAATGCACCAGAAACGGATGACATTAGGACCCTGTTGCTGGTAACCAGCTCCACCATAAGCTCAATATGGTGGAGGAGGAGATCATTTTGGCGGGTGGCTTGCTCGGCCAGCACCTGAGCACTTGCAGCCATGGCCTGATGTGACTCAGCCATGGCCTGCATGCTCGCAGCGATGGCCTGCTGGGTGCTGACCAAGCTCGCCAGGATCTCCTCGGTCCTATGCATCCGTTCTGATGCCAAGTCTCCCTGCTGGTTGATGTCCCCAAGCATCTGGGCCAAGGCGGCCAAATCGGCTTGGGCCGATGGCGGCTGCTGCTGCACAGGCCTACCACTGGGGCCAGGTGGCACGGACTCCTCCACCTCCTGAGCAGAGTCGTCACCAAGCGGTGGGGTGTCTGTGGAAAAAGATAAACACAATTAGGACACATTCTAAGATAATTACTTGCACAAGTTTATGGCATGACCAATATTTACCTTCCAGAAAAGACGCAAACACTTCAGCTGGGGCCTCGCTATCCATCGTGCTCACCCCCCTGATCTCCTCAACTGATATACAGCTCTCGGCCATCAACTCCAGGGGGGTGAGCTCTAGCCCTGATGGCATGGGCCCGGCCCCAGATGTCTGGCTGTGTTCCCACCGCTTGGTCATCTTCCTCTTCAGGTTGGTTTTGAAGTCCTGCCACCTGCAATGTAAGTTGACATATTAATACATGTCACTCCAGATGTTAGCTGTTGCAGCCATTGCTCTGTGCTACATATTACGACATGTGATTAATGTCCGAAAGATAATATTACATGCAACTATGATATCCACCGTTACAATACACATTCACAATCACCCTACTCTAACTGTCACCGAAATAACATGGCAATAATGTATGTGTATCGTAACAACCTCACGGGCCATTTGCAAAATCCATCTAAGCATCAATTCAATCATTACTTGGCTATTACTGGGCACATGTATCACAAAACAACTTGCCTCTTCTTCACATGGTCCGTCTCACGAACTTGTGGCGCTACTTCATTAATCTCTGCCGTTATCTGTTCCCAAATCTTCCATCTGCGTGTGTGTGTCAGCTTCTCCGATGGACACTCAATCCAATCACGTGCTCGGGGAACCAGGATGGCAAGCTCCTGTGCTTCATATGCCTTATTTTTTTTGGGTGGTTCCTCTGTTGCCCTGGCTCTCCCCTTGCCACGTCCTTGGCCACGCCCCCTGTCACGTGTCGCTGCACTTGAAGTGCTGGCCATGGTACTACCTTGTGAAGTCCCCGGTTGTGTTCCAATCAATTCTGCTGATGGTGCATATGAGCCAGCTGCAGGTTGGCCTGCTGCAGAAGGGCCAGGTGTAGGTTGCCCTGCTGTAGAATGGTCAGGTGCAGGTTGCCCTGCTGTAGAAGGGCCAGCAGCCTCCTCATTACCCACTGCCCGCATGTGCAGTGGCACATAGGTGGTGCTGGAGTCCATCTGGTCAAATAGTTGCTGCAGATCTGGGTCCACCTCTGGTTGTGATCCAGACATGTTAGCAACAACATGGTCACCTTCTAATACACCTTTATATACTGTTTGTGTATCCTGTTTGGCGGACATCAGCGGCAGCTGCGTTCCGTGCGTGAGCGTACGTCGCTGTTTTTTCGCGCCGCATACGGTGGCGGAAATTCCATTGTGTAAAACCTGGCGAAAGTTCTACATGAAATACTGGGCACCAATGCTAACATTGCATAGAATCTTCTGATACACCTGTGACTATTGCACAATACACATGCTATTTGCTAGCATGACATGACATTTGAGTCATGACTACTGTGGTATTGTGGCGTTTGATTGCAAGCTAAAAGTAGCCCAATCCCTTAGATAATCCAGGCCACAAGTCATGCAATACTCATCTCTACTATTATAGACCACACATGTGAGAGGCCTATAAATAGTGACTTGCTGCTAGAATCATTTGTCTCCAGATCTGGACTTGTCAGGGTGTAAGGTAAGCTCTTCCATGCTCCTTGTAGATATGATATCCATTAACAATGTAAGTGTATGAATGTATGCACCATTGCCTCACTGACTACAGATTGTTGGGTCAGCAAAGTGCGTGTAGCATTATTGCAACATGTCACATGTTCACTATTTCACTCACAGGTCTTAAACCTGTGTGGGTTCATCTATTGCAGGACAACATGTCCCAGCAATAGATGAAATGTCTCATAGTACATGATGTCGGCAAAAAATGCTGACACCTTTATCTGAGTGTTTGGGACGGTGTGTATTGAGTTCATATTATTGTGTCATCATTATAGAGTCAAATGGATCTGAGGGATTTCACGGGGCGGCCATCTATTGTACGTATTGAAGGCTACAAATCTATTTGTAGTGGGATATGGCCATTATGTGCATAGGTGCATCAGTATTTATGTTCATTTCTTTATAGGTTGCTGAAGCAATGATGCGCTACATGGAGAGGAGGCTAAGGGCACTTGCGGCTCTCCCCACTCGTCGGCCAAGGAGGCCAGGACGTGCTAGAATCTATCGCACACGGGTGACTCTGTTTGCTATGCCCGATGATGAGGTACTTACTAGGTACCGGTTACCGCCACATGTCATTCTGGATCTGCTCACCTTAATTCAGAGCGATCTGGAACCTCTACACGGGATCACGACAGCAATTCCGCCTCACACACAGCTGCTGGCGGTGTTGCATTTCTGCGCCTCAGGATCATTCCAACAAGTAGTGGCAGTACTTGCTGGAATATCTCAGCCGGCCTTCTGCCGAATCCTGAGGCGTGTGACGTCGGCCATGTTCAGGCGCAAGGGGCACTTCATGGCCATGACATTTGCCACCGAGACCCTGCGCAGAAGCCAGCAGGCCTTCCATCAAATTGCTGGCTTCCCTAATGTGATAGGGGCTGTGGATGGCACCCATGTACCATTTGTGCCTCCATCTCGAAGTGAGAAGATATATAGGAACCGCAAATTGTTCCACTCACTGAACGTGATGGTGGTATGTGGCCCATCCATGGAAATTCTCGCCTTCAACTCGAAGTTTCCCGGAAGTGCCCATGACTCTCATGTCATCCGACAAACCGGGATATGGCAAAGACTACAAGAGCTGGAAGGCCGTGATGCGTGGGTTCTGGGTGACTCCGGTTACCCATGTACGCCCTGGCTACTTACGCCGTACAGCTACCCAGCACCGGGCCCACAGGAGGCATTCAATCGGGCGCATGTTGCCACCAGGCAAGTGGTGGAGCGCTCAATTGGCCTTTTAAAAGGTCGATTTAGAGTGCTCCACCGCACTGGTGGTGACTTACAATATGCGCCTCAAATGGTGTCGAGGATCGTGGGCCTGTGTATATTTTTCCACAACATTGCTGTGCGGCGTGAGATACCCTTTGATGAGTGGGAGGTACCATCTGAGCCGCAAGATCCGCCCATGCGCCCATCCCGCGCCCCTGAATGCCGGAGGGGATACCAGCTGCGGGACTCTGTGGCGCAAAGATACTTCAGGTACATGTTATCGAGTTGACAGAACACACCAATTGTAGTCAAAATCAGCCCTTCAAATAAGTACAGTGTGTTAGTTGTCAGTGTTACAAAACTAAAATTAGCCAGCCTGCCCTCCTAATGGCAAATAAATAGGAGATATTTATCATATGTGCTTAGTTTTGGGGGAAGTTCAATATACTGTAGGTGCTAATTATTATACCTTGTACAAGGGATCTTATGTGTTTGTTATATCTTCATTATTGTAGTTGATACTATCCCTGATGACTGGTGAGTACATTGATTTATTCTCTAATGTGTTGGGGATTTTTTCCTGTGTTGATGTATGATTTGTTTGCAGATATATATATATATATATATATATATATATATATATATATATATATATATATATATATATATATGATATTTGAATTTATTCACATGTTTCAACATTTCAAGGAGCAGGCAGGCAGGCAGGCAGGCAGGCAGGGCTGGTGTATAATGCTGGTCTCAGGATACCTGCAAGTATGTGTATGTGTCTTTGACACATAAATGTACGCATACACATAGATGCATAGAGTAAGTAATGCTAACTACAGCTATGCGTTGCTAAGCTATAGCACGCGTTGCTTGGCGGAGCCAGGCGTCATTGGATTTGCTAAGTGCATACACACTGTGTTTTATATATATCAGATTTGTTCATTGCCATACATCAGCACTACTGTTTTTAAGGCATGCGAATTTGTCACCATTTGTGTTGGCGCAGAGACGCTGTTCATGTAAAGATGAACAATAAAGTTATTAACACAAATAACTGTGATCAACCAATGCCACCACCTGATTGGTTGATAGATGCCATTGTTAACATGGCGGAGACACGAAGGGCAGACCCCTTTACACATGCGGAGCTGAGGGTTCTGGTCTCCGTCATGGAGACAAGGCTGGGCCGTGCGGGGCCCTTTATAACTAACCGCCATAAGCGGAGGGCATATGCTGCGCAGGGCGCCGTATTTACGCCCGCACTCGGGTGCGGAGGTCCCTCGGGCAGCTCGAGAGGCGGTGGTCGGACCTCCGCAGGCGCCAGCCCCAGCTATTGCAGCAAATCAGGGGCGAAATTGCTGAATGTGAGTATTTTAGCTATGAAATTTCGCACTTACAACATAGCATATATAAACAATAACATGTGTCTCATGATAAGTGGGTGTCCATGGGTTTAAAAGTCCATAGACTGTTATGTGTGCTTCTTCCTGGTTAACATGCAGTCATGTGGCTTTTATATGTAATGACATAGCATTGAGGATTCTGATGCATACAATGTGCCAGATCTAATATGTGTTACACATTGATAAATGCCAGGGTTGTAATGTTTGAACTAATTACTAACAATCACATAATAATTTAAATGTCTCATTTTTGAGTCCATTAACAGTAAGGAGCTACTTGCCTGCATCGTTTGCCATCATTATCACCCTTCCATGTATGTCTTGTTATGGATTAATACATGTGCCCCAATGACCCGACATTGACCATGATTTTTTTTTCTACCACACAGCACGAGCCCGAGGCCGACAGGCCCGTGAAGAGGCCGAGGCAGCCCTGGCCCAGGACGAGGCCCAACACCCAGAGGAGGAGGTGGCGGCAAGGGTGGAGGAGGAGGAAGTGGAGGAGGAGGAGATGGTGGAGGAGATGGTGGAGGAGGTGGTGGAGGAGGAGGAGGTGCCTGAGGAGGTGGTGGTGGAGGAGGTGGAAGAGGAGGAGGTGTTGGTGGCGGAGGAGGAGGTGGTGGTGGTGGAGGAGGAGGTGGAGGAGGAGGAGGTGGAGGAGGAGGAGGAGGAGGTGGAGGAGGAGGTGCTTGTGGCGGAGGAGGTGGACGTGGTGATGGTGGCAGAGGAGCTGGCGGAGGAGGGGGCTGAGGAGGCCACGGTTGCCCCAGAGGAGTCTGATTCAGAGGGGGAGGAGGCGTGCCAAGCCCCGGAGTCCCAGCAGATCGGTATGTTTACATAATGCATCATTCATGAAGTAGTTGTACTGGTATTTGTTATGTAGCACTGGTGATTAAAAATTGTGTGCCAATACTATTCATATAGACCCCAAAGTGGGTAGCTACAGATACAGGTACGGGTTAGATGGGGTGTCCAATGCATCCCTTTCATCCAGGACACCTCTCAATTACACAGGTTTGTGGGATGGGTTGGAGCTCCATTTTGACTGCCACATAACCGTTGTAGTTAAACAGGATCCTGGAGTAAAGGGATGAGTGGATCATTTGTGGATTAAATTCACCTGCTGCAATCGTAGATTATGACCCATCAAATAGTGGAATCTATATTGTTGGTGAATGTTATTTATAAACTCTAGGATGTATGCTATAAATGGAGTATGGGCCGGCCTACCTTGGAATGGAGTCAGAAGTTGCCAGTGTCCCAGGAGCCTCCTCTACCTAAACACCCCCTGTAGTTCAGATTGTTTTTTTGCCGTCACAGAATTGTAGGTTGGTTTAGACAGAATTATGATTTTGAGGATGTGTACTGTGCATTCCTGACATTTGCATAACTCCCATGCCACGAACCATCACTGAACTTAGACTGAGCAGATTGTGACAAGTTCTTATTGACGGAGGCCATGACATGCTTGTCATTGGTTAGTCATGGGTGGGTTGTGACTGAGAAGAAACACTATGACTGTTATGTCTTCTGCAGAGTAAAGGGTAGAGGGAAAAAAAGACAGTATGTAGTAAATAAGTTTGCATGTATGTATATATGTATGTGTCATATCTATTTATCTATGTGTGTCTCTATCTCTCTACATAGATAGATATATATATATATATATATACACACACATGTCACCTAGCATTTGTGGAATTTATGTCGCAGTATGTGAAATGTATGCATGAATAACATGACTAATTTTTGCCCCTTTGACATGCCCACAGATGACACCACACCGGCAGATGAGGGGGTGCGTGGGGCCCTCCTGCGGGCGGAGCACCACTTGAGGCTCCTGCTAGCCGACCTGCAGGACCTCAAAGATCTGCTTATTTAATTTATGTTTTGATATTTTTTTATTTATATGTTAATTGTTTTTTCTAATAAATTCTTTATGCAAGTTCACAGTTGTTGGTTTTCTTTGCACATTAAACAGTATATGTGTAGATTGTTTATAATCTTTTACACAGGGTCTAATACAAACCATTGCACTTAAATTGCTGTAAGGGTTAATGTGTGCAATGCATGTGTTAGGCATGCTTGTAAGGATATATTGGCATCTAATTGATTCCAATTCCAAATAAGCAGTTTTTTATGAGGATAGGTAATTGAATAAGTGGGTCATGTGATGTCTTGCAGAAGATACTTAATAGTGGGTTGTTTGGCGTAAATACTCCGCTTACGGGCGGTAGCACCGCTTGGCTCCCGGTCGGATGCGGTATTTCCGAGCATACTCTGTAATACTCTGTAATACCGTGCAGAATCGGAGTGTTTCTCCCGCACACGCATGGTTTGTATGTCGTCCGTAAACACGCCCTGTTCTTAAAGAGTGAGTCCGTCCGAATGCGGAGGACACGTGGGCGTTTCTACGGACGATGGCCGCACGCGGCAAAACACCGTGGCGTGCGGACCGCTCCGTAAGAATGCGGGAATATCCGCACCGATCAGAATAAGGGCCTATGTCAATGAGATTTTTCAGGACATTCTGTATCGACATGTAGTTGTATATCTCGATGACATTTTAATCTACGCCAATAACATCACTGAACATCGTTATTGGGTCAAAGAGGTTCTGTCCCGGCTGCGAGCTAATCATCTCTACTGTAAACTGGAGAAGTGTGTCTTCGAGGTGAAGTCTATACCCTTCCTAGGGTACATTGTCTCCGGTTCTGGTCTTCAAATGGATCCAGGAAAACTGCAGGACATCCAAGATTGGCCAATTCCCTCTTCGCTGAAAGGTATTCAACGTTTCCTGGGTTTTGCCAATTATTACAGAAAATTCATTCGTAACTTCTCTTCTATTGTGGCTCCCATCACTGCCTTGACTAAAAAGGGGTCTAATCCAGCGAAGTGGCCGGCAGAAGCCATCAAAGCCTTCCATCTGTTGAAACAGAGGTTCACTTCCGCTCCTGTTTTAAGACAACCTGATACCACCTTGCCCTTTATTCTCGAGGTTGATGCCTCTTCCGTGGGTGTCGGGGCAGTCCTCTCGCAGAAAGCGCCCGATGGTCGTCTTCATCCCTGTGGGTTCTACTCCCGTAAGTTCCTGCCTGCAGAGCGTAACTATGCCATCGGCGATCAAGAGCTCCTCGCCATCAAGTTGGCATTAGAAGAATGGAGATATCTTCTAGAGGGCGCTGTTCATGAGATCACAATTATCACAGACCACAAGAATCTTCTGTATCTCAAGTCTGCTCAATGTTTAAATCCCCGTCAAGCCAGATGGACACTTTTCTTTTCCAGGTTCCGTTTCAAGCTGTCGTTCTGTCTAGGGACACAAAACCGAAAAGCTGATGCCCTTTCCCGCTCATGGGAGCAAGACAGTGAGTCTAAGTCCACACATCAACACTTTATTATTGATCCAGTGGCATTCTCCGCAACGAGAGTTTCAAATCTCACGCCCCCTACAGGGAAAAGATATGTAAAGCCAGCTCTAAGAAAGAAGTTGCTCTGTTGGGCGCATTCTTCAAAATTCGCTGGCCATGCAGGCATTCAGAAAACTTACGAGTTTATCACCAGGTCCTACTGGTGGCCGTCCCTCAAACAGGACGTACAGGACTTTGTTTCCTCTTGTGCTAAATGTGCTCAGCACAAGACCAGTCGTCAGTCTCCTCCTGGGCAATTGATGCCACTGTCAGTGCCACATCGTCCTTGGACGCATATCTCTATGGACTTTGTAACTGATCTTCCAGAGTCTGACAAGTTCACCACCATCTGGGTGATTGTTGATCGGTTCACCAAGATGGCTCACTTCGTTCCCCTCACCGGTCTTCCGTCAGCTTCCAAGCTGTCCCAGCTCTTCATCAAAGAGATATTCAAGCTTCATGGGCTGCCTCTTGAAATCATCTCCGATAGAGGAGTCCAATTCGTAGCCAAGTTCTGGCGAAGCCTGTGCTCCCTGCTTCAAATCAAGTAAAAGTTTTCCACAGCCTACCACCCTCAAACCAATGGCCAAACGGAGAGGGTGAATCAGGACCTTGAAGCATTTCTCCGCACATATGTCTCTTCTTCCCAAGATGACTGGGCTCAACTCCTTCCATGGGCAGAGTTCTGCCATAATAACCAATATCATTCTTCATCAAATGTCACTCCATTCCTTGCCAATTATGGGTTTCATCCTCGAGTTCCTGACTTCACTCTGCAACCTGTGTCCTCTGTTCCAGCGGTCGACACGACCATCCGGCAATTCATCAAATCCTGGAAGCTCATTCGTTCTTCACTTCTGAAGGCTTCAAGCAGGTACAAAAAATTTGCCGACAGGAAACGCAGAGCTGTGCCAGCCCTCCGTCCAGGAGATCGTGTCTGGTTGTCAACTAAGAATCTTCGATTGAGAGTGCCATCGATGAAGTTCGCTCCCCGATATATTGGTCCTTTCCCAGTTGAGCGAGTCGTCAATCCAGTAGCTTACAAGCTCAAGTTGCCGCCCTATTTGAAAGTGCCAGCTACATTCCATATTTCGCTGCTCAAGCCGCTGGTCTTGAATCGCTTTCATTCCAAGCTCCCCAAGGCTCCTAAGGTTTGCACCCAGCGTGGAACAGAATATGAGGTCAGTAAGATCTTGGACTCTCGCATCCGATATGGTCGTCTGCAATATCTGATCGATTGAAAGGGCTATGGCCCCGAAGAGCGATCATGGACCAATGCCATCGATGTCCATGCTCCCAGACTCATCCGGGCGTTCCACTCCAAGTTTCCCCGCAAGCCTAAAAGGTGTCCTGGGGCCACCCTTAAAGGGGGGGGTGCTGTCACGATCCGAGCTGTCAGACAGACTTTCCTACCGGCTAAGTGCTTACGCAGGTTCAGCTTGCGGTCCAGACGTCATCTCTGCCGGCGTCCTGTCTCCCAGTGACAGTCCCCAGTGCACGGCAATCCACCTGTCCGCCGCCATTGCTCCCAGTATCCAGCATGGTGTGCACAAACACACTTTCCCGCCATAGCAGACATGGGGGCTGCCATGTTCTTCCCAGTCACATGTCTGTGCTGTCCAATCCTGTTGGTTCTGATCTCCCTGTCATACTTCCTCGGCCAATCCTGGCCACCCAGTGGGGATAAGTATGCTGGGAGCTCTCAGAACCATTGCTAGTGCTTCAGTTGTCTTCAGTGTATGGTCAGCTGTCCTTGTCTCCGTGCAAGTGTATTTCTCTGCTGGTGTTGTTTTCCATGCTGCAGTGTGTTCCAGGTTGTTCCATCTCCTGTGAAGTCCAGGTTATTCCACCGCCTGTGATCCTGCCTCTCAGCCCAGCGACCAAGCCTAGCTCCGGGACTCTGGTCCTTCCGATGCTCCAGCATCATCCACCATCGATGTTTCATCGCTAGTCCGATATTCCGGATCTCCTGCTTCCGTCCGTCATTCCGGACCCACAGTCATCTCCCGTCCGTCATTCCGGACCCACAGTCATCTTCCATATCCGATACCTGAATCCGATGTTCCCACATCATCATCGATAGTCCGATATTCCGGATCTCCAAGCCAAGCTTCCGTCCGTCATTCCGGACCCACAGTCAAGCTCCAGTCTTCCGTCCGTCATTCCGGACCCACAGTCTCCACATCCGATGTTCCACCATCGATCCCACATATCATCACATCTGTAAAGTATTGCAATCTGCATAAACTGTCATTTCTCCTGCATACTTTACTGTCTGTTAATATTACAACCATCTGCAAATAAACTCCGGTTGTATTTTACCTCTGACTGCTTATTGGCTCTGGGTGCACTGTCGCGCACTCCATGCGCAAGGGTCCTCTCCAACCTTCCCGGTTCAGGTACCGGTCCAGGTCCCCACCAGAGGTCTCAGTCTCGTCGACTAAGCCCCCTGGTGTGACAATATATATATGGGGAGCAGACTCTTGTTACGCGCCACCTTATTATTTATTACTTACTCTCGGCTGCCAGACTTACAAGGACCCCTGTTGGATGGGGGAAAGGAGAATGTGGACAACAGTTGTAAGTTGGCACCCTTGTTGAGCCTTCAGTGATTGGTTCTGCTAATTTAGCTAATTCCAAAGTAAATCAAAGTAAAGTCCAAAATTTATAAACATTTATTAAAAAGTCTCTTATTCCACTTGGTATTGGTGGTTTTCTAGACCATAAAAAGACTTCAATAGTATATTTCAAATTAGCAAACAAACGCCCCAACGCGTTTCGTCCTATCAAGGACTTCATCAGGGGTTTGCTACAAACATAAGAATATAAACTTTAAAAATACATAATCACAGTTCATACATTTTTTATTTTGACAATAATAAAACAATCCATGGACTTTACTATTATGATTGTTACTTGATTGGCTTAATCATCTGGGTAAAACAACTTTTCAAGAAAGTTTATTTTGTATTTGTTAACTTTCTTGAAAAGTTGTTTTACCCAGATGATTAAGCCAATCAAGTTACAATCATAATATTAAAGTCCTTTGATTGTTTTATTATTGTCAAAATAATGTATTAATACTGTAATAATGTGATATTTGGATCTCTCTTCATATACATTTGAAAGAGATGGCTCTGTGCCTGTCTTATTCAGGCGCAATTTTGTTGAATCTGTCTTTTTTTAGAAATAGAGTGTTGTAGGGAACAAACTTTGGCAAAGTTTTTGCACGGAGCCATCCTGTTATAAAAGTTTTGTGTACAGTATATGGGAAGCCTGTTTTCGATGCCTCTCTTGCACATTGTGCAAATGCATAAACTAATAATGATATAAGCGGTAGTTGCAGCGCTCTCAAATTTTAATGAGTAGATAAAACTCAATATAAATTGAACATACAATACATATAAAGAATAAAAAAATATATAAGAGGATAATTATCATATAATTAAAAACAACAGGTGGACCGATAGTAGTGTGAAGAATATAAAACCTGCTCTGGTAGGTAACCACTCGGGTGCGGGCACTGAAGTCCAATTTTGAGTCCCAATTTGTAATCCCAAAGGTCGCTGGAGGTGTCCCTGGCCCAATGGGGCGAAGAATGTTGCTTGTAGGGATCCTCTCTAAGGTGCGGATATAGTGCAGTTGGGAAATGGGTTGGGTACTCCAAATAAAGCAAGCAAGCCTTGATCTGTTACCCCAACCCGGATTGATGCGGGGAGGCTTCCGTAGTAAAGTGCTCTGTGCCTTGGAGGTAGAATTGCTCCAAATGATTGAAGAGGTGGTTATAAAGTCCCAGAATAATTCAACATGTAAAGGTCAACACACACTGGGGGTCCCACTTGATTACCGATGCGTTTCACTGTCACGAGGGACAGCTTTATCAAGGCGACTTGTGTTAGCTCACTACCAGGTATATATACCATAGTCAATTGACCTCATGACATCACAATGTTACAGGTCATGGTAAAAATTGTGCCAAATTCACATGTTATAACACAAAAAACTCGGAGACAGACTTTCATCAATTAGACCATACGGATAATATAAGACAAATAAATTTTGACCATAAAACAATAAGACTAAAACAGAGAGAAGGATGCCACAATGACCCTTGACCCGGATGTTGATAATTTTTGCAAAGGTCGTTTGTGGCTGTACAATGGATACAGTACTATACGCACTTCATAATGGACTCCCGTTTAAATACAGAGTTGGGGAGATTATATAGTAAAATACTATGGGTAATTAACTAACCTTTTATGGGGAACAGTGTTCACCTCTCCTTCCGGGCTTCCCGCGTTGTCATTATGCCGGTGCAAGCCATTATTGCATCCGGCTCTTTGACACGCATTCGGGGAATGTATTGCGTACTTCCGGCTTGTTGGAACGCAAGCCGGAAGTGAGTAGGTTAATGCGGATCGCCCGTAATGTAATAGATGTAAAAAACACTGTGTGTGTGTTTATTATAGATATTTAGGAGTCCCTTCCTGCTCGCTGAACCGCGAGTTCAGGTGGGAATACCTCCATTATGTGGGTCTTATTGTTAATCTATATAAACAGCTTTATTAGACATACATAACGTTACATCACTTCCGGTATGTGCCTTACTTAATCCTTCCCCAATAAATGGATACAGAACTCCGCTTAGGGATATTCCAAGCACAAAAAGGTGAACTGGATATAAACCCATCATAGATGGTATATAAGGGTATACATAAACAGTGAGCCTATAGTAAATCCAGGCTACAACAAAAAATAATAATAATAAAGAAAAATAAGAGCATATAAATGTAAACATATAATAAGACACTATAATAGATTGCCAAAGGAGGTAACAGAGGTTATAGGGTGAATATATCAATATATATCATCATGAAAAATATGGGCGAACATTAATCAGAATTGGTCGATGCACTTAAGATTTATCAATCATCAATAACATGGTCTTCAAGACCTCATTCTAAGGTGGACGCATTATATACATTCATGGGGGGGGGGAAGGGGGGAGGGGGAGAGGGGGAAAGGGGAGGGGGGACTAAATATCCAAAGAATAGGGTGTGACGGTTTCATAATGAAGCTATGACGGGGTTCCACAAAAGATATCAATCTGAACTCTCAAAACTATAAGACCGTATTTAATTCAAGTGACTCATTTAGGCCTTTAGGGAAGAGGCAGTCAAGTTTGAAGATCCAATAGACCTCCTGGCTGCATAGTATCTTAAATCTATCCCCCTCCGTTTGGTGACATCAATGTGTTCGAGGCCTACAACCGAAAGGTTTCTAGGATTGCCATTATGAGTCTCAGTGTGGTGTCGTGAGACGCTGTGAAGTAGGCTTTTCTTAAGTACATTTCTCCGGTGTTCCAGAAAGCGAACCCGGAGTGGCCTAGTAGTCCTCCCCACATATTTGAGGCCACAGCCGCAGGTGAGTAAATAGATAACGTAGTTGGTGTCACAATTAATAAACCCCTTGATGGGTTTCGATATTCCATCAAAAGTGATCTCTAGTGTCCTATTGAGGAGATGTCTACAGGTGATACAAGAGGTGCGCCCACATCTAAAACAGCCTTGTGTTTTTGGTGGAAGCCACGAGATCTGGGAATCTTTATTATTTATGTGTTGTTCCTCTCTTAGGGCACTTGGGGCTAATAAAGTTTTCAATGATTTATTTTTCTTAAAGATGAAAGGTGGTTGTGGAGGAAGGAGGTCACAAAGTACGGGATCCTGCCTGAGGATGTTAAAGTTTTTTTGTACAATTTTCTTGATTTTGGTTTGATTGGTTGTTATAAGTAGAGATAAAAGATAAATTGTTACACGAGTTCTCTCTATTATCTCTAATCTTTTTAATCTTTTTGTCACCCTTATCACACAACAAGTCCTCCCTGTTGGTAATACGGGCCTGTTGTCTGGCTTCACTGACAAGTTTCTCTGGGTAGCCACGTTCCTGAAATGCATGTGCAATCTCTAGAGATTGTTCTTCAAAGGCCGTTAAATCAGAACAATTTCGTCTGATTCTAAGCATTTGGCCTTTGGGTATATTATTTACCCAGGTGGGATGATGGGCACTATCGTATCTCAGGTAAGAATTGGTGTTAACTTCTTTTCGATAGGTGCTAGTCTGAATACAGTTGTTTTTGATTGACAAACTAATATCTAAGAATTCAATCTGAGAGGGATGATAAGTGTACGTAAATTTTAAATTAAAAGTGTTAGAGTTAAGGTGAGAAACAAAATTCTGTGCAGAAACAAGATCCCCATTCCAAATAATAAATAAATCGTTGATGTAACGGCCATAGAGGACCAGGTTCGCATCCCAGCCGCCCCCCCACACCAGGCGGTCCTCGACCTCACCCATGTAGAGGTTGGCATAGCTGGGCGCAAACCTGGTCCCCATGGACGTCCCCATCTGTTGTAAGTAAAATGTGCTGGAAAAAGTAAATTAATTGTGTTGAAGTATGAATAAGATAGATCTGCGTAAAAAATCAATATGTTCCACACTGAGGTCTCCATCGCTTACCAATCGTTTGTTTATGGCCTCTACCCCCAAATCATAAAGGGGATGTTGGAATAGAGGCTCTGTACATCCAATGTGAGGAAACCATAATTTTCAGACCAATCAATTTTCTGGATCAGATTTAAAAAGTGAGTTGTGTCCTTGATGTGGGACCTCAGTGTGGGCACACATGGCTGTAAATAAGTGTCTACATAATGTGATAAATTAGAAGTTAAAGAATCCACTCCCGAAATGATAGGACGCCCCGGGGGTGAAGTGAGGGTTTTGTGAATTTTGGGGAGGTGATAGAACACCGGGCTTGTGGGGTGCTCAACATAAAGAAAACGAAATTCGTCCTTAGAGATGATCCCGGCAGTAAGGGATTCTGTCAATAATAATTTGAGTTGTGTGACAAAGGCTGTTGTAGGATAAATTTTTTGTAGGTTTTAACATCTTCTAATTGTCGGAGGGCTTCCTGTACATATTGGGTCCTGTCCTGAATAACAAGGCCGCCTCCTTTATCAGCCTCTCTCAGGACTATGGAGGTGTCCTGCATGAGGCTCCTAAGTACCTTTCTTTCATCTTTATTCAGATTGTCCCTCATTTTACTCTTATTTTTGTTTTTATTTGAGTCCAGGCAGAGTTCCTTAAACTCACTCAGAGTGGTTTTATATAAACCTTCAATAAAGGTTCCCTTGCATTTGACAGGATAAAAATCTGATTTACAGCGGGTGTGTGACCGATCAATATCAAAGATTTTCATCTGGGTGGGTTCTTGACTATTCCCTTCAGTTAATAGCTCATTAAGCATGAGGATGGCTTCATCGTCCTGTGAATCCAGGAGGATAGCCGCACCCTCCTCATTTATTGACTGGGTTTGTTTTCTAGCAAAATATTTCTGCCGACAGAGAGACCTAGTGAAACAATTTAATTCCACAAACAGATTAAAAATATTTGCTGGAGTAGTTGGGGAGAATTTAAGGCCTTTACTTAAAAGGGTAAGTTCACTTTTCGTAAGTTCTTTACTGGATAAATTAAATATGGTTTTGTTTTGATTATACTTAGGGTCCTGTTGTTGTATACATTTAAGTCTCCTTAATTGCGTCTTCTTGCCCCCCCTTCTCCCTCTATGCTTGAGAATCTGCGTCTCTTTGGCGTCCCTTCTGTGTAATCCCTCTCTAGTGGTTGGTATCTGTTCTGATGTACCCCTAAAAAATTACCATTATTATGAAGGGAGTCAGTTCTATCTGACTGTCTATTTGAAGTCTTTTTTTGGTATTGCTCCCTGATCTACAGTGGGTCTCTGTTCTGCCCGATGCTCATAATGGGCCTGTGACCTCCCCTCATCCCGGTATCTGCGATCGGCTGTGAATCTCTGATATTTAGGTCTATTTGAATACTCATTTCTATACCCATTTCTATTATTTCTAGGGGTGTAATTATCCGAGTCATAGACCCTCTGATTACGTATTCTTTCTGATTGTTTCATTGGTGCATCATTTTTATTTCTATAGGGAGGTCCTGTTCGGATAGTAGACCTACAGTATTCCTGTTTTTTATTTGATAAGATCTAATGTCCCCTGATTGGTAATCCTCTATGTCACGACGGAATTTTTTACATTTATTGTCTATCAGAGTTTGTTCGAATTTGTTAATTCTATCCGTGATGAGTGCATCCCTGTCTTTATATTCCCTTGTCTGACTATAGGGTTCTAATTTGGTCTTAAGGGCGTCAATTTTAGTTTCAATCAATTTAGTCTGTTGTACACAGTAATCTATAACAAGCTCTAATAGAGCCAATGAACACTTATCTAGGGTTGAATCCCATTTATTTTGGAATTCCAGGTCCCCATTAAACACTGAAGGTTTTGATAATCGTAGCCCCCTAGGGATCATCTTTTTTTCCAAATATTTCCTCAGATTGTTACCCAATATGTACAGGAAGCCCTCCGACAATTAGAAGATGTTAAAACCTACCAAAAATTGATCAAAGATCCTACAACAGCCTTTGTCACACAACTCAAATTATTATTGACAGAATCCCTTACTGCCGAGATCATCTCTAAGGACGAATTTCATTTTCTTTATGTTGAGCACCCCACAATCCCGGTGTTCTATCACCTCCCCAAAATTCACAAAACCCTCACTTCACCCCCGGGGCGTCCTATCATTTCGGGAGTGGATTCTTTAACTTCTAATTTATCACATTATGTAGACACTTATTTACAGCCACGTGTGCCCACACTGAGGTCCCACATCAAGGACACAACTCACTTTTTAAATCTGATCCAGAAAATTGATTGGTCTGAAAATTATGGTTTCCTCACATTGGACGTACAGAGCCTTTATTCCAACATCCCCCATGATTTGGGGGTAGAGGCCATAAACAAACGATTGGTAAGCGATGGAGACCTCAGTGTGGAACATATTGATTTTTTACGCAGATCTATCTTATTCATACTTCAACACAATTATTTTACTTTTTCCAGCACATTTTACTTACAACAGATGGGGACGTCCATGGGGACCAGGTTTGCGCCCAGCTATGCCAACCTCTACATGGGTGAGGTCGAGGACCGCCTGGTGTGGGGGGGCGGCTGGGATGCGAACCTGGTCCTCTATGGCCGTTACATCGACGATTTATTTATTATTTGGAATGGGGATCTTGTTTCTGCACAGAATTTTGTTTCTCACCTTAACTCTAACACTTTTAATTTAAAATTTACGTACACTTATCATCCCTCTTAGATTGAATTCTTAGATATTAGTTTGTCAATCAAAAACAACTGTATTCAGACTAGCACCTATCGAAAAGAAGTTAACACCAATTCTTACCTGAGATACGATAGTGCCCATCATCCCACCTGGTTAAATAATATACCCAAAGGCCAAATGCTTGGAATCTGACGAAATTGTTCTGATTTAACGGCCTTTGAAGAACAATCTCTAGAGATTGCACATGCATTTCAGGAACGTGGCTACCCGGAGAAACTTGTCAGTGAAGCCAGACAACAGACCCGTATTACCAACAGGGAGGACTTGTTTTGTGATAAGGGTGACAAAAAGATTAAAAAGATTAGAGGTAATAGAGAGAACTCCTGTAACAACTTATCTTTTATCTCCACTTATAACAACCAATCAACCAAATCAAAAAAATTGTACAAAAAAACTTTAACATCCTCAGGCAGGATCCCGTACTTTGTGACCTCCTTCCTCCACAACCACTTTTCATCTTTAAGAAAAATAAATCATTGAAAACTTTATTAGCCCCAAGTGCCCTAAGAGAGGAACAACACATAAATAATAAAGATTCCCAGATCTCGTGGCTTCCACCAAAAACACTAGGCTGTTTTAGATGTGGGCGCACCTCTTGTATCACCTGTAGACATCTCCTCAATAGGACACTAGAGATCACTTTTGATGGAATATCGAAACCCATCAAGGGGTTTATTAATTGTGACACCAACTACGTTATCTATTTACTCACCTGCGGCTGTGGCCTCAAATATGTGGGGAGGACTACTAGGCCACTCCGGGTTCGCTTTCTGGAACACCGGAGAAATGTTCTTAAGAAAAACCTACTTCACAGCGTCTCACGACACCACACTGAGACTCATAATGGCGATCCTAGAGACCTTTCGGTTGTAGGCCTCGAACACATTGATGTCACCAAACGGGGGGGGGGGGATAGATTGAAGATACTATGCCGCCAGGAGGTCTATTGGATCTTCAAACTTGACTGCCTCTTCCCTAAAGGCCTAAATGAGTCACTTGAATTAAATATGGTCTTATAGTTTTGAGAGTTCAGATTGATATCTTTTGTGGAACCCCGTCATAGCTTCATTATGAAACCGTCACACCCTATTCTTTGGATATTTAGTCCCCCCCTCCCCCTTCCCCCTCTCCCCCTCCCCCTCCCCCCCCCCCCCCCCCCATGAATGTATATAATGCATCCACCTTAGAATGAGGTCTTGAAGACCATGTTATTGATGATTGATAAATCTTTATCATGATGATATATATTGATATACTCACCCTATAACCTCTGTTACCTCCTATGGCAATCTATTATAGTGTCTTATTATATGTTTAAATTTATATGCTCTTATTTTTCTTTATTATTATTATTATTTTTTGATGTAGCCTGGATTTACTATAGGCTCACTGTTTATGTATACCCTTATATACCATCTATGATGGGTTTATATCCAGTTCACCTTTTTGTGCTTGGAATATCCCTAAGCGGAGTTCTGTATCCATTTATTGGGGAAGGATTAAGTAAGGCACATACCGGAAGTGATGTAACGTTATGTATGTCTAATAAAGCTGTTTACAGTATATAGATTAACAATAAGACCCACATAATGGAGTTATTCCCACCTGAACTCACGGTCCAGCGAGCAGGAAGGGACTCCTAAATATCTATAATAAACACGCACACAGCGTTTTTACATCTATTACATTACGGGCGATCCGCATCAACCTACTCACTTCCGGCTTGCGTTCCAACAAGCCAGAAGTACACAATACATTCCCCGAATGCGTGTCAAAGAGCCGGATGCAATAATGGCTTGCACCGGCATAATGACAACGCGGGGACAATATTTGGGCTACTCACTTCCGCTTAGGATTTCACGCGGGAAGCCCGGAAGGAGAGGTGAACACTGTTCCCCATAAAAGGTTAGTTAATTCCCCATAGTATTTTACTGTATAATCTCCCCAACTCTATATTTAAACGGGAGTCCATTATGAAGTGCGTATAGTACTGTATCCAGTGTACAGCCACAAACGACCTTTGCAAAAATTATCAACATCCGGGTCAAGGGTCATTGTGGCATCCTTCTCTCTGTTTTAGTCTTATTGTTTTATGGTCAAAATTTATTTGTCTTATATAATCCGTATGGTCTAATTGATGAAAGTCTGTCTCCGAGTTTTTTGTGTTATAACATGTGAATTTGGCACAATTTTTACCATGACCTGTAACATTGTGATGTCATGAGGTCAATTGACTATGGTATATATACCTGGTAGTGCGCTAACACAAGTCACCTTGATAAAGCTGTCCCTTGTGACAGCGAAACGCGTCGGTGATCAAGTGGGACCCCCAGTGTGTGTTTACCTTTACTTGCTGAATTATTCTGGGACTTTATAACCACCTCTTCAATCATTTGGAGCAATTCTACCTCCAAGGCACAGAGCACTTTACTACGGAAGCCTCCCCGCATCAATCCGGATTGGGGTAACATATCAAGGCTTGCTTGCTTTATTTGGAGTACCCAACCCATTTCCCAACTGCACTATATCCGCACCTTAGAGAGGATCCCTACAAGCAACATTCTTCGCCCCATTGGGCCAGGGACACCTCCAGCGACCTTTGGGATTACAAATTGGGACTCAAAATTGGACTTCAGTGCCCGCACCCGAGTGGTTACCTACCAGAGCAGGTTTTATATTCTTCACACTACTATCGGTCCACCTGTTGTTTTTAATTATATGATAATTATCCTCTTATATCATTTTTTTATTCTTTATATGTATTGTATGTTCAATTTATATTGAGTTTTATCTACTCATTAAAATTTGAGAGCGCTGCAACTATCCCTCCTTTTTTCTTTGTAATTTTTACCAGGGATCTGACTAATCCCTTGTTGCAGCAGCTCACCCTGAGCCAAACAACCACGACCAGCGCTCTAAACAGCTTTTGCTGCTTCTCTTTTACCTTGTAATTAGTCAATAGAGCTGCTGTCATGAGTTGTTTCCTCAATTTTAATGAACGACTCTCTCGGAGACAGACTTTCCTTTCCAAATGGGACGAACCCATTGAAGTTAATACCAATGCTGTTGAAGTCCAACTTAAGGATGATTTTTTTGACCTAGAAGATCTCCTCATGATTGAGACCAGACATTGGCTGGACGGTAACAATCTGAGGAAATATTTGGAAAAAAAGATGATCCCTAGGGGGCTACGATTATCAAAACCTTCAGTGTTTAATGGGGACCTGGAATTCCAAAATAAATGGGATTCAACCCTAGATAAGTGTTCATTTGCTCTATTAGAGCTTGTTATAGATTACTGTGTACAACAGACTAAATTGATTGAAACTAAAATTGACGCCCTTAAGACCATACTAGAACCCTATAGTCAGACAAGGGAATATAAAGACAGGGATGCACTCATCACGGATAGAATTAACAAATTCGAACAAACTCTGATAGACAATAAATGTAAAAAATTCCGTCGTGACATAGAGGATTACCAATCAGGGGACATTAGATCCTATCAAATAAAAAACAGGAATAGGTCTACTATCCGAACAGGACCTCCCTATAGAAATAAAAATGATGCACCAATGAAACAATCAGAAAGAATACGTAATCAGAGGGTCTATGACTCGTATAATTACACCCCTAGAAATAATAGAAATGGGTATAGAAATGAGTATTCAAATAGACCTAAATATCAGAGATTCACAGCCGATCGCAGATACCGGGATGAGGGGAGGTCACAGGCCCATGATGAGCATCGGGCAGAAGAGAGACCCACTGTAGATCAGGTAGCAATACCAAAAAAGACTTCAAATAGACAGTCAGATAGAACTGACTCCCTTCATAATAATGGTAATTTTTTAGGGGTACATCAGAACAGATACCAACCACTAGAGAGGGATTACACAGAAGGGACGCCAAAGAGACACAGATTCTCAAGCATAGAGGGAGAAGGGGGGGGCAAGAAGACGCAATTAAGGAGACTTAAATGTATACAACAACAGGACCCTAAGTATAATCAAAACAAAACCATATTTAATTTATCCAGTAAAGAACTTACGAAAAGTGAACTTACCCTTTTAAGTAAAGGCCTTAAATTCTCCCCAACTACTCCAGCAAATATTTTTAATCTGTTTGTGGAATTAAATTGTTTCACTAGGTCTCTCTGTCGGCAGAAATATTTTGCTAGAAAACAAACCCAGTCAATAAATGAGGAGGGTGCGGCTATCCTCCTGGATTCACAGGACGATGAAGCCATCCTCATGCTTAATGAGCTATTAACTGAAAGGAATAGTCAAGAACCCACCCAGATGAAAATCTTTGATATTGATCGGTCACACACCCGCTGTAAATCAGATTTTTATCCTGTCAAATGCAAGGGAACCTTTATTGAAGGTTTATATATAACCACTCTGAGTGAGTTTAAGGAACTCTGCCTGGACTCAAATAAAAACAAAAATAAGAGTAAAATGAGGGACAATCTGAATAAAGATGAAAGAAAGGTACTTAGGAGCCTCATGCAGGACACCTCCATAGTCCTGAGAGAGGCTGATAAAGGAGGCGGCCTTGTTATTCAGGACAGGACCCAATATGTACAGGAAGCCCTCCGACAATTAGAAGATGTTAAAACCTACCAAAAATTGATCAAAGATCCTACAACAGCCTTTGTCACACAACTCAAATTATTATTGACAGAATCCCTTACTGCCGGGATCATCTCTAAGGACGAATTTCGTTTTCTTTATGTTGAGCACCCCACAATCCCGGTGTTCTATCACCTCCCTAAAATTCACAAAACCCTCACTTCACCCCTGGGGCGTCCTATCATTTCGGGAGTGGATTCTTTAACTTCTAATTTATCACATTATGTAGACACTTATTTACAGCCACGTGTGCCCACACTGAGGTCCCACATCAAGGACACAACTCACTTTTTAAATCTGATCCAGAAAATTGATTGGTCTGAAAATTATGGTTTCCTCACATTGGATGTACAGAGCCTCTATTCCAACATCCCCCATGATTTGGGGGTAGAGGCCATAAACAAACGATTGGTAAGCGATGGAGACCTCAGTGTGGAACATATTGATTTTTTACGCAGATATATCTTATTCATACTTCAACACAATTAATTTACTTTTTCCAGCACATTTTACTTACAACAGATGGGGACGGCCATGGGGACCAGGTTTGCGCCCAGCTATGCCAACCTCTACATGGGTGAGGTCGAGGACCGCCTGGTGTGGGGGGGCGGCTGGGATGCGAACCTGGTCCTCTATGGCCGTTACATCGACGATTTATTTATTATTTGGAATGGGGATCTTGTTTCTGCACAGAATTTTGTTTCTCACCTTAACTCTAACACTTTTAATTTAAAATTTACGTACACTTATCATCCTTCTCAGATTGAATTCTTAGATATTAGTTTGTCAATCAAAAACAACTGTATTCAGACTAGCACCTATCGAAAAGAAGTTAACACCAATTCTTACCTGAGATACGATAGTGCCCATCATCCCACCTGGGTAAATAATATACCCAAAGGCCAAATGCTTAGAATCAGACGAAATTGTTCTGATTTAACGGACTTTGAAGAACAATCTCTAGAGATTGCACATGCATTTCAGGAACGTGGCTACCCGGAGAAACTTGTCAGTGAAGCCAGACAACAGGCCCATATTACCAACAGGGAGGACTTGTTGTGTGATAAGGGTGACAAAAAGATTAAAAAGATTAGAGGTAATAGAGAGAACTCCTGTAACAACTTATCTTTTATCTCCACTTATAACAACCAATCAAACCAAATCAAGAAAATTGTACAAAAAAACTTTAACATCCTCAGGCAGGATCCCGTACTTTGTGACCTCCTTCCTCCACAACCACTTTTCATTTTTAAGAAAAATAAATCATTGAAAACTTTATTAGCCCCAAGTGCCCTAAGAGAGGAACAACACATAAATAATAAAGATTCCCAGATCTCGTGGCTTCCACCAAAAACACAAGGCTTTTTTAGATGTGGGCGCACCTCTTGTATCACCTGTAGACATCTCCTCAATAGGACACTAGAGATCACTTTTGATGGAATATCGAAACCCATCAAGAGGTTTATTAATTGTGACACCAACTACATTATCTATTTACTCACCTGCGGCTGTGGCCTCAAATATGTGGGGAGGACTACTAGGCCTCTCCGGGTTCGCTTTCTGGAACACCGTAGAAATGTTCTTAAGAAAAACCTACTTCACAGCATCTCACGACACCACACTGAGACTCATAATGGCGATCCTAGAGACCTTTCGGTTGTAGGCCTCGAACACATTGATGTTACCAAACGGGGGGGGGGATAGATTTAAGATACTATGCCGCCAGGAGGTCTATTGGATCTTCAAACTTGACTGCCTCTTCCCTAAAGGCCTAAATGAGTCACTTGAATTAAATACGGTCTTATAGTTTTGAGAGTTCAGATTGATATCTTTTGTGGAACCCCATCATAGCTTCATTATGAAACCGTCACACCCTATTCTTTGGATATTTAGTCCCCCCCTCCCCCTTCCCCCTCTCCCCCTCCCCCTTCCCCCCCCCCCCCATGAATGTATATAATGCGTCCACCTTAGAATGAGGTCTTGAAGACCATGTTATTGATGATTGATAAATCTTAAGTGCATCGACCAATTCTGATTAATGTTCGCCCATATTTTTCATGATGATATATATTGAAATACTCACCCTATAACCTCTGTTACCTCCTATGGAAATCTATTATAGTGTCTTATTATATGTTTAAATTGATATGCTCTTTTTTTTCTTTATTATTATTATTTTTTGTTGTAGCCTGGATTTACTATAGGCTCACTGTTTATGTATACCCTTATATACCATCTATGATGGGTTTATATCCAGTTCACCTTTTTGTGCGTGGAATATCCCTAAGCAGAGTTCTGTATCCATTTATTGGGGAAGGATTAAGTAAGGCACATACCGGAAGTGATGTAACGTTATGTATGTCTAATAAAGCTGTTTATATAGATTAACAATAAGACCCACATAATGGAGGTATTCCCACCTGAACTCGCGGTCCAGCGTGCAGGAAGGGACTCCTAAATATCTATAATAAACACGCACACAGCGTTTTTTTTACATCTATTACATTATGGTCGATCCGCATCAACCTACTCACTTCCGGCTTGCGTTCCAACAAGCCGGAAGTACGCAATACATTCCCCGAATGCGTGTCAAAGAGCTGGATGCAATAATGGCTTGCACCGGCATAATGACAACGCAGGGACAATATTTGGGCTACTCACTTCCGCTTAGGATTTCACGTGGGAAGCCCGGAAGGAGAGGTGAACACTGTTCCCCATAAAAGGTTAGTTAATTCCCCATAGTATTTTACTATATAATCTCCCCAACTCTGTATTTAAACAGGAGTCCATTATGAAGTGCGTATAGTACTGTATCCAGTGTACAGCCACAAACGACCTTTGCAAAAATTATCAACATCCGGGTCAAGGGTTATTGTGGCATCCTTCTCTCTGTTTTAGTCTTATTGTTTTATGGTCAAAATTTATTTGTCTTATATTATCCGTATGGTTTAATTGATGAAAGTCTGTCTCTGAGTTTTTTGTTTAATAACATGTGAATTTGGCACAATTTTTACCATGACCTGTAACATTGTGATGTCATGAGGTCAATTGACTATGGTATATATACCTGGTAGTGAGCTAACACAAGTCACCTTTATAAAGCTGTCCCTCGTGACAGCGAAACGCGTCGGTGATCAAGTGGGACCCCCAGTGTGTGTTTACCTTTACCTGCTGAATTATTCTGGGACTTTATAACCACCTCTTCAATCATGTGGAGCAATTCTACCTCCAAGGCACAGAGCACTTTACTACGGAAGCCTCCCCGCATCAATCCGGGTTGGGGTAACAGATCAAGGCTTGCTTGCTTTATTTGGAGTACCCACCCCATTTCCCAACTGCACTATATCCGCACCTTAGAGAGGATCCCTACAAGCAACATTCTTCGCCCCATTGGGCCATGGACACCTCCAGCGACTTTTAGGATTACAAATTGGGACTCAAAATTGGACTCCAGTGCCTGCACCCGAGTGGTTACCTACCAGAGCAGGTTTTATATTCTTCACACTACATCGGTCCACCTGTTGTTTTTAATTATATGATAATTATCCTCTTATATAATTTTTTTATTCTTTATATGTATTGTATGTTCAATTTATATTGAGTTTTATCTACCCATTAAAATTTGAGAGCGCTGCAACTATCCCTCCTTTTTTCTTTGTAATTTTTACAAGGGATTTGACTAATCCCTTGTTGCTGGGGGAGAGGGGTTTTGGGCTTGCACTGACTATTAAATCACTACCATAATAATACCAACTATTTTCCTATTAAGGTCCAAATGCTAAACATATGGTTGTTGGTGGTGCTCCCCAGAGTTATGGATGACCATAAGTTTAAGGAGAAAAAAAGATAACTATTTTTTTGGGGGCACTAACTTTTATTTAATTGTTTTTTATTTATTTGCTCAATATGTATAGGGGATAGTCCAAAAAACTGTAGAGCTGAAATTCCTGGAGTACGTGGGATATGAGGAGAAATATTTTTCTAACAGTGAGAGAGGAAAAAGGGATTTTAAAGGTGAAAATAAATTGGTGTATGTGAGTTTCAAAAGAGAGCTCAATTTAAATTATATGCAGCGGCTTCTGACTATCAAAACAGCTTTGGTATATCTGGTTCTATCAGGTCTAACTTTAACCAATCAATACCCACTTAAAAAGTGGTGAATGTTTCAGCTGGTTATAGTCAATTTGCCCATATCTGGTGCTCCACAGAACACCCTGGGCAGTTGATCTGTCTAGCTGATTTTTTTTGTTTTTTTAATTGCTTAGTGATTGTGCAATAATCCTTTCTGCTAAATGGGGTATTACCCCTTTAGGCAAAGCATATGTGAAAAAAGAAATAATAACAAGTGATATATAGTGAAGGGCGATAATATTCTAGTATGGTGGTGTCAGCCACTTTTGGAGGGTCCTAGTTTAGATGGTAACCCTTGTGTACGATTGCATTTAAGGTTGTGCACCTTTTTTGTCTGAGCTTGAGTAGTAGGAAAGTTAGTGTGCACCCCTATGGTCCCAACTGCTCTCTGTTTGCCCGTGTGCCTGTGAGGCAGTGAACGGGCTAAACCGTGTGCAGATTAAGGGGCCACTCAATGGGGGCAACAGAAGAAAGTAAACTGGGATCTGCTTTTGGGGCTTAGCTCCCGGATCACCCCTGTTGAAATAACAGCGCAGGGGGTCACTCTCTGGCTAGCCGCAATGAGAGTCCCTTAGTGGGAGTAGTAGAATAGAAATGATAGGACTTGAAAGTGTAGTACTTCACAATTCAGTGTGGTTAGTTAAATAGTGGATATATATACACTTTTGTATGTTTCCTAAACCGTGCCTATAATCAACACCCTACAATAACGGTTATTATGCCCCTCAGGGTCTCGCTATTTTGGCACAGAATAATAAGGGTAAGTGTATGTGCACACACACACACACGTATATGTCACAGTTTATGCCTATATTCTATTCCGCAAAATACTAGCAGTTGTGCCCCTCAAGATATCACTAATTTGGCACAAATGCCACAGATATATCGTTTAACACTGGCTGAAAAAAAACATAATATAACAGTTTTGTCTACTCCCACAAATTCAACACACTGCTTAGCTCAGATTATGGGCAACATATGTCTCCGATGGAATTCCTACTATTCCTTACAATATCCGCTCAGATATGCAAATATAAGATAATCACACTAATACATTATTAGGAGGTATAAGTAATATAGGTTATGCCTAGATCCCTTTGTCAAATATACTGGGTAAGGTACAGCACAGTCGTTTACACACAATGTAACAACCTTAATTACTACTTATCCTTCATGTGTGATCTGCACATTCAAACATGCGAACACAGGGTACTCATACTAATACATTGTTAATCAGGTATAAGCAATCTTGGTTTAGCCTGAGCCCTATATCATGTGTGCAGGGTAAGCTACAATACATTTTTGTGGACACAATGTCCCAACCAAATCATTACTTATCCTTCCTGTATGACATCATATATGCTTCAATAGCACCAGGGTCCTCTCAAGGGCCGTCCCTCCACCTTGCTGGACGCGCGTTTCGCCGTGTGATAGACAGGCTTGTTCACCAGTGAACAAGCCTGTCTATCACACGGCGAAACACGCGTCCAGCAAGGTGGAGGGTCGGCCCTTGAGAGGACCCTGGTGCTATTGAAGCATATATGATATCATACAGGAAGGATAAGTAATGATTTGGTTGGGACATTGTGTCCACAAAAATGTATTGTAGCTTACCCTGCACACATGATATAGGGCTCAGGCTAAACCAAGATTGCTTATACCTGATTAACAATGTATTAGTATGAGTACCCTGTGTTCGCATGTTTGAATGTGCAGATCACACATGAAGGATAAGTAGTAATTAAGGTTGTTACATTGTGTGTAAACGACTGTGCTGTACCTTACCCAGTATATTTGACAAAGGGATCTAGGCATAACCTATATTACTTATACCTCCTAATAATGTATTAGTGTGATTATCTTATATTTGCATATCTGAGCGGATATTGTAAGGAATAGTAGGAATTCCATCGGAGACATATGTTGCCCATAATCTGAGCTAAGCAGTGTGTTGAATTTGTGGGAGTAGACAAAACTGTTATATTATGTTTTTTTCAGCCAGTGTTAAACGATATATCTGTGGCATTTGTGCCAAATTAGTGATATCTTGAGGGGCACAACTGCTAGTATTTTGCGGAATAGAATTTAGGCATAAACTGTGACATATACACGTGTGTGTGTGTGTGCACATACACTTACCCTTATTATTCTGTGCCAAAATAGCGAGACCCTGAGGGGCATAATAACCGTTATTGTAGGGTGTTGATTATAGGCACGGTTTAGGAAACATACAAAAGTGTATATATATCCACTATTTAACTAACCACACTGAATTGTGAAGTACTACACTTTCAAGTCCTATCATTTCTATTCTACTACTCCCACTAAGGGACTCTCATTGCGGCTAGCCAGAGAGTGACCCCCTGCGCTGTTATTTCAACAGGGGTGATCCGGGAGCTAAGCCCCAAAAGCAGATCCCAGTTTACTTTCTTCTGTTGCCCCCATTGAGTGGCCCCTTAATCTGCACACGGTTTAGCCCGTTCACTGCCTCACAGGCACACGGGCAAACAGAGAGCAGTTGGGACCATAGGGGTGCACACTAACTTTCCTACTACTCAAGCTCAGACAAAAAAGGTGCACAACCTTAAATGCAATCGTACACAAGGGTTACCATCTAAACTAGGACCCTCCAAAAGTGGCTGACACCACCATACTAGAATATTATCGCCATTCACTATATATCACTTGTTATTATTTCTTTTTTCACATATGCTTTGCCTAAAGGGGTAATACCCCATTTAGCAGAAAGGATTATGGCACAATCACTAAGCAATTAAAAAAACAAAAAAATTCAGCTAGACAGATCAACTGCCCAGGGTGTTCTGTGGAGCACCAGATATGGGCAAATTGACTATAACCAGCTGAAACATTCACCACTTTTTAAGTGGGTATTGATTGGTTAAAGTTAGACCTGATAGAACCAGATATACCAAAGCTGTTTTGATAGTCAGAAGCCGCTGCATATAATTTAAATTGAGCTCTCTTTTGAAACTCACATACACCAATTTATTTTCACCTTTAAAATCCCTTTTTCCTCTCTCACTGTTAGAAAAATATTTCTCCTCATATCCCAAGTACTCCAGGAATTTCAGCTGTACAGTTTTTTGGACTATCCCCTATACATATTGAGCAAATAAATGAAAAACAATTAAATAAAAGTTAGTGCCCCCAAAAAAAGAGTTATCTTTTTTTCTCCTTAAACTTATAATCCCTTGTTGCAGCAGCTCACCCTGAGCCAAACAACCACGACCAGCGCTCTAAACAGCTTTTTCTGCTTCTCTTTTACATGATATAAGCGGTGGCTGGCAAAAAAATAAAATAATGGACAGTCCTGGTTTCTGCTTTTAAACACATGATCCCTCACAATGGTTGAATAGATACTTTCATTAGCATAAAGTAGTAACATTTTCTTATACAATTACAGCCATTTTGTATGTGACTCCTTGAACCTCTTAGCCATCATTAAATTTTGGATCTCCCCATCTGACAACACTTCTGTCACGGAACTCTCATTTGGTATACTCTTATCCTAAGGGACAGCAAGTTGGCAGCTTGGGGTCCTCTCTCACCCTGGTCCTACTCTATCTCCAAATTCCTTGGTAACTTTGCTGCATGACACACTCATTTCCTCTATTCTGAGCTTCTCACTTATAATATTCCTATGGCTGTTACTATACATCTCACTGCCACTAAACTTCAACTCACCTCAGCTTTTGGGCATCTTTATACAGTATGAAAAAAAGTGTTGTTATATGGTTGTTACCGTGTTTTATTTTTAGTGTCTGATAATCATATTGGATTATCACAATTTTTACTTAGTATTGTGATGGTCTTCCAATGACCATTAGTTTGCTGTTATATTCATAGTGAGTAAATCATCCTCTCACACATTTTACCAATCCCACTCCTACCCACTCCCCTTCCTCCACAATAATTATGCCCACTCCCCCCTGTTAGTTTTTTTCAGGATCCGCAAAGTGATGTGGTAAGTAAATGGTTGTAAGGGATAAGTACAGGCAGTGCATCCATAAATATTTGTGTGTGCCTATGTATTGTTATTTACTGATAAACTTTCTTCTGAATAACGTATATGGAACCCATTACCCTTGTAGAAATCTTGAGGTTTATTTCTAAAGTGCGGGTTTACAAAAAGTGGAGATGTTGCCCTGGGCAACCAATCAAACTCTAGCTATAATCTTCTAAAAATAAAAATGCTAGATAAATGATAAGTAGAATCTGAGTTTGTCCTTGACTTCTTACTGTACTTTGTTAACTAAAGCTACCCAGAGGAGCATTTACTTAACAAACTTAACAACATCTGGGTCCTTGACATAATTAATATATTTAAAACGATTCACATTTGGAATGTTGTTTTATTTCATTTTGAATTTTATGGTAAATTTAAACAGAAGAGGATTTCAAAGATAAAAGTTTAAACATTTCACACATTTAAGACTTATGTTCTGCCACTTTCTGTAAAACTTAACATTACTTAGATGTTTGATTTTGGCATACAGTATGTTTCTGAATCAATGGTTCTGATTAAAATGGATGCAGATGAGGACACTATCAGATGAAGGAAACAAGGGTTTCAAATGATTCTGCCACAGTTAATACTTTTTTCAGCATTTTGATGGAACATCTTATTACTACAGTATGAACAGTAATTCTTTGTATAAACTGGTACATTCCAAAATGCTGACTTTTAGCATTCTAGATCTGCTACCAGTGCTACATACTGCGATTCAGCGGCCGCCAAAATTGATGCGATATCGGTGGCCTTAGGGACCCGGATGTGTACCGGGATCGGATACACATGCAGGGACACATATCGGCATTGGATGGCAGTGATTTTTAATAACTTGCTAACAATTTAACTACATAGTCAAAATCGATAGCCACAATTTTAGCGTGTGCACCCACCTATAGAGATACAAAAAATATTTTTTATTGTTTTCATTGAATTACAAATGATTACTGTGTAATAACTGTAATAGCAATTTTTTTTAGAAAAAAATTAAATATATTGTTAATAATATATTATTTTCCCTAATAATTTCCTGAAGATTTATGACTCTGTTTTGCCATATACTACAATTTACTAACTACACTTTATAGAGCCTATTATATTTTTCTAAATGTGTCTGTATAGTAGCATACTGTAAATTCTATTATCCACCTTCGTTTATTTGACTCGGGCAATAAGGTTTTAACAACAGAATGTAGACTGCCCTGTGTAAATGCCTAGAGTATGTGAAGGAGTTACAAATAATTAGATGGGGTAGATAAGTACTTCAATTGCAGCCAGGCACAGGTCCTATCACTGTACATGCAGTTGTGTTCTGGAGATAAGGAAGGGCAGGGAGGTGCACACTAACAAATGCAGCTTCTTCCACACAGAATTATTATAGATAGAACGAGTTCAGTTTCTTTTCTGTGACATCTAGGGGCTGATTCAGTTTGGCTCGCAAAGCACATTTGGGAGTTCATTCTAATCTGATTGCTCCCCATGCGCTCGCATAAGCATAAGCATTTATGTACATGTGCATGCTCCATTTGTGAGCGGACGCTGTGACTTGTATAGGGGTGCGTGGGGCGGTGGGCATGGGTTGCACACATATGAACGCTTATGTTTCATGGAATGCAGGGCGTTCCCCTGTTCATTCAGCCGTGACGCAGGGAGCCGGGAGCGGGCGTCTGTCTTCGGGGAAATGGCCGCAAGTATAAATCAGTCTCCACAGATGAAAATTGGCAAGCAGTGGGCGGGCATTCGTGCGGGCAGTGTTTAGTTGAATCACAAAGCTGCTTTGCTAATCAACCAGAATGACTCCCTTGGTTTGCTAATAAACAAAACCATGCAAACTGCAGGTGGGGCTGATGTAATATGTGCAGAGAGAGTTAGATTTGGGTGGGGTGTTTACATCGGATTGATATCTAAATTCCAGTGTCAAAATAAAATGGCCAGTATTTACCCTGCACAGAAACAAACACTGGCCAAAATAACTCACCCTGCACATGTTACATCAGCCCCACTTGGTTTTGTCCATTAGCAAACCAAATTTTCTTTGCGAGCCAACCTGAATCACCCCCTTATTAATGTAAGTTCAGTGCAGGGATGAAAAATATGTTCTACTAACATGACCAGCAGCAATCTTTATTACACCGTATATTGGTGAGCACAGTGTGATTGGTGTACTTTTCATCAGCTTCATGTCAGCTTTGAATATTAGCCACTAAATTGTGATATCCACTGTCAACAAGCTACAAATTGGATTTGTTTACTTGCAATAAAATTGGGGGTCAGATTTATATACAGTATTGTCAGATCGTGCTGGAATTTGCATGCTAACTTATCTTTGAGCAAATGCCACCAGAAAGAGTTCTTTGTTTTATTGGACCTTACTCAGACCTGATCGATGTGCTGCTAATTTCTGGAGCCCTGCGATCTGGTATACAAGTGAAATCCTGTGCAAACCTACGAATTGCTTAACACGGCTTGCGAAAATTAGCTGGATTGGCAATTAGATGCAAATCCATTTGCAAGTCACTCACAATCGAATGATGTTTCCACTGGGAGCAGTCTGTAAGTAACACAGGACATACTCAGTGGCTGCGATAGAAGCAGGCTGTTTGGGGCCAGAGCTGACATCACACGCCTTCCCTTAAAATGCCTGCATTTTCCCTGACACTCCCAGAAAATGGCTGGATACCATCCTCAAACGCCGGCTTTCTGTCAATCAACATGCATATAACAGCAATAAAATAGTACAAGAATTGTATTGCAGGATGGCCTTGCACATCCATATGGTCTGTACGCATGCGCAGTGTATCGGTAATTGGTTAGCCTGCGATATCGCAGCCATGCAAACAGGTCTGAATTAGGCCCATAGAAACCAGAATGTGTTTTCTGAAGGACACTGAGTAGAATCCAGGAGACAGTGCACAAGCTAGTGTTACCCTAGGTACACACTATACAATTATTGGTGATTGGCTTGTTTTATTGCACAGTGTGTAGACATGAAATGATCAAAAAACTCCCAGAAACACTTGGTTTTGATTATCTGACCACTGGGCCTTGACCGGAATTAGTAGCTGAAAGGTCTTGATATTATGCAGTGTGTGCATTCTCAATAATCTGCCCGTATTACCTATGTATTATCCTGATTACCTTCTCCTCATTATGGGCAGACATGTAAAGTTAGTGTGGTGTGGCAGAAAATCTGAAACTTTAAAAGAAATTGCTTAATGCCTTCCCGTGGCAAAATAATCACCCCAATAGCTTTACCGAAGCCTAAAATCTGCACCACTGCCCATTGTAGTTTAATGATACAACTGAGTAAATAATGTATGTAGCAATGGTAACTTTGTACACTACCATGATTGTACAGAAAGAAAAAAATCCAACTGTGTATATGTGATAAAAGAATATATACTGTACATTTTTAGTTAACAAGAGATTAAACTTTTTAATGAGAAGAGCCTTTTACTTATATCAGAAGGATTCAATTATTTCCATATAGATATTTGAGTGCTTACCGTTTTATTATAACAGACAATAACCACTGATGCCGTTTTCCAGTAATTAAATAAACGACAAAAATATGTAAATATACTCTCATTATCTCATCATACTGTATGTATTAATTCCAAGTATACAATTACTGTAAGTGCTAAATATTTTAACTACTGAAATAGCAGAATGTAAAGGCACCACAACAAAATATGGAAAGGACACTTACAGACAAGTCCACTTTGGAATGCTAGTGTGAATAGGACCTTCTAATTTGTCTGGGTCTATTGTTGAACTTGCTGAACCTCCGACCTTTACTTTTCAGGAACACAATAGCCTTTGATATTAGATGGTGGGAAAGGGACTCAGCGTCTCATTTCACATTCAGCTGCAATTCATCAGCTTGGCTGGGACTTCTAGCCGTTTTAATGACTGCTAGAATTGATGGTTGAATCAATTTGTGATGGTGACTGCCTGGCTGGATGTGGACTGTAATAACCCTGGATTACAACAAGCAGACAGGGCACCGTTATTCAAAAGTGCTCGTGTTTTTCCTTTTTTGCTTTACACAGTTAAGGAGAAGAACAATGATCTGAAGACCTGTAAAACAGTATGGAACAGAGATATTAACTTTACTTAACCCCTTCCCGACATTTGACGTACATTTACGTCATGGTCGGGAAGCACTTCCCGACACATGGCGTAAATGTACGTCATGGATTTAAACTGTCACCGCGTCTATAGACGCGGTGACAGTTTCAACATGTCTGCTGTCCCTGACAGCAGACATGTCCGTGCATGCCCCGGGGGGGCTGCGATGCCGCCCCCCCGTCGGCGATCGCTGTGATTGGCTGTTCAGTGTGAACAGCCATTCACAGCGTTTTCCTGTGTCACCGGCGAATAACGTTCGCCGGTGACACGGGATCAGAGGTGATTGGTGCTGTAAAGTACAGCACCAATCACCGCGGGGTGTAAGGGTGACACTGGTGTCACCCCACCTCACCCCGCCCGCCCCCAAAGGCCGTGATTGGTCCGTCGGTCCGACGGACCAATCACAGCCAAGGAGGGGGATTTAAACTAACGGTGACTGCACTGCAGACGCCATTCCGGTCTGGAAAGCGTGCAGTGCGGTCACCGTACCCCCCTGCCGCCATACTGACCAGAATACTTGCTGCAATACTTACCTGATCGCTGCTGATTGCTTCCTGGATCCTGTTCAATAATTGTGCCTTCCTGTGAAATTGTGCTGCTGCAGTGTACTAGCTAGATAGATAGAGAGAGATAGAGAGAGATAGAGAGAGATAGAGAGAGAGAGATAGAGAGAGATAGAGAGAGATAGAGAGAGAGATAGTGTCAGAGAGTGCTATATTTTGTGCTGCTGCAGTGTGATATAGTTATAGATAGAGAGAGAGAGAGAGAGATAGAGAGAGAGGCCTACTGACAGAGTGCTATATTTTGTGCTGCTGCAGTGTGATAGTTATAGAGAGATAGAGAGAGATAGAGAGAGAGAGATAGAGAGAGATAGAGAGAGATAGAGAGAGAGATAGTGTCAGAGAGTGCTATATTTTGTGCTGCTGCAGTGTGATATAGTTATAGATAGAGAGAGAGAGAGAGAGATAGAGAGAGAGGCCTACTGACAGAGTGCTATATTTTGTGCTGCTGCAGTGTGATAGTTATAGAGAGATAGAGAGAGATAGAGAGAGAGAGATAGAGAGAGATAGAGAGAGATAGTGACAGATTGTGCTATATATTTTTTATATAACTGACTGCTGCCCCCTCCTTTTGTGCTGATCAGTATAAATTAACTGATCAGCAACTTTTTGGGGGCGCAGGTTTTTTTTAATATATAGATATACCTGTCAGTGCTGCTGCTGCAGTGTCATAGAGTGATAGATAGTGATAGATAGTGAGAGATAGAGAGATAGAGAGAGATAGTGATAGAGAGTGCTAAATTTTGTGTCTGCTGTCCCCGCCTTTTGTGCTGATCACTATATCTGAGGTGATCAGCAACTTTTTTGGGGGTACAGAGGTTTTTTTTTTTTTATATATACCTGTCAGTTGCACCAAAGGTTGTGCACCTGCTGCACCTCACTGGTAATCAGTGTCGCATCACTGATCACCTTTTTTTTTTGTGTGTGTGCTGTGGGGTATTTTTTTAATTTTTTTTTTTACACACACTGTGATTTTGTGGGTGTCCTGTGGCCGCTGTGCGCTGATCAGTGACGTACATCACTGATCATCTCTTTCGGCACAGGGTTGATCTATTTTTTTTTTTTTTTTTGATCAAATTCCTGTTGCCTTTGAGCGCTGTTCAGTGACAGACGTTACTGACCAACATCTGTGCTCAATTTTTGGCGCAGGACCTTTTTTTTTTTAACCCCTTCCTTTTTTTTTTTTTTAACCCCTTCATTTTTTTTTTTTTTAACACCTTCATTTTTTTTTTTTTTTATTGGTATAAAGTATTTTTTTTTTTTTTCTGCACTACATACACACTATACACTACATACCCCCCGGATTGAAATAAAGTTTGTGCCCCCCCCTACACTATACACGTGTTGAAACATTTCACTACCGGTAACACAAAAATAAAAATGGCATCCCAAATGTCCTCCCAAATGTCCTCCCAAATGTCCTCCCAATCATCCAGGAGAATGTATTCAGTGGAGGAGGCATATGCCATGCTTGCTTCTGACTCTGACACAGCCAGTGATGCAAGCGGGGAATTTGAAGGATTTGCCTTAAGCTCCTCTTCCTCCTCTGCTGATGAGGGACCCCCTCAAAGACGCCCCCGTAGATCAGCTGAGATTCCCCCCCCAATAATTGATCTAGTATGGACCCCACCACCAGACAATTTTGAGCCCCAGGTTCCTGAGTTTTTGGCCATGCCAGGAATCCAATTTGATTCCACAGGTCTCAGAGAAATTGACTTTTTCAAATTATTTTTCTCTGATGATTTTATAAATTTAATGGTGGACCAAACTAATTTATATGCCCAGCAGTTTATTGCTCAAAACCCCACGTCATCATTTGCTAGGTGGACCCCTGTAGATGCAGTAGAGATGATGACGTTTTGGGGTCTGGTGTTTCATATGGGCATAGTAAAAAAGCCAGAAATTAGGCAATATTGGAGTACAGATGTTCTGTACAGTACTCCATTTTACCGTATGGCCATGCCCCGGACTCGATTTGAGACAATTCTTAAATTCATACATTACACCGATAATGCACAGTGCCCACCCAGAGATGATCCCACCTTTGACCGGCTATTCAAAGTCAGGCCGGTCATTGATCATTTCAGTGCCAAATTTGAAGAGGTGTACATCCCTGAAAAATTTATTTGTATCGACGAGTCCCTTATACATTTTAAAGGAAGGGTTAAATTCCGCCAGTACCTTCCCAGTAAGAGGGCAAGGTATGGCATAAAAATGTATAAACTGTGTGAAAGCACCTCAGGGTACACCCACAGGTTTAGGGTTTATGAAGGGAAGGATTCAAGAATTCAACCGCCAGAATGCCCCCCCTCCCTCGTAGGTGTTAGTGGGAAAATTGTCTGGGATTTAGTGCACCCCTTCCTGGATAAAGGTTATCACCTCTATGTGGATAACTTTTACACTAGCATCCCCCTGTTTAAGGCCCTTGGTTCAAGAGGTACAGCAGCTTGCGGTACTGTGCGCAAGAACCAAAGAGGCCTCCCAAAAACGCACATTGCCCAAGTAATGAGAAGGGGTGAAAGCAGGGGAATATGCACCGAAAATATGTTGTTGGTCAAATATAAGGACAAGAGGGATGTCCTTATACTGACAACAATTCACGGAGACAGTACCACCTCCGTCCCTGTACGAGGTACCAGTACCCACACCTCAAAACCTAATTGTATCCTGGATTACAATAGGTACATGGGCGGAGTGGATCTTTCAGATCAGGTACTGAAGCCGTACAGTGCCCTGCGGAAAACAAAAATCTGGTACAAGAAGGTGGCCGTGTATATCATCCAGATGGCACTGTATAACGCTTACGTGCTATTCCGTTCTACCGGCCAGAGGGGGACATTTATGCACTTTCAAGAGGAAGTCATAAAGGGCCTAATATTTGGGAACCAGCAGGCAGAGGGCCCCAGTACTTCTAGTACTGGCCCCCGTATTGTACCAGGGCAGCATTTTCCTGATGAAATCCCCTCCACTGGAAAAAAGGGCAGGACACAAAAAAGGTGCAAAGTTTGCTATAAAAAGGGAATAAGAAAGCAAACTATTTTCCAGTGTGACACTTGCCCCGACAAACCCGGCCTATGTATAAAGGAGTGTTTTAAATTATACCACACATCTATGGAATATTAGGTTCATAATTTCACCGTGCTTCGGGGGTCTTGCTAATGCCACATAGCACCCACCATTCATTCCACCAGAATCTGAGCCGCAAAATCCAAAAATCACTCCTTCCCTTCTGAGTCCTGCCATGCACCCAACTGGTATTTTTTGGTCACATGTGAGGCATTGCCGTACTCGGGAGATATTGGGGCACAGATTTTGGGGTGCTTTTTCTCCTTCATACCTTC
Source organism: Crinia signifera (assembly GCF_055691185.1). Classification (NCBI taxonomy): domain Eukaryota; kingdom Metazoa; phylum Chordata; class Amphibia; order Anura; family Myobatrachidae; genus Crinia; species Crinia signifera. The sequence goes on from NC_139219.1 coordinate 165,983,601, forward strand.
TGAAAATGAAAAATTTTGAGCCAGAACTGCATTTTTGTGTAAAAAATGTAATTTTTCTTTTTCACTGCCCACTTGTATCAAAATTGGTGAAACCCCTGGGGGTTTTAAATGTACACTATACCCCTAGATGAATTCCCTGAGGGGTGTAGTTTTCAAAATGGGGTGACTTGTGGGGGGGTTCCACTGTATTGGTGCTTGGGGGGTCTTGCTAATGCGACATAGCACCCACCAAAATTCCACCAGAATTTGTGCTGCAAACTCCAAATATCACTCCTTCCCTTCTGAGTCCTGCCACTTTTTGGTCACACATGAGGCATTGCCGTACTCGGGAGAAATTGGGGCACAGATTTTGGGGTGCTTTGTCTCCTTCATTCCTTGTGAAAATGAAATATTTTGAGCCAGAACTGCATTTTTGTGTAAAAAAATGTAATTTTTCATTTTCACTGCCCACTTGTATCAAAATTGGTGAAACCCCTGGGGGTTTGAAATGTACACTATACCCCTAGATGAATTCCCTGAGGGGTGTAGTTTGCAAAATGGGGTGACTTGTGGGGGGGTTCCACTGTATTGGTGCAACATAGCACCCACCATTCATTCCACCAGAATCTGTGCTGCAAAATCCAAAAATCACTCCTTCCCTTCTGAGTCCTGCCATGCACCCAACTGGTATTTTTTGGTCACATGTGAGGCATTGCCGTACTCGGGAGAAATTGGGGCACAGATTTTGGGGTGCTTTTTCTCCTTCATACCTTCTGAAAATGAAAAATTTTGAGCCAGAACTGCATTTTTGTGTAAAAAATGTAATTTTTCTTTTTCACTGCCCACTTGTATCAAAATTGGTGAAACCCCTGGGGGTTTTAAATGTACACTATACCCCTAGATGAATTCCCTGAGGGGTGTAGTTTGCAAAATGGGGTCACTTGTGGGGGGGTTCTACTGTATTGGTGCTTGGGGGGTCTTGCTAATGCGACATAGCACCCACCAAAATTCCACCAGAATCTGAGCTGCAAAATCCAAAAATCACTCCTTCCCTTTTGAGTCCTGCCATGCACCCAACTGGTATTTTTTGGTCACATGTGAGGCATTGCCGTACTCGGGAGAAATTGGGGCACAGATTTTGGGGTGCTTTTTCTCCTTCATACCTTCTGAAAATGAAAAATTTTGAGCCAGAACTGCATTTTTGTGTAAAAAATGTAATTTTTCTTTTTCACTGCCCACTTGTATCAAAATTGGTGAAACCCCTGGGGGTTTTAAATGTACACTATACCCCTAGATGAATTCCCTGAGGGGTGTAGTTTGCAAAATGGGGTCACTTGTGGGGGGGTTCTACTGTATTGGTGCTTGGGGGGTCTTGCTAATGCGACATAGCACCCACCAAAATTCCACCAGAATCTGAGCTGCAAAATCCAAAAATCACTCCTTCCCTTTTGAGTCCTGCCATGCACCCAACTGGTATTTTTTGGTCACATGTGAGGCATTGCCGTACTCGGGAGAAATTGGGGCACAGATTTTGGGGTGCTTTTTCTCCTTCATATCTTCTGAAAATGAAAAATTTTGAGCCAGAACTGCATTTTTGTGTAAAAAATGTAATTTTTCATGTTCACTGCCCACTTGTATCAAAATTGGTGAAACCCCTGGGGGTTTGAAATGTACACTATACCCCTAGATGAATTCCCTGAGGGGTGTAGTTTGCAAAATGGGGTGACTTGTGGGGGGGTTCCACTGTATTGGTGCTTGGGGGGTCTTGCTAATGCGACATAGCACCCACCAAAATTCCACCAGAATCTGAGCCACAAAATCCAAAAATCACTCCTTCCGTTCTGAGTCCTGCCATGCACCCAACTGGTATTTTTTGGTCACATGTGAGGCATTGCCGTACTCGGAAGAAATTGGGGCACATATTTTGGGGTGCTTTTTCTCCTTCATACCTTCTGAAAATGAAAAATTGTGAGCCAGAACTGCATTTTTGTGTAAAAAAATGTAATTTTTCATTTTCACTGCCCACTTGTATCAAAATTGGTGAAACCCCTGGGGGTTTGAAATGTACACTATACCCCTAGATGAATTCCCTGAGGGGTGTACTTTGCAAAATGGGGTGACTTGTGGGGGGGTTCCACTGTATTGGTGCAACATAGCACCCACCATTCATTCCACCAGAATGTGTGCTGCAAAATCCAAAAATCACTCCTTCCGTTCTGAGTCCTGCCATGCACCCAACTGGTATTTTTTGGTCACATGTGAGGCATTGCCGTACTCGGGAGATATTGGGGCACAGATTTTGGGGTGCTTTTTCTCCTTCATACCTTCTGAAAATGAAAAATTTTGAGCCAGAACTGCATTTTTGTGTAAAAAAATGTAATTTTTCATTTTCACTGCCCACTTGTATCAAAATTGGTGAAACCCCTGGGGGTTTGAAATGTACACTATACCCCTAGATGAATTCCCTGAGGGGTGTAGTTTTCAAAATGGGGTGACTTGTGGGGGGGTTCCACTGTATTGGTGCTTGGGGGGTCTTGCTAATGCGACATAGCACCCACCAAAATTCCACCAGAATCTGAGCCGCAAAATCCAAAAATCACTCCTTCCGTTCTGAGTCCTGCCATGCACCCAACTGGTATTTTTTGGTCACATGTGAGGCATTGCCGTACTCGGAAGAAATTGGGGCACATATTTTGGGGTGCTTTTTCTCCTTCATACCTTCTGAAAATGAAAAATTGTGAGCCAGAACTGCATTTTTGTGTAAAAAAATGTAATTTTTCATTTTCACTGCCCACTTGTATCAAAATTGGTGAAACCCCTGGGGGTTTGAAATGTACACTATACCCCTAGATGAATTCCCTGAGGGGTGTAGTTTGCAAAATGGGGTCACTTGTGGGGGGGTTCCACTGTATTGGTGCAACATAGCACCCACCATTCATTCCACCAGAATCTGTGCTGCAAAATCCAAAAATCACTCCTTCCCTTCTGAGTCCTGCCATGCACCCAACTGGTATTTTTTGGTCACATGTGAGGCATTGCCGTACTCGGGAGAAATTGGGGCACAGATTTTGGGGTGCTTTTTCTCCTTCATACCTTCTGAAAATGAAAAATTTTGAGCCAGAACTGCATTTTTGTGTAAAAAAATGTAATTTTTCATTTTCACTGCCCACTTGTATCAAAATTGGTGAAACCCCTGGGGGTTTGAAATGTACACTATACCCCTAGATGAATTCCCTGAGGGGTGTAGTTTGCAAAATGGGGTGACTTGTGGGGGGGTTCCACTGTATTGGTGCTTGGGGGGTCTTGCTAATGCGACATAGCACCCACCAAAATTCCACCAGAATCTGAGCTGCAAAATCCAAAAATCACTCCTTCCCTTTTGAGTCCTGCCATGCACCCAACTGGTATTTTTTGGTCACATGTGAGGCATTGCTGTACTCGGGAGAAATTGGGGCACAGATTTTGGGGTGCTTTGTCTCCTTCATACCTTCTGAAAATGACAAATTTGGAGCCAGAACTGCATTTTTGTGTAAAAAAAATAATTTTTCATTTTCACTGCCCAGTTGTACCACAATTGGTGAAACCCCTGCGGGTTTGAAATGTACACTATACCCCTAGCTGAATTCCCTGAGGGGTGTAGTTTGCAAAATGGGGTCACTTGTGGGGGGGTTCCTAACTTTTAGCATGTTATGGTGCCTAGAAACCTACATGGTGCCTAAAAAATAATCTCATAAAAAGGAGGCTCCAAAATCAAGTAGGTGCTCCTTCTATTATGAAGCCTGTGGTTTGGTCACCGTGCACACTAGGGCCACATATAGGATATTTATGAAAACAAAAGAATTGGGGGAATCAATTTTTAGTCACATTTCTCTAGTAAAATGTACTGTGTTCCTTAGAAAAATGTATTAAAATTGCAAATCTGCAAAAAAAAAGAAATTTTGAAATTTCACCTACACTTTGTTTTAATTCCTGTGAAACACCTAAAGGGTTAACAAACTTCCAAAATGCTGTTTTGAATACTGTGAGGGGTGCAGTTTTTGAAATGGCATCATTTATGGGGGTGTCTCACATACAAGTCCCTCAAAGTCACATCAGAACTGAACTGGTCCCTAAAAAAATCAGTGTTTGAAATTTTCTTGAAAATTTGAGAATTTGCTATTCATATTGTAAGCCTCCTAGTGTCCCAAAAAATTAAAAGGAAGTTGAAATAATGATGTCAACATAAAGTAGACATATGGTCTATGTTAGTTATTCACTATTTTGAGTGGTAAGATTATTTGTCTCACAAGCAGAAAATTTAACATTTTGCAAATCGCTAAATTTTCCATTTTTTCACGATATTTTGGTATTTTTCACAAAAAAACACAGACTGTATCGACCCAAATTTACCACTAATTTGAAGTACAATGTGTCACGAAAAAACAATCTCAAAACCACTGGGATAAGTAAAAGCAAAAAAAAGTTATCCCCACTTAAGTGAGACATGTCAGATTTGAAAAAAATGGCTCTGTCAGGAACGCAAAAACTAGCTCTGTCAGGAAGGGGTTAATTTCCCATTTATAATCTTCAGGAATAAATTGAGTTGGTAAAATTGTGTTTTGCCAATAAGGACTGCAATTAAAAGTTGCTAAAATGTGTAATATATTTAGTTTCAATGATAAGATAAAAAATAGTGTTGTTCAATTGGTTTGGTGAACAGTATGCCAGTCCTATGACAGAAATAAGGCTATATTATGTAAGAGCCCTTACCTCTTTGTTTGGTAACACCCACTCTGGTTTTCTTCCTGTTGTTTCTTCCGCATTGTATAGTACCACTGCAGATCACTTTATATTAATAAATTAACAGGAGAAGAGTATGTTAAAAAAAAACAATATACAAAGAGAAATTATAATATTGGGAAAGACAGAATTAGAGGGTGGCCCGCCTCCATTTCCACTCACAACCATGCATGGGGATGTGTAAGGCAGACACATCCCTTTGCATGCCGTCGCTGCAGGAGAAATCATTCGATGGTCACCGATCATCAAAAGATTTCTCCTGCCTTCGCAAATATAAGTCAGTCTCATCTGAATTCGGATAACTGCGTGTGATCCAGAATTGGCCCCTTAATCTCTTTTGCCTACCAAAGCCATTGTTACGGGTCACCCTTGGTCTATCTCACATTGAGGCAGATGTATTAAGCATTAACAAGAGAAAAATGCAAGGGTGATAAAGAGAGATAAACGTCCAGCCAATCAGCTCCTTACTGACTTTTTTCAAACACAGCCTGTAACATGGCAGTTGGGACGTGATTGGCTGGACGTTTATCTCTCTTTGGGGTTTATTCTGGTTCGGGCGGCTGGGCCGTAAGTGTACGTTCCGGGTTTTTTTTTATCTGCGCATGCGTACCTTCCGCAATGCGCAGGCGCGACGACTCCACAACGCTCACGGACGGGTCTTTCCATGTGAAAAAACCTGTCCGCAAGAGTACGGTCATTGTGGGCGGCATATGGGCATGTTGAGGGGAGCGGCCGAAATAATGAGGGAAACTGGGCGTAAACATGGGCGTACACAGGGGTGTGCACAAAAAATGTACGGTGCTACTACCACTCGATCGTCGAAAGCACCGTGCATTTCGGACACAAAACAGGCGGCCGCCACCGCCACCTCCATACCACCCCTACAGATAACGCATGAGAGCGGACGCCTGGGTCTGCTAATTAACGCTGATTACTACTCAAACACATACACCTGAATGTAATAAGCAATGCTGCAGTCTATTAAGTCCAAACCATTATTTCACTACCTGCAAGCCACACACACAGCACTCAAACACATTGAAAGCATATCTTTCTACACTTCTCTACATGTAAAGGTTGGTTTCATTTTAGTTAAGATTCTTTTTAAGACCTGCTTATATATGCCAAGGTAGTTATTTGGAAACCATCTACACACATTCAGTAAGTGTTTTCATATACTTGAAACAGCAGCACACTCAATCTACACAAGTCAACATGTGTCAACCTTTTCATTCTTATACAAACATAGTTTTTTTAATTATGATAAAAATACATAAACCACATCTAACAGCTACAAGGATGTTTCAGCAATGTTTTAAGGCCATGGCCACTATTTAGTTAAAATGTATTTTTATTAGGCTGTTCATTAATTGATGAACAATTAGAATAATTCATTTAATTGGCTTAATCATAGTTGAAAGGCTAGATTATTAGGGCCATATATGTGAAGGGTATGCCAGCGTGCACGGACCTACGCTAATTCTCACGATCGGTGACATACGCTGAGTTTTCCATTGAAAACAGAGGCGACCCGTCCGTACAAGGTGGCAAACGCTCAGATAGCCGTAAGATGTCGGTGTGAAAACGGACGAAAGCCGTCCGTATACGGTGGCGTACGCTCTGTTGTACACCAGTTATCGGTGTCTAGGAGGAGATCCGTCCGTGTACGGTGGCGTACGCTCAAGTGTACGCCACTCCCCTTTGTCGGTGTTTGTGGCCGTCCGTATGCGGATGTTTTGTGGGTGGACTTTCGCTCACCGTCCGCGTACGGGAAACGTACGCTGATACGGAACGTACGTACGTTTGGCTGCCTGAACCAGAATAAGGCCCTTTAATCACCCTTGCATTTATCTCTTGTTAAGACTTAATACATCTGTTCCTTTGGGCCTAATACAAAATGAAATGGATTGCTAGTTTTAAACAGTGGACTGCGACGAGAAAATTGCACCCCCACAGAAAGAAAAACTGCCCCTTGCAAAATGCATTGCAAATATTAATGTATTTTAATATTTAATTGACTTACCAGTTACAGACATTTATTTGATTTTTTAAACTAAGGTGTAGTTCTACCATAGATTGTTTGAATTTGTATATTTTATTAGTCTTCTGGCCAAGAAACAGTATGATGATATCCATTGCTGTACGGCTGTGCAGTAATGTTTGGGGACCAGGTTTGTGGTTGAATCTCCTTGGCCTGATTCTGAGATGGGTACATGTGCAACTGATTGTGCATCAGCTCAAACAACAATTACCTGATATGGAATGCAAATGTCATAAAGCGCCTACAGATGAATCTCCAAGAACCGTGAAAGAAGATGAACCCACCCGCCATACATGCACATTTCTGCACATACACGCATGTATAGTACATGATCAAAGTGCACAAAACTTTTAAAACCGAACATTGTTTTCTGTACATTGTTCAAAGGCCTCAAAGTGATGCACAATTTCAAAGCACGTAAGGTTATTATTATTATTATTATTATTATAGCCATAGGAGTCTTTGTTATACTGTATTTAGTTGACATGATAGTGCCTTCACTAAATGGGTGGTTTCTGTGTGTCCTCATGGTAAACACCCATTTACTTTTCTGAAATGCCCATTACTGATACTTAAGCCGTTTCTGCAGTGCCAACGTCATACTATAAAAGTGAGTATTATGTATGGGTGCAGGATGTATGATGTCAGCCTGGACACAGTAACGAAAAGTGTGTGTGTGTGTGTGTGTGGGGGGGGGGGGGGGTAGACCCAGCATTTCCTTTGAGATCATGCCCCTTCATTTCAGACAAGAATGACATGAAGGTAGATGTCCCTTTTGCAGACAATAGAAAGTTGGGAGGTGTGCCAGGGGCCCATTTGCACCACACAACCTGCAACCTGCTTTTGTAGATATGCAACTGACAAAACAGCAAATTGCTAGATTTTTAACAAAAGATTGTACAGTTCTACTTCCCAGTTTTCAATTTTACTTAATCAACTCTTCCTCTTAAAAATGTATGTATTTCCGACTGTTTTGCTCTGGATCCACATCTGAAGAAGGATTAACTTCCAAAACATATTATGAGGATGACGGGAGAATACCTGACCATTTGTTTCTTCGTTTATCAAAGCCTGTGCGGTGGTGCATTTTATTGCTACCTGGGACCATACCATCTATAAGCACCTAGCCCACCACACCTCCAATTCATGGTGAGATAAACGATTTGATACAAATGTATTGCATTTCATTTTACTTGCTTAAATTCTGTTTGCACTTGCACTTTGTGAGTAATACTTTTATGTAATAAAAGTTTTTTTATCTGGTTAATTTCACTCCCTTAACGGGTCCAGATTTTTATTATTCATTATTTATTATTCATATCATTTTAAGCGCCACTCTGCTGAGCACCTTTTTGTCTAATAAAATCACTGTTTAATATTCTGAATAGATAAAGTTATAAATAACAATTATTTTTCTAGCTGCAGAGCTGAGAGGAAGTATTGAAGGTAAGTGAATAGTTTGAAATTAGCGACAAAGTAATATATTTGGCTCTTACAGGATATACTGTCAACATCTTCACATTAACAAGAGAAAGTGATTCATACAATATACTGTCAAAGAGTGTGCCATATAATCTTGTCTTTAATAGGCTTTGCAATAGATAATTATTCCTTTATGTTCTATTTGTAAAGTGATAATACAATAGAAAGCTACAGTAATTGCATGTCAGTGAATGACTCACAAGCAGTGACCCGGGAACAAGTACTGTTATCTGAAAATATCACTAGACTGGATAGATCGAGAGAATATTCATGCCTATAATTTGTGTATATTTGGGTGTGTATACCATGGATGTATAGAAATATATTGTATAGTGTATTTTATTACAACATAATTATATTCTGTATGAACAATAAATTATAAACCTTTTCATGGCAATGAAAAAGATACCTATATGAAGCAGCTTTCTAACAGTACCTTAGTACCGAGGGGCCGATTTGTCACCATTCTCGGATGTAGTTAAATCAGTGCAGTTTTTCCCATCGGGCTTAATGGGCAGTTGCCCAGGGGCCCAAGGATTCTAGGGGTCCGCTGCCGGCACTAGCCCAGGGAGTTGCTGAAGCTGCAGGGGCGGGCAGCTGTGACTGGAAGCTTGTAGCACAGCGCTATTTGCCAAGCAGCGGGCTGGAAGTGCTGCTGAATTTGAAAAGACTGCCCAGACGCTGATTGGCTGAGAGAATTCAGCCCATCAGAATCCGGACAGTCTTTTCATATTTAGCAACGCTTCCCACCCTCTGCCTGGCAAATAGCCATACAAACTCCCAGCCCATGCTGCCTGGACGCCGCTGGCTGGACCCTGCAGTGGGGTCCAGGCAGTTGATATCTGGGCAGCGGCAGCTGGGAGCTTGTAGCGCTATTTTCTCAGCCAATCAGCGTCTCACCAGCTACCTCTCTGACGACTCCATCCTTAATCCCCTTCAATCTTGCTTTCGCCCACTGCACTCCACTGAAACTGCCCTGGTGAAAGTCACCAGTGACCTGCTCTCAGCCAAATCCAGGGGCCACTTCTCTCTGCTTATCCTTTTGGACCTCTCTGCTGCCTTTGACACTGTGGATCACCCTCTCCTCCTCCATACACTCCAAATCATTGGCCTCTCTGGCACGGTCTTCTACTGGTTTTCCTCTTACCTCACCAACCGCTCCTTCTCAGTCTCTGCCTCTGGCAACACTGCACCACCTTCCATCCTTCCTGTTGGTATCCCTCAGGGTTCCGTCCTTGGCCCCCTTCTGTTCTCCCTGTAGACCGCTTCTCTGGGTGCACTCAATAACTCATTTGGCCTCCAATAACACCTCTATGCGGATAACACACAAATCTACCTCTCCTCTCCTGATCTGTCCCCCACTGTTCTCTCTCAGGTTTCCAACTGCCTCTCCGCTATCTCCTCCTGGATGTCTGATCACTCTCTGAAGCTCAATATGGACAAAACTGAACTCATTATCTTTCCCCCACCCAGAGCCACACCTCCTACTAATTTCTCTATCACAGTTACCAACACCATCTCCCCCGCTCCCCAACTCCGCTGTCTGGGTGTCACTCTTGACTCCTCTCTCTCCTTTGCACCCCACATCCAAGTTCTGGCCCATTCTTGTCGGTTCCAGTTACGCAACATTGCTCGCATCAGGCCTTTTCTCTCACAGAGTGCAACTCTCCTCACCGGCCTCGCTCGATCCCAACTGGCTCCTCTCCAATCTGTCCTCATCTCTGCAGCCAGGCTTAACTTCCTCTCCCGACGCTCTACTTTTGCCACACCCCTTCAACAAAATCTGCACTGGCTCCCATTCCCCTACAGAATCCTCTTCAAACACCTCACACTCACATACAGGGGCATCTCTAATTCCATTGCTCCATATATGTCTAACCTCCTCTCCATTCATACACCCTCCCACCATCTACGGTCAGCCGACGACTGTCGTCTCTCCTCCATCCTGGTCACTGCTTCCCACGCTAGAGTTCAGGACTTTGTCCGTGCTGCACCCCTTTGGTGGAATGCACTCCCTCGCTCCATTAGACTCTCCCCGACCCTGCAAAGCTTCAAACAGGCACTGAAAACTCACCTATTCATCAAAGCGTACCCTTCCACTGGATAAACTATCCCTGAAACTGATTCTCCGACCCCCTGCCTGCCTACATCCTATCAAGCCACCACCCACTTGCTTGCACCTCTGTCTGTCTCCCATTCCTACTAGATTGTAAACTCCTCAGAGCAGGGCTCTCTTCCCTCCTGTGGCGTAGCTAAGGGTTCATGGGCCCTAGTGCGAAAGGTCAACATTAAAAGGCTACTCAAAGCCAAGATGGCCACTGAAATCAAAGAGGCCACCCGCACTGGAGGAGACACCACCCAACCCGTCACATATACCTCCTATGAGAAAAAACTCAAGCGAATCATACCACCAGATGTCCTTCCTGGGCTCCATGTGGCAGAGTCGGATAGGCCTGCAATGCTACCCCAAGCTGGTAAGTGTTCACACATTTTCATGTACATCATTCATTGCAATGTTTTATAACTGTAATGCTCTCTTGTAATGTTTGCATAACAATAGTGCTGGTGTGGAACTACATAAGCAAGGGTAACTTATGTAAATGTCATGGTCATAGATTGAAATTGTTGGTGATGCTGGGTCATGTAGTTCCACTCCTGCTGGTATTGGTCAAATGACTAACAGACTAAATGTTACAGGTTTAAATTGCTCAGGCCCCAAACATACTTGTCATGTTGTCATAGCTAAAACGCCTCCATACAGCATTATTGCAGGCATTTTTTTTACAAATACACTTTGTAAAAAATGTTTTAATAATATATAAAAAAACAAGATATTGCCCATACATAATTGGTCACCAGACCCATGTGTCTCCCAAGGGAAAAAAAAAAAAAAAACATTTATGATGCATGCTGGTAAGAAATGCTGTCCTTGCAAGTTTTGTAACACCTGTCCACCATTTTGTTTGCATATCATCAATCCCAAAGTGCTCACGCACCACACACAGGCTGACGCATTGGTCCTGTTGCAGAGGCTGCAGTTAAGCAAAATTAATGTAAAACCATTACACATACAGTACACACACCCATGTAACATGCACAATAGGCTACATTACAATCCACTCCTGCACCCTAGTTTAAACCAAATATAGGTTCAATGTCAACTTCATTGTTTAAATAACTTTATGCAGCATGTTTGAATAATATTACATGCTCATTGAGCCAATGTCATATTGCCTAATGCCAAACAAAATAGCACATTAAAGTGCTGCCAGATATGTTGGCCATGCCATGGACTCATTGAGACACACTACATACCAACTGATATTAATTTAATGTGAAACAACCATCAGACTTACTGTAGTAAAAATCTAACCATTAAATTTATTCCAGGGTACATGTGTTACTGAACAGTACCCATTCAGATGGCTTTGTCAAAGCCATCTGTGGATGACGAAACGCGTTACGCGGACACTTCACACTGGACCTTGTGGACTACAATTATTGAGACACCAACTCTCGCTTGGACCAGCTCTCCAAACTATATCAAGTCACTGGACTTACATAAAGGGACACCACCACCTGCCAAGTATTTGAAGCCCTCCATTCCGTGAGACGTGTGCCATCTTTCCTCACGAGGGGCTACAACCAGGTATATGGACACCCGCCATTCCAGCATATATACAAAAGCGAGCATTACTAGGAACAAGTGAGACTTTCCAGATATATTCTTTCCACACCTAGGTCCAATGTAGAGGTGATTACTGTCACATTGATTGTTTTTATCTTTTACATTGTGATTTTATTTTAATTAATTTTTTTGTGTGATTTTCATGATATGATATATTAAATATTAATGTAATTCCCAATCGGTCATTTATCTAATTAATATAAACCAGATAGCGCTCCACCACACACCTTTTTTCTATTCCGACAGACTGAATGGAGCTTGTGGCCAAGAAGTAGAGGGCACGCATTAATTTCTGCAGCCCCGACACTGCATAGTTGGCACCCCCAAATCCTCTCTCATCTGCTCATATAAGTTTGAGAGGTTATTGTGGTTCAGCCTAAACATCCCCACAACCTGTTGATCAAAGAGGGAGTCCAGGTACAGCCTAGCACAATACCTACGTGAAGCATGCAGTACTCGGGGTACCTGAATCTTGCACGCAGCTTCCTCCCTCCTCCTGCGCAGCTCCTTCAAATGATCAAAATCACAAACACCCAGCTCCACACCACTCTGCACAATCTCCATCTCTCAAACCCTCACAGGTGTCCTTAATGATGTTGGGGTATATGTAGGGGAGTTTATGATTAAAAATGAGGACACCTGCGAGAAAATTAACCATTTGTGTACTTGACCAAAGTTGCTTTTGGATCAATTCGCCCATCAGGACCTGGTTTGCACCAGTGGCAATTTTTAGACACTTTTGAAATGCAAATGCCGTTTGCGCATTCCATTAACCCCTTCATGACAGAGCCAGTTTGTGCCTTCATGACAGAGCCCTTTTTTTCAAATCTGACATGTCTCACTTAAGTGGGGATAACTTTTTTTTGCTTTTACTTATCGCAGTGATTTTGAGATTGTTTTCTCGTGACACATTGTACTTCAAGTTAGTGGTAAATTTGGGTCGATACAGTCTGTGTTTTTTTGTGAAAAATACCAAAATATCGTGAAAAAATGGAAAATTTAGCAATTTGCAAAATGTTAAATTTTCTGCTTGTGAGACAAATAATCATACCACTCAAAATAGTTAATAACTAACATAGACCATATGTCTACTTTATGTTTCCATCATTATTTCAACTTCCTTTTAATTTTTTTGGACACTAGGAGGCTTACAATATGAATAGCAAATTCTCAAATTTTCAAGAAAATTTCAAACACTGATTTTTTAGGGACCAGTTCAGTTCTGATGTGACTTTGAGGGACTTGTATGTGAGACACCCCCATAAATAATGCCATTTCAAAAACTGCACCCCTCACAGTATTCAAAACAGCATTTTGGAAGTTTGTTAACCCTTTAGGTGTTTCACAGGAATTAAAACAAAGTGTAGGTGAAATTTCAAAATTTCTTTTTTTTTGCAGAGTTTCAATTTTAATACATTTTTCTAACGAATACAGTAGATTTTACTAGAGAAATGTGACTAAAAATTGATTCCCCCAATTCTTTTGTTTTCAAAAATATCCTATATGTGGCCCTAGTGTGCACGTTGACCAAACCACAGGCTTCATAATAGAAGGAGCACCTACTTGATTTTGGAGCCTCCTTTTTATGAGATTTTTTTTTAGGCACCATGTAGGTTTCTAGGCACCATAAGTGCTAAAAGTTAGGAACCTCCCCCACAAGTCACCCCATTTTGCAATCTACACCCCTCAGGGAATTCATCTAGGGGTATAGTGTACATTTCAAACCCCCAGGGGTTTCACCAATTGTGGTACAACTGGGATGTGAAAATGGAAAATTACATTTTTTTACACAAACATGCACTTCTGGCTCAAAATTTTTCATTTTCACAAGGAATGAAGGAGACAAAGCACCCCAAAGTCTGTGCCCCAATTTCTCCCGAGTACGGCAATGCCTCACATGTGACCAAAAAATACCAGTTGGGCGCATGGCAGGACTCAGAAGGGAAGGAGTGATTTTTGGATTTTGCAGCACAGATTTTGGTGGAATGAATGGTGGGTGCTATGTTGCATTAGCAAGACTCCCAAAGCACCAATACAGTGGAACCCCCCCACAAGTCACCCCATTTTGCAAACTACACCCCTCAGGGAATTCATCTAGGGGTATAGTGTACATTTCAAACCCCCAGGGGTTTCACCAATTGTGGTACAACTGGGCTGTGAAAATGAAAAATTACATTTTTTTACACAAACATGCACTTCTGGCTCAAAATTTTTCATTTTCACAAGTAATGAAGGAGACAAAGCACCCCAAAGTCTGTGCCCCAATTTCTCCCGAGTACGGCAATGCCTCACATGTGACCAAAAAATACCAGTTGGGCGCATGGCAGGACTCAGAAGGGAAGGAGTGATTTTTGGATTTTGCAGCACAGATTTTGGTGGAATGAATGGTGGGTGCTATGTTGCATTAGCAAGACTCCCAAAGCACCAATACAGTGGAACCCCCCCACAAGTCACCCCATTTTGCAAAGTACACCCCTCAGGGAATTCATCTAGGGGTATAGTGTACATTTCAAACCCCCAGGGGTTTCACCAATTGTGGTACAACTGGGCTGTGAAAATGAAAAATTAAATTTTTTTACACAAACATGCACTTCTGGCTCAAAATTTTTCATTTTCACAAGGAATGAAGGAGACAAAGCACCCCAAAATCTGTGCCCCCATTTCTCCCGAGTACGGCAATGCCTCACATGTGACCAAAAAATACCAGTTGGGCGCATGGCAGGACTCAGAAGGGAAGGAGTGATTTTTGGATTTTGCAGCACAGATTTTGGTGGAATGAATGGTGGGTGCTATGTTGCATTAGCAAGACTCCCAAAGCACCAATACAGTGGAACCCCCCCACAAGTCACCCCATTTTGCAAAGTACACCCCTCAGGGAATTCATCTAGGGGTATAGTGTACATTTCAAACCCCCAGGGGTTTCACCAATTGTGGTACAACTGGGCTGTGAAAATGAAAAATTAAATTTTTTTACACAAACATGCACTTCTGGCTCAAAATTTTTCATTTTTACAAGGAATGAAGGAGACAAAGCACCCCAAAGTCTGTGCCCCAATTTCTCCCGAGTACGGCAATGCCTCACATGTGACCAAAAAATAACAGTTGGGCGCATGGCAGGACTCAGAAGGGAAGGAGTGATTTTTGGATTTTGCAGCACAGATTTTGGTGGAATGAATGGTGGGTGCTATGTTGCATTAGCAAGACTCCCAAAGCACCAATACAGTGGAACCCCCCCACAAGTCACCCCATTTTGCAAAGTACACCCCTCAGGGAATTCATCTAGGGGTATAGTGTACATTTCAAACCCCCAGGGGTTTCACCAATTTTGATACAACTGGGCAGTGCAAATGAAAAATTACATTTTTTTACACAAAAATGTACTTCTGGCTCAAAATTTTTCATTTTCACAAGGAATGAAGGAGACAAAGCACCCCAAAATCTGTGCCCCCATTTCTCCAGAGTACGGCAATGCCTCACATGTGACCAAAAAATACCAGTTGGGTGCATGGCAGGACTCAGAAGGGAAGGAGTGATTTTTGGATTTTGCAGCACAGATTTTGGTGGAATGAATGGTGGGTGCTATGTTGCACCAATACAGTGGAACCCCCCCACAAGTCACCCCATTTTGCAAAGTACACCCCTCAGGGAATTCATCTAGGGGTATAGTGTACATTTCAAACCCCCAGGGGTTTCACCAATTTTGATACAACTGGGCAGTGAAAATGAAAAATTACATTTTTTTACACAAAAATGCAGTTCTGGCTCAAAATTTTTCATTTTCACAAGGAATGAAGGAGACAAAGCACCCCAAAGTCTGTGCCCCAATTTCTCCCGAGTACGGCAATGCCTCACATGTGACCAAAAAATACCAGTTGGGCGCATGGCAGGACTCAGAAGGGAAGGAGTGATTTTTGGATTTTGCAGCTCAGATTCTGGTGGAATGAATGGTGGGTGCTATGTAGCATTAGCAAGACCCCCGAAGCACGGTGAAAAGATGAACCTAATAATCCATAGATGTGTGGTATATTTTGAAACACTCCTTTATACATAGGCCGGGTTTGTCGGGGCAAGTTTCACAGTGGAAAATAGTATCCTTTCTTATTCCCTTTTTATAGCAAACTTTGCACCTTTTTTGTGTCCTGCCCTTTCTTGCAGTGGAGGGGATTTCGTTGGGAAAATGCTGCCCTGGTACAATACGGGGGCCAGTACTAGAAGTACTGGGGCCCTCTGCCTGCTGATTCCCAAATATTAGGCCCTTTATGACTTCCTCTTGAAAGTGCATAAATGTCCCCCTCTGGCCGGTAGAACGGAATAGCACGTAAGCGTTATACAGTGCCATCTGGATGATATACACGGCCAGCTTCTTGTACCAGATATTTGTTTTCCGCAGGGCACTGTACGGCTTCAGTACCTGATCTGAAAGATCCACTCCGCCCATGTACTTATTGTAATCAAGGATACAATTTGGTTTTGAGGTGTGGGTACTGGTACCTCGTACAGGGATGGAGGTGGTACTGTCTCCATGAATTGTTGTCAGTATAAGGACATCCCTCTTGTCCTTATATTTGACCAACAACATATTTTCGGTGCATATTCCCCTGCTTTCACCCCTTCTTAGTACTTGGGCAATGTGCGTTTTGGGGAGGCCTCTTTGGTTCTTGCGCACAGTACCGCAAGCTGCTGTACCTCTTGAACCAAGGGCCTTAAACAGGGGGATGCTGGTGTAAAAGTTATCCACATAGAGGTGATAACCCTTATCCAGGAAGGGGTGCATTAAATCCCAGACAATTTTTCCACTAACACCTACGAGGGAGGGGGGGAATTCTGGCGGTTCAATTCTTGAATCCTTCCCTTCATATACCCTAAACTTGTGGGTGTACCCTGTGCTGCTTTCACACAGCTTATACATTTTTATGCCATACCTTGCCCTCTTACTGGGAAGGTACTGGCGGAATTTAACCCTTCCTTTAAAATGTATAAGGGACTCGTCGATACTAATACATTTATCAGGGATGTATAGCTCTGCAAATTTGGCACTGAAATGATCAATGACCGGCCTGACTTTGAATAGCCGGTCAAAGGTGGGATCATCTCTGGGTGGGCACTGTGCATTATCGGTGTAATGTATAAATTTATGGATCGTCTCAAATCGAGCCCGGGGCATGGCCATACGGTAAAATGGGGTGCTGTACAGAACATCTGTACTCCAATATTGCCTAATTTGTGGCTTTTTTACTATGCCCATATGAAACACCAGACCCCAAAACGTCATCATCTCTACTGCATCTACAGGGGTCCACCTAGCAAATGATGACGTGGGGTTTTGAGCAATAAACTGCTGGGCATATAAATTAGTTTGGTCCACCATTAAATTTATAAAATCATCAGAGAAAAATAATTTGAAAAAGTCAATTTCTCTGAGACCTGTGGAATCAAATTGGATTCCTGGCATGGCCAAAAACTCAGGAACTTGGGGCTCAAAATTGTCTGGTGGTGGGGTCCATACGAGATCAATTATTGGGGGGGGGGTCTCAGCTGATCTACGGGGGCGTCTTTGAGGGGGTCCCTCATCACCAGAGGAGGAAGAGGAGCTTAAGACGAATCCTTCAAATTCCCCGCTTGCCTCACTGGCTGTGTCAGAGTCAGAGGCAAGCATGGCATATGCCTCCTCCACTGAATACATTCTTCTGGATGACTGGGATGACCTTTGGGATGACATTTGGGATGACATTTGTGATGCCATTTTTATTTTTGTGTTACTGGTAGTGAAATGTTTCAACACGTGTATAGTGTAGGGGGGGGGTACAAACTTTATTTCAACCCGGGGGGTATGTAGTGTGTAGTGTGTATGTAGTGCAGAAAAAAAAAATACTTTATACAAAAAAAAAAAAATTGAAGGGGTTAAAAAAAAAAAAATTGAAGGGGTTAAAAAAAAAAAAAAAAGGTCCTGCGCCAAAAATTGAGCACAGATGTTGGTCAGTAACGTCCGTCACTGAACAGCGCTCAAAGGCAACAGGAATTTGATCAAAAAAAAAAAAAAAAATAGATCAACCCTGTGCCGAAAAAGCTGATCAGTGATGTACGTCACTGATCAGCGCACAGTGGCCACAGGACACCCACAAAATCACAGTGTGTGTAAAAAAAAAATAAAAAAAAGACCCCACAGCACCCACAAAAAAAAAAAAGGTGATCAGTGATGCGACACTGATTACCAGTGAGGGGCAGCAGGTGCACAACCTTTGGTGCAACTGACAGTGCAACTGGCAGCAACTGACAGGTATATATAAAAAAAAAAAACCTCTGCACCCCCAAAAAGTTGCTGATCACCTCAGATATAGTGATCAGCACAAAAGGCGGGGGCAGCAGACACAAAATTTAGCACTCTCTATCACTCTCTGTCACTATCTCTCTCTATCTCTCTATCTCTCACTATCTATCACTCTATGACACTGCAGCAGCAGCACTGACAGTTATATATATGAAAAATAACCCATGCACCCCCAAAAAGTTGCTGGGGGTGCACAAAAGGGGGGCAGCAGACACAAAATATAGCAGTCTCTATCACTATCTGTCACTATCTCTCTCTATCTCTCTATCTCTCACTATCTATCACTATGACACTGCAGCAGCAGCACTGACAGTTATATATATGAAAAATAACCCCTGCACCCCCAAAAAGTTGCTGGGGGTGCACAAAAGGGGGGCAGCAGACACAAAATATAGCAGTCTCTATCACTATCTGTCACTATCTCTCTCTATCTCTCTATCTCTCACTATCTATCACTATGACACTGCAGCAGCAGCACTGACAGGTATATATATATATATAAAAAAACCTGCGCCCCCAAAAAGTTGCTGATCAGTTAATTTATACTGATCAGCACAAAAGGGGTGGCAGCAGTCAGTTATATAAAAAATATATAGCACAATCTCTCACTATCTCTCTATCTCTCTCTCTCTATCTCTCTCTATCTCTCTCTATCTCTCTATCTATAACTCTATTACACTGCAGCAGCACAAAATATAGCACTCTCTGTCACTAGGCCTCTCTATCTCTCTCTCTCTATCTCTCTCTCTCTAACTCGATGACACTGCAGCA
The DNA here is from genome assembly GCF_055691185.1 of Crinia signifera. Taxonomy (NCBI): domain Eukaryota; kingdom Metazoa; phylum Chordata; class Amphibia; order Anura; family Myobatrachidae; genus Crinia; species Crinia signifera. The sequence goes on from NC_139219.1 coordinate 166,002,669, forward strand.
GCACAACACAGCACAACACAGCACAGGATGTCACAATATGAAGCAAGATCCCAAGCAGTGATCAGGTAAGTATTGAGCAAGGTTCTGGTCAGTAAATGGCGACAGCTGGGCACGGTGACCGCACTGCACGCTATTCCAGACCGGAATGGCGTCTGCAGTGCAGTCACCGTTAGTTTAAACCCCCCTCCATGGCTGTGATTGGTCCGTCGGCCCGACGAACCAATCACGGCCTTTGGGGGCGGGCGGGGTGAGGTGGGGTGACACCAGTGTCACCCTTACACCCCGCGGTGATTGGTGCTGTACTTTACAGCACCAATCACCTCCGATCGCGTGTCACCGGCGAACGTTATTCGCCGGTGACACAGAAAACGCTGTGAATGGCTGTTCACACTGAACAGCCAATCACAGCGATCGCCGACGGGGGGGCGGCATCGCCGCCCCCCCTGGGCATGCAGGGACATGTCTGCTGTCAGGGACAGCAGACATCGTCCCTCTGTCACTGCGTCTCTAGACGCAGTGACAGTTTGAAGTCATGACGTATATATACGTCATGTGTCGGGAAGTACTTCCCGGCCATGACGTATATATACGTCAAATGTCGTGAAGGGGTTAAATAAGCGATTGGTATACTTTTCTATAGGAAAAACACCTGGATGCCATAAAAATGCGATTTGAAACCGGCAAGTGAGAAAGTGCGAGTTATCACACAAAATGTGTGAATTACTGGACTTAGTGCACCCCTTAGTACACGATTTCGGCAAAAAGTGCGATAACGCCATTTTGTTGCCTAAAAATCATAAAAATTCAACAATCGCATTCTATTAAATGTCACCCATGATCTCAGATATTGCTTAAGACTTTAATTCACTCTCTCTGTTCATTTAAAGATTATAAGCTGATGAGAAGTTTAAAGTAATCCCTAACATTGTAAAGAATGATATCAAGAGCCAAGCAATGAACTGTGGCCTATGTGTCAAAAACTACCAAAACATATGCCATATAATTAAAGTATATGTTTGACAAACAATACAGGTAACTTGGGTAATCTGGCAAAAACTAACCAAATAGTATTATATTTAACATACAAGGGTAACTCAACAATAAAGTTCATAAAAATATAGGTTCAGGGCTTCTCGGAAATGGACAGTGACATAAAGGGTCCAAATCTAGAACTCTAGAACTTTAAATGAAAGGGCAAATTACAGAAGCCATAAATAATACTTGGGCGTCTTGTTACTGGAATGACCATCAGACTGAACAAGATATAATGATGACAGTTTTAGAGATCGCAGAAGAAGCTGCAACTGTATGTACAATTGATGGCTTTATGAATTATGTTTTCAGATATTTCTGTTACTTTGTGTGGTAAACCAATATGTCACATAGTTAAATATAGATCTAGGAGATCTGATGAATGCCATAAATGTATTATCTGAAGAAGTCACAGATTAAAGTGAAACAGATAATGTTATGAATTTGCTCCAGGAAAAGTTTGGTAATAAGTGAGTTGAAGATCAGCCTGGAGATCACCTCCATTGAGAATTACTTGGAGGTGGGTAGCATTTCTAAGGGAGTTATCCTGCATAAAATTCCTACTTTGGTAATTAAAAGGTTGAGTTTTAAAAAAAGAATAGGGGGCCTGGAAGATTATTAATGATTAATTAAACTACGCCAAAGGAGAAATAGATCAAAGTGATTCTAATCCCCTTGGAACAGGGAGATTTCTGCCCCGTTCTCATAGGCAAATGCAGGGGGGGGGGGGGGGGGGGTTCTGGTTGCCTGGAATCCGCCCTCCTCTTGGCAAGTGCCTTCAATTATGACAACAATGGCACTGGTATATACTATAATCAATAGAGCTGCCACCACATCATGCAGTGTAAGGGACAGAGCACAGCTGCTGCACATGCCCAGTGGTAGGAGCTTCTTCTACCACATTTACTTTATGTGTGGATCTGAGCCCTCAAACATCTCAATGGAGAGCAGCTTCCAGGAGGAAGAGACAGGAGCCTTACCACGAAGTAAGAGATTGTGAGAAAGTGCAGTACTGGTTCTTTTGTTTGTGTATTTATTTAATTTGATATGTTTAACCATTTCCTGACAATTTATTTAAAACAGCCTATACTATAGAGTCTATAGGTGTCAAACACAAGGCCCGCGGGCCAAATCCGGCCCGACAGACCTTGTCATGTGGCCCGCGCAGCCGCCGCCAGCCTACACCTTTTATTCTCTTTTTTTAGATCTTTTTTGAGAGGTTATTTTTGCACTGCCGGCGGCCATGTTCCTGTGGTCTTTTAAGATGTCTGCGGCCACAGGAACATGGCCGCCAGCCTCCACGGCTTCCCTCTTATCTCCACGGCTTCCCTCTTATCGAGTCAGTGGCAGACGCTGGGTGGGGACGTCATGACGATGAGGCCTCCCACCCACGCGTCTGCAGAGAGGAAGGAAGGCAGGCCGAGTCGGGGGGCCGCAGCAGGACAGGCCGCGGCGCAGAGAGTGGAATTGAAATTACTGGAGCCGCAGCAGCAGCAGCAGTAAAGGAGCCTGAGGGATAAAATACAGTAAGTTACATAAAAAAACAATATATCTGGTCAGTGGCGTAACTATAAATTTTGCTCCCCCCTGACAAAATAATTTTTGGCACCCCCCCCCCCCTTTATTTATTTATATTATATAAATAAATAAAACATTGCATACATATTGCACATGCTCAGCCATACACAGACTCTACAGATGCCAGCTCAGGTATAAACCCAGGATTTTTATGAGGAGGTTTTTTTATACACAGACACTCACATATCACATCACCGCGTGTTGCCGAGAGCCATACACAGCTGACACTAACACACATAGTATACATACACACTGCTGACACACATAGTATACATACACACTGCTGACACACATAGTATACATACACACTGTCAACACACATATAGGCCCTTATTCAGATTGAAGCGGTACGGCCCGCATGCGGCCGTACCGCCGATGTTTTCTCTCTGCACATGCGCAGAGGTCACTCTGCGCATGTGCAGGGGAAATCTCCGTTTAAAAAAATTAGACGCCGCAAAGGGGGCGTATAGGGGCGTGAGGGGCTTCAGTCCCTCATTTCCCTATGTATACGCCCCGCGTTTCATGGGCGTTCCCATGCAAACGCGGGGCGTACGCATGGTAATGAGGGCATGACGCCACTCATGGGGGCGGAAAGCTGACGTCGGCGGATGTCAGCTTTCAGCCCCCATACAAGCTACCACACGGACGATTGTCCGTGTGGTCTCAGCTTGCGGGAGCTGCCGCGGCGTGCGGCCCTGCCTTCGATGGTCGTCGACCATCGAATGCAGGGGGCAGCTCCCACCATGGTGGAGGCGTACGCCTCCACCATTTTCGTGCGGATCGCCAGCCGTCCGTGTACGGACGGCCGTGGCGATCCGTAGCGTGGGCGGGGATTCGTCTGGTGCGGTCGGAGCCGCATATGCGGCTCGACCGCACCAACCAGAATAAGGGCCATAGTATACATACATACACTACTGACACCATAGTATATATACACACTACTGACACTATAGTATACATACACACCAGTGACACAAACACACATTTTACATACACATTGCAGACACACATATACTATATATATATATATATATATGCTACACACTGCCAACACACACACATAAAGATTATACATACACAATGCTGACACATAATACGCACACAGTTGAGCCATAAACCTATATACAAAAAAAAAAAAAAAACATGCTGACCACAGGGGGGCCCTAGCTAGAGGATTACCCTTAATCCAGCCCTAGTGAGGGGGTAGGCTGCAGAAAGAGAGAGGGTTGGGGGAGATGCAGGGGAAGGGGAAGTATGCTCACCTGATACCTGTCAGGATTCCCTACTTTGGGATGCTGACGTCGGTATTCTGACTGCCGGCATCCTGACCGCCGGTGGTTCAAATGCATCCCATATAGATATACATTGAAGAGCAGCCTGCCTTTTGCAGAGGTAGCCAGTGGTGGCGTAACTTCATTCCAGTTGCTAGGAGGGATACACAGCACACATATACAGTTACCTAAACAGTACATAGACACTTATATACAGGTACATAGACACTTCTGGTATATAAAGTCACACAGACACATATATGCACAAGAATATGGATACTAATACGGACAAGATACTGACCAGCGGTCATCAGAATATCAACAGGGGTCCGGTAAGTATACTTACCTCCCGCCTGCTCCCCTAACTCCCTCCCCATGGCATAACGACAAATTCCCTGCCCCCACGCAGCCTAACCCTAAACCCAAGCTAGTGATTAAACCTAAACACAAACACCCCCAGGCCTAATGCTAAACCACCCTGTATACTTTGGTCTGAAGGAATGTTAACCACCTCCCTATGCACAGACACATACAGTACATATTTACACTAACACATATATGTAGACACATAATGCTGACATATACTGTATATGCACATAGACACACAAAGTACATAGTTAGGCCGACACATACAGTACATAGTTATGCCGACAAATACATGCAGACACATACAGTACATATTTACACTAACACATGTATGTAGACACATAATGCTGACATATACTGTATATGCACATAGACACACAAAGTACATAGTTATGCCGACAAATACATGCACAGACACATACAGTAAGTACATAGTTAACCACCGACACAAACATGCATGCATAGACACACAGTACATAGTTATGCCGACACATACATGCAGAGACACATACAGTACAAAGTTATGCCGACACAAAACATGCACAGACCCATACAATACATAGTTAATATGCTGGCATACATGCACAGACACATACAATACATAGGTATGCCAAAACAAACATGCACAGACACATACAATACATAGTTATGCAAAACACAGACATGTAAAGACACATACATGTCAGAGTGCAGGCTGTACTCACTACTCCGTGCTGGGAAGCCCCACCCCCTGCTGGGACACTGTGTCAACTCCATCTATTCTTTGCTCTTTTATAATCAAGGATGGCAATTTGGAGAATGGTGGCCCTGAACACACGTCCCCAAAGAATCCCTTACTGCTCTGCAAGCAGCTGCCTCCTCTTGAGCTGGGAGGCGGAGCTTCTGCCTGCCGTGCTGGGACTCCCAGGACTAGAGCAGCTGACAAGGAGGAGACGGAGCTGGCTGTCAGTGTGTAAGCCAGGACTGAGGAGCTGATCTGTCAATCAGCGCAGTGGGTAGGGAGCGCAGCGCTGCAGATTGGCTGCATTGTGATTCTCTCCTCTCAGGTTGTAATTGCCGCGAGATCAGCCTGAGAGGAGGAGACGTTTGCCAGCCCAGCGCGGCTCAGCTCAGCCACAGTGACAGCTACATGTCAGTGCGCTGGCGCTTGCTCCCCCAAGCAGTCGCGGGGGCTGCTGTATGATAGCTACGCCTCTGTATCTGGTGGTGGTGTCATGGCATTACTTTTATATTATACAGGGGGAGCAGCCTGTGGTGTCATTATTATTGTACAGGGGGAGCAGCCTGTGGTGTCATGGCATTATGCCATGACACCACAGGCTGCTCCCCCGTATAATAATAATAATGCCATGACACCACAGGCTGCTCCCCCTGTATAATATAAAAGTAATGCCATGACACCACAGGCTGCTCACTCTGTATAATAATAATGTAATGACACCACAGGCTGCTCCCCCTGTATAATAATTTGTGTCATGGCATTACTATTGTTATATTATACAGCGGGAGCAGCCTGTGCTGTCATTGCATTATCATTATACAGCAGGAGCAGCCTGTGGTGTCATTGCATTATTATTATACAGCGGGAGCAGCCTGTGGTGTCATTGCATTATTATTATACAGCGGGAGCAGCCTGTGGTGTCATTGCATTATTATTATTATTATACAGCGGGAGCAGCCTGTGGTGTCATTGCATTATTATTATACAGCGGCCCTTTGAGGCTGACCAAACTGCTGATGCGGCCCCCGATGAGTTTGAGTTTGACACCCCTGCTATAGACTATCTGTACTGTAAAATATTAATACTGTATTCCATACAGTATCCAGTGTATAAAAATATCAATTTTCAGGGCTGTTACCACCCTTTAATGCACTGCAGAGTGGGAAATTTTGGATTACATTTTGAAACCCCCTCTGAAAATCCTGCATTTGCCACTGGTTCTAATGGTTGGGGGACTGCTCATACACGTGGTCTTTTATGTGCATGTGCAGGTCCCCTTTACGAACAGCTTTGGTGACTTGCATAGCAATTAACAGTGCACCCAGATGGTTGCAGTGCACCCAGATGGTTGCCTCAGATGGTTTCTCTTTGGGAAGGATGTGGGTCACGTGGATGTCTCTGTGCAGGGTTTATCATACTACCACACATGTATTTGCTTTTCAATGTATGCATTGGGTCCTTGTAAGGCTCGCCTCCTACAGTATAACCTTCGTAGTGCACCCACCATGGCTGCCTCATCTGGTGCACTTGTGGATGGGATGAAAAATACATGGACCTGAGAATACACTAAAATCACTTATTTGTGGTAATTTCTTTTATGGGTAATCTATTCCACCCAGGGTAATCCTACGCAGAGCACCTAAAATGACTGCTGCACCTGGTACCTTGTCAGGGTGGAGTACGCAACCCATGGAAGTCATTATCCAAAATGCTGCACCAATCCTGCATTATGCTTACTGTGTGCTCAAATTTTTTTTTTTGTCTGGGACTGTACTATCTATATCTTCTTTTTTTTGTGCATTGTTTATTAATGTCTGTGAAGCGCCTTGAGTCCTGTTGGAGAAAGTGCGCTATATAAGTTAAACTTACTTACTTACTTACTAACAGGGATTTGGGAGGGCCGGGGGCTGATGGTAGTGAGTGTCGGGTGCCGCCCATGGGAATGCCCAGCATTTCCTAGGCATCCCCATGAAAACACTTGGGTATGCAGGTGGGATGATGTGTGTCAGGGGCAGCTGACATCACATGACATCAGCCGCCCACCCTGTCTTCTTCCCAGTGCCTGCAAATAAAATTCAGTCACTGACTTTTATTTGCGAAGCCAGGAGAAATCATTTGATGACGGCATGCGAGAGGATATGTCTTTGTTACATATCTCCTCACATGGTAGCTATGGGACTTAGTGGGGGGATGGGTATTCAGCGGGACGGGCTTTCTGGCACTTACTGAGTCAACAAGAATCAGACTCTTACTTCAGTGTTTTCCAAAGGAGGTGCCATGGCACCCTGGGGTGCCTTCATGTTCTTGCAGGGGTGCCCTGGTTCAATTCAAATTGTTTATTTTACTCAACCTTGAAAAGGGCTGAATGGCTGAAAAAAGTTGGAAATAGAGCAACCACACACCGGCATTATCTTCACAGCACCACTCCAAGCAAACGGCATTCTGGAGAGTTGAGCGCATGGGTCTAGTGGTGAAGTCACATCTACAGCTGCTCCTGTGCTGCCAATCTGGCTGCGTGCGGCTGTACAGACACCGCCGCAGCAAACACCAAACGGAGGAGGATTCTCCCTGATACCAGCACAAGGTAAGCAGAAAGCGAGTGTGATGCCGCTCCTTGCTGACAACACTAATGTTAACATACCTTTACTTTGTATGATCTACATTCTTTGGGCAAAATTCCTGAGAAAGCAGGGATTTACCGGCAACTGGATTTTATTCCAGCACCACCCCACCACTGCATCGAACCCTATCCCCAACCCCTACACACCACTGCCCATTCTGAGACCACTGTGGTCACCTGGGAGGAACAATGGTCCAAGGTTAAGGGACCTATGGTTAAAGGGGTCCCTAAAGGACACCTTCATACCCCTTAAGGGTCCTCCCAGAGTAACATCGCATATGTCCACCTGTTGATTAAATATCAAGGACCTTCTTACGTGCATTTTAATTTACTATTATATTGAATTACCGTATGTTGACAGAACACTGGAGATTAAAAAATACACATACACTCCAATACATTATGTTTTGTTATTACATTGACAGCATCGCGCATACAGCACGTTATTGATATAACTGCGCACATTAATTGATATAGAAGGGGAGCACTTGGTATACTATCCTATTTTCTGATCTAAGACCACTTTACCCAGCAGCTCCTTTGGACATTGTCACCCCTAACGTTAGCGCTGTGACCGTTTCCGATTTCAAATTATTTAGGGTAAATCATACAACGGTGCTTTTGGCTTCCAATCATAAAATATGTAGATAAGCAGATGCAAATCCTGTCCCCCAGCACATAACTGAACCTGAGGATTACATACAGTATACATACAATGTACTTAGGGCCTGATTCAGTAGTGATGGTGCGGCTCTGCTCATGCTTGTATTTGCACATGTGCAGGGCCGCTGTACGAATGCCTTCGGCAACTATCACAATCACTGAGGCATTCACAAGGGTAGATGAGGGGGGGGTGGGGCCAGAGCATTTGAATGCCCAGCGTTTTATGTGCATCCCCATGAATGAAGGCGGGCCGATGTCTGCTGGGGTGGGTGGCTGAAGTCACATGATATCTGCATTTGCCCCCACTTCGTCAGACTCCGACAAAAAAAAAGTCCCCTTAGGCTGCATGCGAGGGGATGTGTTCAGGTGCATCCTTCCGCATGGAAACAAGAGGATTCGGCCAGGTGGCATTAACCTTTTCGCTGGTAATCCCGAGAATTTTCTGGGCTATGCTTTAATGCCCAGACTGGCAAGCCTGGAAAATTCTCAGGATTGCCAGTGATTAGCGCCGGGTAGTGCTGCTGACTTCATCACTGAACTCAGCTGGCTTCAGCGCTGCCAGCTCACTTTCCTCCGCCACGCCTCCTCCCCCCCCTGCGGTGCCGGCATTTTGCCAAGCCGGGCTGCCGTATTAAGGGATGGGGCGCAGGGCCGGGCAGTAACTGATACACAGTTCACCTCCGCGCTACCTGGACCTGGGGGCACAGTGGTGGTTTTTTTTTAGGGAGCACTCCCCAGAAAAAACTCGCCCAGTGGGGGGGGGGGGCGCTCCCTAAAAGAAAACCACCACTGAAGGGGTTAAGCAGCTCCCTAAGCAGCAAACAACCGCTGCTTAGATAGTGGTACTGAATTACCCCCTTAATATAATGTGTTCTTCTGAATTTCTCAAAATAAATTTTTGCTCAAGGGGTGTTGTAAAAAAAATTCTGATACTGATGGCTTCCGTGATGGATAAATGTTTATAAATCACTGACTTAATTCTCTATTATTGTGGCTGGTTTATATTAAGTCAGTAATTTGTACTACTTTGTAAAATACATTTATTGTTTCTATATGAGACTTTTAAAAATACTTGGTGGTACTAGGTAAGAGCAGTAATTATTCATATTTCAATTATTCTGAAGTTCCTGTTCCTGGGTAATAATGAACACTGCAGGATAATTAGTGATAAGACAACCCCCTATAGTCTTGCAGAACTGTGATTAGTGACAAGTGATTCAGTGACTACAGCTGGAGTTTGCAATGTAAAAACAGTTATTCCTAGAACAAAACGGCAAATATTCAGACTTGATTAATAATATCCACGTACAGAATGCATAACATAGACAGCTTTTTCAACCCTCTGAATGGCACCAGGGGAATTTGCAAGATTTTGACATACATCAGCTTAGATCTTAGTCCTATAAAAACAATATATACATTACAGGTGTGTGTGTGTATATATATATATATATATATATATATATATATATCGATACATACACAGGAGCGGCAGTCAGAAAGTAAAGAAGCGTGGACCAATGATCTGCAACGTTTCGATGTTTATTTACATTGTCATCAGGCAATAATAAAAAATGCATACAATGCTCACCTTATATCCCCCTCCATGTGAAAAAGTGCGCGTATGTCAAGGAGTCTGCGTCCAGTTTCACAAATGTGACGTCACTGTACGAGCCTCGTTACCAACGCAACGCGTATAAACAACGATTGACACAATACATTTAAAAACAAATAAAAGCAACAGTAGCGTCATGGTGACAACAAATTGTAAATGTTAGATACTATCCATAATAGATTCATCACAAAAACACAATCACCATCAGCATTAATGTTTCTTAATCAATACTAAATCCGGAATTAAATGACATCATAAAACAGGGATCTCATAAAAAGATCATCAGCCCCAACTGCTCGTTTAGACCCCTGGGTGCCAGCGTCCACAGGTGATGTATCCACCGTGCTTCACATTTAAGTGATTTTGCGGATCGATCGCCTCCTCTCATTGATGGAGGTATGTGATCGATGATCATATACCACAAGATAGCCAGACCATGTCCAGCTTCAACAAAATGCCTGGCTACAGGCTGGTCCCCAGAACCTGAGGCAATGGCATTCTTAATTGCATGTCTATGCGTGGCCATCCTCTGCCTCAGGGTCCGATCCGTCTTTCCCACGTAACTGAGCCCACACGGGCATGTAATCAAATAAATAATATAGCCAGTGGTACAAGTTACTCGATAGTTAATAAACATTTTTTTCACACTATGTGGATGTTGAAAAGTATTCCCGGTTACAAGGGCTCGGCAAGTGAGACAGTTGAGACATTTAAAACATCCTAGTTTAGGGGTTAAGAAAGACGTGGATTGTGCTTGGGCTAAACCAGTGATGTCGGTGCGCATCACCCTATCCCGTAAATTACGCCCCCTAATATATCAGGGCATAATTCTCGTATTGTTGAGATTTAGATCAATATCCGTACTGACCACTGGCCATAATTTTATACACGTATTTTTGATGGTATTACTGTAAGGATTGAAATGGTTAACTTATGTCATTCTGTCACCTCTTTTAGGTTTGACAGCAGAAGATAATAGTTTGCTGTTAGATATCACTAGAGCTCGTTCTTTAGCACTAAGCAACTCTTTTAAACAATATCCCCTAGTTAAGAATTTGCTAAGCATGTCATCTATCCGCCGTGAAGCCGCAAGTGGATCACTGCAGATGCGGCGGGCTCTGATAAACTGGGAAAAAGGCAATCCTAGTTTGGATGATGTCGGGTGAAAACTAGTTGCATGCAATGTGGTGTTAAGATCAGATGATTTCTGATATAGACAAGTATAGACCACCCCCTGGGTCAGGGAAATTGCCACATCCAAAAAATTTACTTTTTTGGAATCGATAGTATGTGTAAATTTAATCGGACTTGTGGTGCTATTATGCGCCATAATGAGACTTTCAAACTCATGACCAGACCCAGACCAAATCATAAATATGTTGTCTATGTATCTGGCATAGAATTTGATCCTGCCAGATACATCAGGGTTGGTGAAAAAAAATATCATGTTCACACTATTATATGAGCACATGACATGACAATGACCCAAAGGACACCTCCAAATTATGCAATAACTATTTAGGCAAGAAGGAAGCTGGTATTCTGTATGTAATGGAGTGGCCAGCGCAGTCACCAGATCTCAACCCCATTGAGCTGTTGTGGGAAGCGTGGGGTGAAATCTCTTCAACTTACAGTACCTTAACAAATTAACAGCTAGAAAGCTAGAAAGACAAAGGTCTGCAATGCTGTAATTGCTGCAAAAAACGCATTCTTTATCGATACCAAAGTTTAAAGTTTAAAGAACAAAATTATTATTTCAAATAAAAATAATTTTTTTTCTAACCTTGCCAATGTCTTGACTAAATGTTCTATTTATTTTGCAACTCATTTGATAAATAAAAATCAGTTTTCCTGTACAGTATAACGCAAAATTGTCTAGGTCTCCTCAAACTATTGAACAGTAGTGTGCCAAGTGTAGCATGCAGGGTCGGTGCCAGTCACCGGAGTGCCCCAGGCGGGGGGAAGTCTGGGGTGCCCTGGCGCTCACACGCTCCAGGGGGTGATGGTGCCTCAGCTGCGCACCAAGGCGGAGGGGCATGCGGCCGCTGCTGCGCTTAACGGAGGGATGTGAGTTTGCGGCGGGGGGTGACTATTACCAGCACGGGGGTCGGGCTCCAGGAGGGGGGTCATGCGGCCACTGCGCTTAAGGGGGACGGGAGTTGGTGGCAGGAGATGTGGTGGGGGGGACGGGGACGGACGGTGACTATGACCAGCATGGGGGCGGGCTCCAGGGGGGGTGGGGGTTTGTCCCACTCACCTGCTCCCAGCTCCTTTTTTCCTACTCTCCTCGGCGGAACTCAGAGCTTTGCTGCTGCTGATGCTATCTTCTGTTCTGCTCATTTCCGCCCTCCATTTGCCAGCACCCTAGGCAAATGCATAATGCTGCCTTGTGGTGGCGCTGGCCCTGGTAGCATGGCAAGCACAGCGAGCCATGCTAAAGGAAATGGTACACTTATACGTTGTCCTATTGGCACGTGAGTCGGCACAAGATTTCAAATAGCTGTGGACCTTCTCTGACTACCACCAGGGTGCCCTTTGCTCTCTCTCTCCGCCCGGCAGTCATTGCTATCTGACCAGCCAGCAGCTGTCCCTAACTCCCGGCACAATAAGGCACCATAGTAATCAGTGCGCTGATAGCAATGGAGAAAACATTGGACTTATACCTTACACCATTTGAGGACATTGTGCTGGGTATACCCATTTTTCTCATATATATATGCTCATATAGCACCCCATATATATATATGCTCATATAGCACCCCACTGAGTAAGTCCTATGACGAAACGCGTAGGGACGTGGTCTGTGTGACACATCCTGAGCCGCTGTGTTTCAAGCTGTGTGGTCACTCGCTGTTGGGACGTTGAGGCGCCAGTGTCCAGGAAAATCTTTACCTGAAATTGGTACCATGAGTGACACAATCATACTGTACGTGCCTGCAGTTTTGAACCAGTGGATAATTGTATATCGTGTGGTACTCAGCCAACACCGGAAGATCATTTCGGTATGGGCTTTATCTTCTCATTGGGAGAATTTTAAAAGTGATTTCCACGTTTTATAATAAACAATACTACACTATGAAGAACCCCCTCTATCTGTTTTAGGTGGAGTTGTTGTTAAAGGTCCCGTGGGAATCGGGTCATTCAGAGGGGAGCTGCAGTCCTTAAACATTGTCTGGAATAGTGTGGATAAAAATATCAAGGAGCTTGGCTTCTTGAGAAAAGACGGACTTAGTGTCAGCGCACCTATATAACTGTATTGGACACAGTGATTTTTTAAAAAGACCCATTGGTTTGCAGCTGCATATTGTGGATATGCTGTTACCTATTTCAACTATTGGATCTGACAAGTTGTAATACTTGTCAACTCATTAAAGTACTGGCAGGGAAGGAAATTTAAGTGGATATTAAAGTCACTGGGTTATTTATACTTAAGCATACTCACCATCAGTAATTGAGTACCCGCGGCCTAGAATTCTGTGAAGGCTAACGGATCTAAGATAGTCCTATAAAAGGACTCCAAGTGGAGGAGGCACCTCCCCAAAATTTCCATTGCTTGTTGGAAATCGGTATTAAATTGAAGACAAAAAACTGTTCCCCTGATTAAGTCTTTTTAAGACGAAACGCGTTGGAACGTTTCTGTACATCTTTATTTGTGTCTGGAACAACTTTCTGAAAATAAAGATATCGAAAGAACTGCTTTGAGTGCTTCACTGGAGATTGGACCTCCATATTTATGGACTTTTATTAATTTAAGGCGCCATTCCACAACTGGGTGTTATATGGTTGTTGGGGTCCCTTATCCCTCTGGGGACATTGTGGTAAGGTTAATCTAATTGTACATAGAGCGCGAGTTGGAATATTGGGTTTATATATATATATATATATATATATATATATATATATATGTACACAATATATATACACACACACAAACACCCCTATGATGGTAAATATTATAAATCCAAGCAATATTATTAGCCTTTTTTTTCACAAAAAATGTAATATGCTAGCTTTAATCCACCAACATTGAACATATTTATGTCATAAAAGTGTGTGAAGCGCTTAAAAAGCTGATAACATTTAATAATAGCCATGTACATTTAGATAAATCACTAGTGTTTATGTAATGCAATATTCTTTTATTGGTAGGAAACAATGCTGTTTATTGAGTAATGTACCTACTAAAGGACATCCAGTAGGTACATTGCATTTGCCTGAGATGTAAATATGCCTGTTAATATGCTTTATCTACTGCCAAGTAAATGGTGTAAATAAGCTTCCCAGGCAGAGGGTTCTGTATCTCTGAATTGTGCTCCCCTCTGCATATGTGCAAACACAAAGGGCACTCCTTTTACTATAGTACAAGCTCTGCATCATGCCATAGCTCAAGTTCAGTGTAAACGACCTCCCCAAACACTACACTGGCCACAAAAGGGTGCCTGCAGTACAAGAAAGGGCACAATGCTACTTAATGTTCTGAGCCCACATTTTTTATTTGTGGTACTTTAAAGTGTAGCTCAGTGCCAGATTAATCCTTGTGGAAGTGGATTCCAAACTTTATTGTATCACGGCACTCACGAATATCAGCTGGCCAGATGATGATTGGCTGAGAGTCTCAGCCAAAGTCCAGCCAGTCATTTCAAAATACTGTATTGAGAAGCCGCATTCTTCCACCTGGCAAAATGCCATTACAAGCTCCAGACTCCCAGTCACCGCCGCTGTTCGGACAGACCCCGCTGCTTGCCCCTCACCACCACCAGCAGCTGGCTGGACCCCGCTGCCCATCCCCCACTGCACCGGGAAGGAGGTCCCAGATCGGGTGGTCGGACGGCCTGCAGGTCCGACCCCCGGCTCAGGTCCGATGCACGTGGGACCGCGCATCGGACCTGAGGGGACATCATACAGCTGATTTTGGCCGATTTTAAGGCCCAATTTGTCAGAATCGGACCAAATTGACTTAGTGTATGAGCACCTTTAGGTTCAGTTATGTGGTGGTGGACATAGTTTTGGTTCTAATTGCCAATATTTTATGATTGTCAGTCAGTAGCACTGGTTTTGCCTATCATTTGACAATAAATAATTTATTTTGGTTCTGGACCACCAACCAGAGGCACCCCTGCAAGTGTCTCGAGGCACCCACAGAGTGCCTAGGCACACAGTTTTGAAACCACTGTCCTAGGCAGTTGAAATCTCGGGACTTCCCTCACAAAATATTTTCTAATATGTGTCAAAATATTGGCGCCCCCTCAGAAATTATCTCCTAATTAAATTTTAATTTTAACCAACCAACAGTCTACGATCTGGAAACTGTAATGTGAATCTGGGCAGCAGATACTAATATGGGAGTTTGAAAAACAGTGATTTGAATTTTTATTACATTCTGCTATTTGAAGACTGCAAGACAAATCACAGAATAAATATGTTCTTCAGTTATCAGGCATAATTTAAATTGATACATTCCTTACAGAAAGTGTAATTGTTATAGTTGTATTAGAATGTGTCTGTAATTCCTTTCCACATTTTCAAGAGATATGTGCAAAGCATTTAAAATCCAATTAAGAAAAGATCATTAGTTGGATATGCCTAAATAGAATCCATTGAATACATTTATACTGTGAATATGTAAAGTATTGAGAAATATATAACGTATTTAATTTGATACATCTACTTGTGCATGTATATTACTTGCATTCTTGTCAACCCGTAAACTACAAATTGATGAGCGCAGAGCAGGAAACAATTTAAATTGTTTCTATTAATACCAGTTTAACAACATTCTGTAACATGCTGTTTTGCTCACTGGTACATAAAAAATGACTTATGTGATCAGTTTTCGCTACTGAGACATTTCAGCTGTGATAATAACATAATAATCAAGATTATAATACATTGTCTGTACCATGTTAGAATAGCTTTACTTCTTTCCTTGCATTTATGTAAGAAAACTAATGTTAGGTACACACCAGAATGATCGTGATCGTGAGACGATCGTAGGATCTGTTGGAGCAAATGATCTGCACATGACCTGCACATGATCTGCATACGATCAGATCACGATCTGTATCCAGTTGAATGGATCTTTTACAGATCCTGACTGCAGCAGGTAGGATCTCCAAAGACTGACTGACTTTTATTCTGCCCGGAGATGGCCAATTTCGGGGCGGTGCTGATGTGCCCCAAGCAGGCATCAACATGTCCCCTGCATCTAAAAATGAAGTAATGGATAGATCTCTGCGCTTGTCGCTGCCTATGGACTCTATACGGTTGTATGAATCACCAATCATACACAAATAGACATGTAAAACCAAAAAAATACTGACAAATCCTTGGCGCGGACAATGGATTCTCTTATCTTCTTGTCCATTGTACCCAAAAACAAAAAGAGAAAACAAACAATAATGCAATACAATTTAGCACATTAAAACATATATTGTTTAGGAGATATTCATAGGCGGTAGGACTCGTACCCTTAAGGTCAGTCTACTTTTCAAGGTAGACTTAGATAGCTTATTTGGGGAGTGGTAAGGTCACCACCAGATCTCGAATGCCTCCAATTCCAGATATAATATGTGAATAAAGCGAAAGCTGGTGTAGTGAAGTACCACTTTTATTACAACAAATATTTACATTAAAAACAAGGTATGCCACAGCTGACTCTCACTGAGTAATGGTGTCTACAGCAGGTTTGCAGACAATACAAGCAGATGATAAAGCAATAAACAGGCGTCCCTGGAAGCTTGACACCCGGGTCGGTCAGATGTCCACCTTGTCCTCCACACGGCCAATGCGTTTTGAAATCAACAGGTAGCAAATTCGGCCCACACGGAGAGGGTCTAAATAACCCCCTAAATGCGTGTACTTACAATGTTTGTGTGACATAAAAAAGTAGCAGAGCGCTTATAAGCCATTTTCATAAAACATGTTGCCTTATTCAAAATATTGTAGCAAAGGGTACAAAAAAACAATACTACTGTTACAATGTTGTAGTGATAAATCTCAAGTGAGCCCTACAGTATGTAGTGATGATCATCAACTATTGATCATTAGCAACCATTGATGGTTTAACAACTATGGTTGCTGTTTTGCAGAGGTTTAGTGGATTCCTATCGTTGATGTAAAGTACCGATGGCACCACTGGTAAATGCTATCGATGGTGAACCTTTCAGTGGCCATTCCTACTCCTGAGCCAGGGGAAGAATGTGTTATACACACATTCTTCCCCTGACTCAGGAGTAGGAATGGCCACTGAAAGGTTCACCATCGATAGCATTCACCAGTGGTGCCATCGGTACTTTACATCAACGACAGGAATCCACTAAACTTATGCAACTGCCAAAATGCTTCAGGCTCTGTGTCGCCTCCAGTGGGAAACCTACATTTTTGGAAACCTGAAGATTGAACTCTTATTGTGGCCCATTTGCATCCATCAACAATAGGGCAACATCCAGCAAGTCCTTGTCTCCTCACCTATCATTACTCCCAGCCTCAATCCTAGCATGGGACCTCTCAGGCTCCAGTATTCATGGGAATGTCACAAAGAGAACTTCTGCAGGCTGTCCGGGTGTTAAAAAGCGGATGCACATTTCACAATATTTACAGAGCACAAATCACAGACTATAACTCCCGTACTAAGCAACGTGCATCCAAGCTGTAATAGCAGATATGCTGGAGAAGAAGCCTGTTTGTCATTGTGTTATTGGTAACAAACTATAACCATACAGTACATAAACACAGGAGGCAAAAATCTGATTTTTTTTCTTTTATGTTAAAATGCACTCAGAAAAAGAAAAAAGTTGCTTCAAGAACCCTATGGGATTACAGGGCCTACAGCTTAAGCTTCATTAGTTTCTTAGTTGATCTGCCCATGGTTGCCTTTGTCCTTTCTTTTTAACAGCAAGCTCCTCTTTATAATTACTTCTCAATGCTGGCGGTTTTCTGTCATGTTTTAAACTTTCAGTCAGCCTCTGTCCACAAAATCCATTACTCTGTCCAGCTCCAGACACTGATTGAACCAAAGGGAAGTGAAAATGGCAATCTTGAGCTTCTCTTCACATGGCAACATCTGTATAAACTTTACTTCTCTCCAGGAGATATTGTCAATCACTGACATCCACTGATTATCCATCAAATGTTCAAAGGAACAAGATGGCCTTCCAAAGACCATGGTAGGAAGGTGAATGCTGACCTATACTGTATATTAAACATTATGTTTACATTGTTATATTTACTTCCAGCGGGCTGAACATAATATTGTACTGTACTTTATGAACAGAGCAGGTATTCATGTCTAATGCATTGCAATTTTCTGTACCAGGTTTGCACTAACGCGTTTCTTTAATTTATACTTGCTATGGCATATTAGGATTTGATAAGGTAAATTAGGGGCAAGAAGAATTAAATAGTTTACATTCTTGAGCTATTCTCCCACGTGAAAGCAGAAAACAAGTATTTCATTGATGCAAATTATTCCCAGCACTGTCTGTACGTTTTCCCAAGCCATCTGCGGCACCAAATATCTCAGTGCTTAACATCTGGCTTAGGAATGTGATCATTCTATTCCATGTCTGTGGCTTTGCTGGGGCACCACTTTATGACATGAGTTTTTTCTTAAAAAAGGACAATACTGTACATTATTATAACTGTAGCTATGGAAAGAACAGATAACAGACATTATTATACTCTAAGGCCAATTAAAATCTGTAGTTCTGTTTCTCCTGTTTAATTGGTCACAAATTATCAATCTAAAAATTGTAACAGTAGACATAAAAATTAAGTAACATTATGCCACTGCCTAAATTTAAGGTAGCCCACCTGTGTGATTAACACTGTATTGTGTTATTGTTACTGTAGCAACAAACATACTTGTCTTTTATTTATTTATGAACAGTTTCTTACATAGCACACACATATTCCACAGCGCTTTACAGGGAACCAAACAGAAAGAAAAGGATTTATTCTAAGCACTTGGGGCCAGTCGCTACAGTAGCCAGTGGCGTAACTATAGCCTCTGTGGCGGGGAGGCGCTGAGTAACTGTGGGCGCCGGTCTGCGGGGCTATAGTTACTAGTATGTGTCTCTGTGTGGCTGGAGCCTGGGACATATTGCCCCCTAGACCCCCCACTTGCCTGCTCAGCGACCATATTGCCAGCGATATTGCACCGTATGTATGCAGCTTAAGAAAAGCACCATAGGAGAGAAGGCCCTGCTTGTGACAGTTTACACTCATGAAAAACTAGTTACCACCAGTGGCATAGAGAGGGGGGGCGGATACTTTTTACCTGGGCCTGGATTTGCTGGAGGGGCCTAAGTCCCGCTCACCCCTTCCCGATTGCAGGCGGCTTGGTAGTGGGAAGAGAGATGACTGGCTGCCGCTGGATCACAGTCTCTCTTCTTAGCTCAGAAGGCTGCTCAGTGGCGTGTGCTGAGCTGGAGAGAGAGACAGATGCATGGTAAGTGGCCGCGCCCCCTCCATTTTACTGTGGCCCAGCTGACCTGTCTGCACCCCTGGTTACCAATACCTGCTAAATTATCATTGTACATTTCCAGTTGCAGTCTGTGTATTCTTGTGTACAGTTCATGCTGCAGCCTGCAAATATCATGCAAATATCATGCAGTACCCCAGTGTTTATTGACTATATTTAATCCACAGTGTTCCAGATGCTGTCATATCGAGAACCTAATTACTTGTGTTCTAGGTCTGAGTAGTCTTACTGCACCACCATACTTGCTTATCTTAATTTCACTATTTCAGAAGAAGGGCAGAGAAGAGACTCTGCATGAACCTTCAGGGGTGCATCAAGGCTGTCAGTCACTAGGTCTGCATGAACCTTCAGGGGTGCATCAAGGCTGTCAGTCACTAGGTCTCCCCCCCCCCCCCCCCCCCCCCAAAAAAAAAAAATAATAACATGATTCACAGGGCCATGATGAAGGGCTGAAGCTACAGGGTGCAGATTCATACCATTAAGCCGTGCCCTCTCCATATCGCACCACAATTCCCTGTAAATTCTCCTCATTCTGCCCAATTCGCTAGGAAGTGGGCCAGAGAGAGAGCTGTCCACTTTATCGTGTGTGCAGTGGACTGCACAAACAATTGTGAGCCACTTGCAGGAGAGTAGGCATGTATGACTTCGGCCTAGGATTTATCTTATTCTCCTTAGCTCATTATCCTGAGGTTATATTGAGTATGTATATTATTGTAAGTGTAACTTATCACCAGTTCTGACCAATCCTGCCTGGTGGCCCTAGGCTGAGTTTAAGACAAATCTCAACTCAGATAGTTTAATTGTGTCAAATGAGGATGTAAATCTGTTAGTGTTTTCTATTTCAGTACTTACGTACAGATTATATTTTACCTGAAAGAACCACTCCAGCATTCACCCGTTGCCACTATCATGATCATATGATAAACAGTTAATGCTTGAGACCACACAAGCTTTATTAAAACAACATATCTTCATGTCAAACAGATTCAATATGTTTCAAACAACCGCAAACCTATTTTTCAAGCTTGCAAAAGTTTATGAATGTTTTATGATTTAATTGCTAGCCATTATGCAGTATGTTTTGAGCATTTCTGTATATGGTAGCTGGATATACAGTAATGACAAACACAGTTTTTTCCTTTTCTTATACTGTGCACTGTATTCTTCATTTTTATTAACATAGGGGGGAGGGAATTGAGTTGACAATGCAACGAAATGGAAACACCAGCAACAGTACCTCACATCACCCACCTCACAGACAGATCTTGACCCAGATTTGCAGGGTACCCTGTAAGCAGGTGTATGGAACTGCAAACAAAAAGATATGAGTTTGGAGGTACTGTACGTATTTCTCTAGAATTCCCTGGAACTCCTGAACAAATGATATTGTAAGTACATACTGTCCAATCTTGTAAAATATATTGTCAGTGGCCACATTCAGGTGTATGTTGTAGTTGATGATATCCTCAGATTGACCTTCATGTACAGAAGACAAAGAACTATATAGATAGATAGAATTCCTTTATTCGTCTCACAATGGAGAAATTTACAATTGTTACAGCAAGGTTCAAGTACAGATAAGGGTGAAAATAGCAAATAAGATAAAAAGTCCAAACAATATAAATCTAGAATCTAAGAACATGTAGGTCTCTACAGACCATGACAGTTGTACATTCTGATTGCAGCAGGTAGAAAAGACCTGCGGTACCTCTCCGTTGAGCATCGAGGGTGAAGTAACCTATCACTGAAAGTGCTATACAGATCCGTCAAAATATTTTTGAGAGGGTGTGAAGCATTATCCAATAATGATGTTATCTTGCTGATCATTCTCCTCTTACCCACAATCTCTACAGAATCCAAAGGCATTCCTAGGACAGAACTGGCCTTCTGTATAGAACCTTATTCTGGTCATACAGGGCCGATGTTTTTGCATTGTGGATTTCTGCACATGTGCATGCGCTTGGTGCTTGCATCCACACGACCAATCTGGCAGGTATGCATGGGTGCACACACCCATGCTTGCGAACGGAGGGTGTGTGTGTAGGGGGGGAGGTGGCGGGCTGGTCCATTAGCATATGGGAACGCCCAGTGTTTCTTGGGCATTCTCATGCTAATGGAGACGTGATCAACATGTGGGTGGCAGCTGCCCTCCCACTTCCCCCTGAGCGTACACACATATGCGTGCACCTTCCGCATCTTTCAATGGTCACCGACCATCGAGAGATGTGGGAGCGTCACAGTGGCATGCCAATGGATGTTTATGTAAAACATCCATTCGCAGTAAGTGCGAACATAAATGGTGGGCCTGGGATCTCGGTTGCTCGCAAGGATGCAAATTCGCATCTGAGCAAATGAACCACAATACCCCCCATAGTGCATACACACTGGTTGATTTTATGAATGGTCAATATCGTCAAATCTGTTTGAAATGTGGTCTAGTATATACCCAGCTTAATTCTTATAATTTTTTCAGAATGGGGTTGTGTGAAAATGGTAGTGGCCGGAACTTAGAAAATGCAAATATAAAAATAAAGTTTATTATACAGATTGTGGACTGATTTTCATTAACCCTTTCAGTACCAAGTGAATTTGTCAAAATAGGTGTGAAAATTGCTAAGCAAACATTTGTATTCATCATAATGACCTGTAATGTTTAACATACAGTATATAAGAAATATAATCTGTTTTTACAAAACATTTTTATTTGAATTTATATAACAAATGTGAGTGACGCCGACATTTTTAGAGGGTTATTTTTGTACATTCGCAGAGATGTTTGCACTCAAAGGGTTAAGGTGTCTGTCATCAAACATAGCACTATCTCTGTGTTATTTATGAGGAATTACAGTATCTGTAATAGCCTAGAAAGATAACCCTGTAAGATTATATTTTGGCAATTGTATGTATCTTTTAATAACAGTGTAATACCTCTAGGCAGGAGGTCTATAAGAATGCACAGAAGAATTGGATATTTTTGATTAACAGTTTTGAACTTTAACTGTAATTTATCTCTAAATGGAAATGCAATATTATCTCAATGCTAAATATTGGTTTTGGTACAACCCCACTATAACATCTACAGAATTAGACAAATATGATGGTTAGTGTTAGGGAGTTTTTTTTATGCAATTGTAATATTGTGACATTATAGTAGTTTTAAAGCCCACTGTTTAAAAAAGATGTAAATGGAAAAACTTTTATATACCGTGTAAAAATGTTAATACTAACTAGAAATTAATTTACATTTGTACCCTAGGGAAAATTGCTGTTTAAGACAATGACATCACAAGGCAGCTGCTAGAAGATGACATGCAGTGGGGTAAACCGTGCAGCCTTTAGGCCAGTGATATTCCTGAACATTTATGTAGCATTTGCAAACACTTGTTCTGCTGATTTAACATTTAACCTCTCTGTCACTCCAGCAACTATACAATCTGCAAACCACAAATTTACTCCAAAGTGCATGTCACACAAGTATATGCAAGGACCACTGGAGTAATGTCTCTGGATTACTAGCTGGCCTTATGCAGATATAGCACTGTTTCTGAACACAGCTGTACCCAGTTGGACATCTGAGAAGATCAGAATTAGATCAGTGAGATTCATGTAGTGAAAATAAATAGTTCTAGAAATTGTTGCCTTACATGTGTTATTTGTGCTCAGATAACCATTAAATAGGAATTCTGCTCTAAAACTAGTTTCTTTGTTTTCTAATCAAAATAGCGTGTCTGGTGACATACAGTACAAAGCCGTTGTACACATTCATTATGGAAGATGCTTGGTCTAATAGTAACTATGTGCGCTACAGTATTTACTAATGATTTTCAAGGGAGTAAAATTATATCAACAGATGATTTACAGGTCTTTGCAGTATTTTGATGGTATCCTTACATGTTGAAACTAAAATAAGCATATGGAACACATTGGGTTAAATTTACTAAGATGGGATTTCTAATGAAGATGGGATGTTACCCATAGCAACCAGATTCTACTTCTTATTTATTTAGCAAATTCTAGAAAATAATAGATAGAAACTGATTGGTTGCCCATAGCAACATCCCATCTTCAATAAAGCTCCCATCTAGTTTGGGACGTCAGGCCTTGGGACGTTAGGGGTCTAGTGTCTGAAGGGTCTAGTTATAAAGGGTCATCTTTAAGTTAATGGAAGCGTTATACCGGCGTTCTCAGTTATAACTTATAACTTCATTGGATATTGATTTGTGAATGGACTTCTCCCTATCTCCATTACATCAACAGGTAATTATCCAGCATTTAATATACTGATCTGGGCCTGCAGAGCATTCCAACTATTATGCTGCATTTTTTAAACATCTTGGTAATTATCCAGCATTCAATATACAGATCTGGGCCTGCAGAGCATCCCAACTCTTATGCTGAATTTTTTAAACATCTTGGTAATTATCCAGCGTTCAATATACTGATCTGGGCCTGCAGAGCATTCCAACTCTTATGCTGAATTTTTTAAACATCTTGGTAATTATCCAGCATACAATATACTGATCTGGACCTGCAGAGCATCCCAACTCTTATGCTGAATTTTTTAACCCCTTCATGACAGAGCCAGTTTGTGCCTTCATGACAGAGCCCTTTTTTTCAAATCTGACATGTCTCACTTAAGTGGGGATAACTTTTTTTTGCTTTTACTTATCCCAGTGATTTTGAGATTGTTTTCTCGTGACACATTGTACTTCAAGTTAGTGGTAAATTTTGGTTGATACAGTCTGTGTTTTTTTGTGAAAAATACCAAAATGTCGTGAAAAAATGGAAAATTTTGCAATTTGCAAAATGTCACATTTTCTGCTTGTGAGACAAATAAACATACCACTCAAAATAGTTAATAACTAACAAAGACCATATGTCTACTTTATGTTGCAATCATTATTTCAACCTCCTTTTCATTTTTTTGGACACTAGGAGGCTTCAAATATGAATAGCAAATTCTCAAATTTTCAAGAAAATTTCAAACACTGATTTTTTTAGGGACCAGGTCAGTTATGATGTGACTTTGAGTGACTTGTATGTGAGACACCCCCATAAATGATGCCATTTCAAAAACTGCACCCCTCACAGTATTCAAAACAGCATTTTGGAAGTTTGTTAACCCTTTAGGTGTTTCACAGGAATTAAAACAAAGTGTAGGTGAAATTTTTTACAGAAAAATGCAGTTCTGGCTCAAAATTTTTCATTTTCACAAGGAATAAAGGAGACAAAGCACCCCAAAATCTGTGCCCCAATTTCTCCCGAGTACGGCAATGCCTCACATGTGACCAAAAAATATCAGTTGGGTGCATGGCAGGACTCAGAAGGGAAGGAGTGATATTTGGTGGTGGAATGAATGGTGGGTGCTATGTCGCATTAGCAAGACCCCCGAAGCACCAATACAGTGGAACCCCCCCACAAGTGACCTCATTTTGGTCACCAGCTTTGGGAGGGGGGCTGGCGCTGCGGCAGGCGGGGGGGTGGGAGGGGTGCTGGCGCTGCGGCTGCCGGGTGGGAGGGGGGGGGCTGGCGATCGGTGGTGATCGGTGCTGTACTTAACAGCACCGATCACCACCGATCACTGTGTTACCGAGCGGCTTAGCCGCCGGTAACACAGAAAACGCTGCAATTGGCTGTTCACATTTGAACAGCCAATCGCAGCGATCGCCGCGAGGGGGATGTCTGCTGTCAGGGACAGCAGACATCTCCAAACTGTCACCGCGTCTATAGACGCGGTGACAGTTTAAAACCATGACGTATATATACGTCTTCGGTCGGGAAGTACCTCCCGACCATGACGTATATATACGTCATATGTCGGGAATATCTTTATATATATATATATATATATATATATATATATATGTGTGTGTATGTGTATGTGTGTGTATATATATGTGTATATATATATATATATATATATATATATGTGTGTGTATATACATATATATACACACACACATATATATATATATGTGTGTGTATATATATATATACATATATATATATATATATATTCAGTACTAATATTTAATTTTACTATATTTTACTATTTGTGCAGCTTGATGCTGCTGCTGCGGGGGGGAGGGGGGAGGAGGGCAGCGCTGCTGCGCTGAGCTGCCTGCTGCCGGGGGAGCCGGGGGAGCTGCTGCTGCTGCCGGGTGAGTGCCCGGCGGGTGCGAGGGGGGGGCTGCACATCGGTGGTGATCGGTGCTGTACTTGACAGCACCGATCACCACCGATCCCTGTGTTACCGAGCGGCTTAGCCGCCGGTAACACAGGAAACGCTGTGAATGGCTGTTCAGATTTGAACAGCCAATCACAGCGATCGCCGACCGGGGGAGGCATCCCTGCCCCCCCGGGCGGCGAGGGGGGATGTCTGCTGTCGGGGACAGCAGACATCGTCCCTCTGTCACTGCGTCTCTAGACGCAGTGACAGTTTGAAGTCATGACGTATATATACGTCATGTGTCGGGAAGGGGTTAAACATCTTGGTAATTATCCAGCATACAATATACTGATCTGGACCTGCAGAGCATTCCAACTCTTATGCTGAATTTTTTAAACATCTTGGTAATCATATTTCAGAATTCAACTGCAGAATTTTGTTTGAAATGCTTTTATTGTGGTTTTTATCTGTGCTGTGTGAGTTGTAAGGTTTGATTAGCACCTTCTGCTGGTGGGGAGGTGTATTGGGAGGGGCAGTTGAATCAGGATGAACATTTGTTTCTTTAGGCTGATATATTCAGTGTAGTTTGGGATGTCAGGCCCTGGGACGTTAGGGGTCTAGTGTCTGAAGGGTCTAGTTATAAAGGGTCATCTTTAAATTAATGGAAGCGTTATACCGGTGTTAAACCGAAGAAAACAACAAACCATCATTACTTCTGAAGGACGGCATTATAACCACAAAACTCAGGAATATCATGTCGCCTCAACACACCTTTGCCATGAGAACACCTGGACCAGGCCCACCACCACTACGGCTGAGAACACCAGAACTACCCCTCATGGTGAGCATGGAGCTGTGAGGGGAAGCACCAGGGCCAGCCAATGTAGCTATACTTCCCCCATACATGAATGTGCCCCCACTTTCTTATAACCACCTGTACTGCTCCCATGAGACCAGGACATTGATGACTCTATGAAAATGATTTATCAATATTTCCCTTTCATTAGTCCCAAGGAAAGATGTGTTTGTGACTTTTCTCTCCCCCCCCCCCCCCCAGAATACATGTACCCCACCATGTGCAATTCCTGTAATGTGTACCTCCGCAGGTTGCACACCCTGCTAGCTCTGACCTATGCAGTGCGCCAAGCTGGTTGCCTCAGATTGTATCTCTGCGGGCAGGATGTGGGTCACGTGGATGTCTCTGTGTGTGCAGGGTTTATCATACTACCACACAAGTATTTGCTTTCCAGTATATGCATTGGGTCTTGTATAGCTTGCCTCCTACAGTGTAACCTTCATAGTGCGCCCACCATGGCTGCCTCATCTGGTGCACTTGTGGATGGGATGATAAATACATGGACCTGAGTATTCACTGAAATCACCCATTTTGGCTAATTTCTTTTAGGGGTGATCTATTCCACCCAGGGTAATCCTACGCAGAGCGCCTAAAATGGCTGCCGCACCTGGTACCTTGTCAGGGTGGAGTACACAACCCATGGAAATTATTATCCAAAATGCCACACCAATCCTGCATTATACTTAAGGGTTTCTTTTGTCTGTTACTGTACTACCAATATCCTCTGTATTATGTGCATTGATTTTTAATGTCTGCAAAGCGCCCTGAGTCCTGCTGGAGAAAGTGCGCTATATAAATTATACTTACTTACCATCTTCGTAAATTTATCCCATACCATCCAACTATAATGGTCAATCAGAAAGGTATTTATAGTAAATATAGACACAATGGGTGACATTTATTAGAGATCGATGTTGGGTTTTTGGCGATTCCAAATCGACTACTTAATGGGTGGCGATTTGCGGCATAAATCGCACTTTTTGCCGCTAATTCGCACTTTCTGAAGTGCCGATTTACAACATCGCATCCAGATGTTTTCCCATTGAAAAAGATACAAATCGCTAATTTAATGTCTGCCGCATTTGGAAATCGACAGCAAAGTGCGATTTTTGACCAAAAAAAAGTCCAGGGTGGCGGTTTGCAAAAAATCGTCACCGTTTGAGCGTAAAAACGGTGACCCACTTAGCACTTACTAACTCCCCTACATATACTCCCACATGATTATGGACACCTGTGAGGCTGTTTGAGATGGACATTTTGCACAGTTGACTGGAGGTGCTAGTGTGTGAGCTGGGCCGTTTGGAGGAGCTACGCAGGAGGGATGCTGCTGCTGCCCACCAGATCCAGGTACCCCGACCACTCCGTGCTTCTCGTCGGTACCGTGCTAGGGTGTACCTGGACTCCCTCTCTGATCAACAGGTGGTGGACATGTTTAGGTTGAACCGACAGAACCTGTTGAACTTATATGAGCAGGTGAGAGATGATTTGGACCCTTGTGGGGGGGCCAACTATGCAGTGTCTGGGCTGCAGAAATTAATGTGCGCCCTCCACTTGTTTGCCACAGGCTCCACTCAGTCTGTGAGCTCATGGGCCTTGGGGGTGTCGCAAGCCACTTTCTCTAAACATTTTTCTCAAGGGTTAAATGCATTAAAGAAGCTGTGGCGCACATATATCACATTCCCACGTTGTGAGTCCGAGTGGCAGGACCTGAAGGTGGCATTCTATCGGCTCTCAGCATTTCCAAATGTGCTGGGAGCCATAGACTGCACCCACATTGGGATTCGGGCCCCGCACGTGAGGGAGCATGTCTATGTTAATCGCAGGGGCAGACATTCCCTCAATGTGCAGGTGGTCTGCGATGCCAACCTCAGAATTCTCAGTGTGGTTGCAGGCTACCCCGGGAACTGCCATGATGCCTATATCCTGCGGCACTCAGCTCTCTGGGACCGTTTCCACAACACAACCATGCCAGAGGGCTGGCTACTTGGTAAGTCACTTACCACTGTTTACATGATGTTTGCTTACCTATGTCTTTACCTTTAACATCCATGTGTGGAACCTTCTAATCAAGAGTCATTTCTGTTGTAATTGTTTATACCAGCCCAAACAATGTAGTATAGGCTGCTACTATTATGTACCAATTACCCACATGATATGTGACCACACAAATCCCTTTACATGGTAGGTGACTCAGGATATGAGTGTCATTCGTGGCTCATGACACCTCTGTGGAACCCACAAAGCCCTGCGCAGCACCGCTACAATGCTGCACATATTGCTACCCGCGTTGTAGTGGAACGCACCTTTGGGGTGCTGAAAAGCCAATTTAGGTGTTTGGACAGGTCAGCAGGTACACTGCTATACCACCCTGCCAAAGTGGTTTTGGTTGTCCAGGCTTGCTGCATGCTGCATAACATAGCTTTGGGTCAACCAAATTATGTTGATGTGGCCCCTGCAGCAGTCATGCAGGAAGCTCAAACTACTGATGTTGTAGTGCGAGGTACACGGAGGGGGGATGTGGTTCGTACACGGATGATCCGGCAGCATTTCACAGGTAATTTGTGTGTGTACAATGAATAGTAATGGGGAACCTGTAACACACATACATTGGTAACATTACATTTTTCCCTGTCCATGTTAATTGCCCAGAAGCAGACCAACAATAATGGCCAACCCCTGCAAGCTACCCCACCACAGCATACTTTATGGCTGGCAACATGATAACACCTATAACAATGTCAAGTAAGTACTGTAGTTTTCAGTGTGTGCAAATGTTGGCAACTACAAATTAACATAGGCTTCATGGATGGAGATGACATGGATCATTGATCTCAGGTGCTTGAAATGGTGCAAAAAAGTGGTGGCTACATACAGTATGCAATTCCCAATGCTTATCCCCTTCAAATGTGACTATTTCCTTAAAATCCCATTACTAATAAGCATACCCAACCCAAAGTCCCATGGCTGCTAAAAAGTCACTAGTTGACAAAACATAATAGAACAGTGTGGGTAATCATTTGGAAAAAATTACAACAAGTTTGCTGGATGCAAATCATTTTTACTTGCAGAAACATTTGGCCATAGGCCATAGCATATGAAACATTTGCAGGAAGAATCACTGCAACAGTGAATGCAAAAAAGAATAAACATGATACACATGTAAATGCAAAGAAGATTATTCATGTTTAAATACTGCCCCGGGTATTAGCACCCTTACCAGTAGTGGCACCACCACCCCTAGTACGGACACTACGTCGTGGGGGAGTAGTGGGGGACCCACTCATGGGTGTGAAGGATACACTACTGCTTTGGGTAGATGTGGTTTGGTGCTGACCTAACAAAGTATTAGCACTGAGGCTGATTTGCGTTTGTAGGGACATCAACGCAGTTGTTTGCCCATTAACTGCTTGGGTCTGTTCAACCATGTAGTTTGACCCAGGATGGCTTGGCCAATTTCTGCTAAGCGTGTGTCTAATGTAGAGACCAGACGAATTTGTGTCCCTACATTAGCCAGCACACTTTGCGAAATTCTTCTCATTTGCAGAGCTATGTTCCGCACATACCCTTCACCGTTTCTAGTTGGGTGGTCTGCACTTCCATAAAAGCGAGTTGTTTCGCCTTAAAAATATGGATGGATTGCGCCAACTCCTCCGCACTAGTGGGGGTGTTGGTGGGTGCAATGCTTGTGGGCTGCTGCCTATGTGACTGCGTATAGGGGGCTTCATTGACTGGGTGTGCTTGGTTTTGTGCAGGCTCCAACGATGTCACCGTCTCCAGTATGATTTCACTCATGTCGTCGATATTTTGCATGGGATCCGTAGGTTCAGGCATCGGTTGTGAAGGACCTACACATGAGAAAAGAGTGGTAAGTATGCTATGCAGATTGGTGTATGGTGGGTCATGTTACCTTATTTGGAATGGTTAGGTGTTACTCATGCATTATGCATTGGCACAGGCTACTGTGGTGGGGACAGGCATGTGTGTTTTGTGCAATGTGTGTGTGTAACACTATGATATCTCACCTGCAGACTGGACAGTGTCACCAATCGGATGTGGCTGATGTTGGTCAACAGCAGGCTGGGACTCCAGAGCTGGAGCTGTTTGAAAGAAGAAGACATGTTCTATTATTATCATTTGCACCTAACTGGCAAACTTTTGGACCCTGATATGATGACATAAGGAATTTGAAGACTTTGAACTGAAGTGGTTATTTGAGTATTATGCCTGTGAACAATATTTTGAATCCACTTGCAAATAACAGGAAAAACCAGCAGATTACACATGTAAAAGTAACTGTAAAGTGCTTTCCCAACTACCCAGAGGATTGATAAGGATTAACAATCAAGTACACTGCAGGCCTACAGTGTTTAGGACAGCACACATTAATAGGATCTGTGGAACTACATAACCCAGCAACATGCAGAGTCCATTATTTAGCAATGCAAGGTAGCAAAATGTGATTTTGCTGGGAGATGTAGTTCCACACACAGCAATCTTTTGGACACATAAAGCATAGCAGCATAATAGCATGCGCACATGACATAGCAAAATGTTACATTGACATGTGTGGACACTTACCAGTTGGCGGTGGAGTGGGGGGCCTGTCTGTGT
The DNA here is from genome assembly GCF_055691185.1 of Crinia signifera. Classification (NCBI taxonomy): domain Eukaryota; kingdom Metazoa; phylum Chordata; class Amphibia; order Anura; family Myobatrachidae; genus Crinia; species Crinia signifera. The sequence goes on from NC_139219.1 coordinate 166,033,652, forward strand.
CGGCAATGTGGATGCTGGGAAGCACCTCCGGTGGGATGATTCGGCGTAGTAACCTCTCATATGCCTTAAAGCGGACCTCCTGTCTAGGGCCACCTCCTGTGCGACAGGCCTCTTTCTTCTCCAGGGCAAGCTTGGCTTTGGGGAGGTGCTTGATGTCATTGTACCGCTTTTTGACGTTGCGCACACTCCTCACCCTCCTCCTCCTCCTCCTCATCCTCCTGTCCTGGTTCTTCACCCAGCACCTCCAATTCAGCTTCCTCTGCCTCCTGCACAGGCCAGTCCAGCTCCGAGAAATCCCCCTCTTGCAGCTCCTCCTCTGTGTGCCTGGCACTCTGTTCCTCCTGTGAGGACGTGCCTGCTTCCTCCTCATCCTCCATAGCCACCTGCTCAGCTTCCACCATGTGGCCTCTCCCTGGCGCAGCTCTTGCTGGGAGCATGCTGGCTCTCCCTGTCCTGCCTCTGCCAGTGCTGGCTCTCACTCCCCTACCTCTCCCAGTGGTTAGGGTGTTTGGGCCCAAGCTGGCTGTCCCTCTGCCTCCTCTGCACCTGACAAAACCTCCTCTCCTCTCCATCTCAAACGCCTTACTCCCTTTCAAAGGGTAAAATGGCGTCTGCGCCCCTTTATATAGGGGGTGTGATGCGTATTGCAAGGGACTAAGGTGGGCCAATAGGTTAGCATGTTGTATGGGCTGTTCAGGTGTATTTGTGTAAATCGCACTCCGGTTGGCCGCAAATACGCACATGACCGAACCCGGAAATCGCACTTTTATGGCGTATTACATCGACTTAATTCGCACCTTATCGCCGTCTATCGCCATGTATCGCACTTTTCAGGCGGCTTTGCGCCAGCCATTCAATACGCGATTTCTGGGGAAAAATGCGATATAAAAAAATGGCGATACACGGCAATTTGAGTTTTAATCGCATTTTGTCAAAAACGGTAAACACAATAAATCTCGCCCATTAACAGGTATAATAAAAGCAACAACACAAGTTTACCTGTATATTGCAGTACTGTATTCCAAAGAACAATATAAAATAATATTTTCCACATATTAGTTACACATACTGGCCCCTATTCTGGTTGGCTTGCTCCCCAGCGCATAAACATTTATGTGCATGTGCGGACGCTTGGTGTGGGCAGGCACGCCAAACTGCTTGTTTGCCATCCTATTTGCACCTACTGTAGCAGTGTGGGCAGGAGGTGTGCGGCAGTGATGACGGGCTGCGCCCATGGGAACACCCAGCATTTCATGGGCATTCCCATAAAAACACTGGGCATTCCCATGTAAATGGGCCGTTGATGCGGGGGTTGGGGGAGCTGATGTCAGCAGATGTCAGCTGCCCGCCCGCTTCCCACACGGGCAATCATAGAAAGGCCCGCCATGAGGAACTTTGGGGCCTGGGACTCATTTCCAGTCTGGACCCCCTCCTCACTTGACTTACCGTAACACGGCTCCTGCGCTCCATCTCCTCTTTCGCTGAGCTGCAGCCCGGAGGTCCCGGAGCACAGGCTTCTTCAACTCAGGATGCCGGCAGCCAATTAAAATGCAGCATGGCTGGTGAGCCAATCAGAGCTTGCATACCAGCAGCTGCTCTGATTGGCTGTCGGTACACCAGCTCAGATTGGTTCAAAAGCTGGTGCAGCATTTTAATTGGCCTCGGACGTCCGGGGTTGAATAAGCCTGCGCTCTGGGACCTGCTTTGGTCAGCGCAGTGGAGGTGAGGTGAAATGAGCTGCCTGGGCCCTTCCAGAGGCCAGGGCCTGGGACAGCTATACCCACAGCACCCCCCTATTGTCAGCCCTAATAATAGATGTAATACAGAGAGGTCTTACTGCAACGTTGAAGCCTGTCACCATTCTTAGACTTGCAGAGGTTACAGTCTCTAATAAGGTGACTAGCACTCCCACAATAAAAGCAGAGGTGGAGCTGTCTGCGATGCTGGCATTCAGCTTCAGAGCATTTGGGATGCAGATAACTTCCGATCCCATCTTCACTCTGATCCAAAGGGAATGGCTTATCTTTAAGAGGGTCCATGACCGAAGATTGTTTCTCGCAGTATCCTCAGAACTTTGAAGGATCTTTGGTATCAGCAGGTTAATGCTAGACAGAAGACTTTGTAACTATTCTAATAGTCAAGCTGAATACTCATGAACCCAGATTCTCTTGAAAAGAAAACCGGGAAGTCTGCGAACAATTGGCTTGTGACCGGAGGCAGGGAACTGGAACATTCGGAGCCGGACATTGAATTGAAATTGTGGAACCATGGGAGCAGGAGAACCCAGGGATTGCTGGAGACTAAACAAACGAGAGCAGATCCCTTCTAGGAATTTCTCTACCTGTTACTAGGTAGCTTCCTGAGAATCCAAGCAAAAAACAGAATCATTTGTCTTTGGTGGTCCAGTGGAGGTCAACTGGGATGTATACACAAGACATGCACAGTGAATTGTACATAAGGGCACAGCTGGGATAGGGTATTAATCATTGATTGATTATTGTTTAATACCAGGAGCAGAGGCTCATGGTCTAAACCAGTGGTTCCCAACCTGGGGTACTAGTACCCTTGGGGGTACTCTGCAGACCAGTTGGGGGTACTTGGAAATAATATTGGTAATGGCGGAAGAAGAAAAAGTCTCCCAATGGCAAAAGAAGTCTACCATTGACATGGAAACAAGCCACGTTGTGCAATTTCCAGTTCCATCTGCAGCGTCATCAGCGTCTTCTCGTGCTTTTGCCCAACCAGCAATTCACTGAGAGGTACCTGTGAACATCTGCCCCGCACTGACATGGGTGGAAGAAGCATTAATCCTACAGGCATTAGCGGGAACTCTGGAGACAATACACAGCCAGCAGCCATACAAAGACGGACCTGAGTCCTTACCATATACTAGTCCACGGCTAATCCTTAACCCCTTCCTGACAGAGCCAGTTTTTGCGTTCCTGACAGAGCCCTTTTTTTCAAATCTGACATGTCTCACTTAAGTGGGGATAACTTTTTTTTGCTTTTACTTATCCCAGTGATTTTGAGATTGTTTTTTCGTGACACATTGTACTTCAAATTAGTGGTAAATTTGGGTCGATACAGTCTGTGTTTTTTTGTGAAAAATACCAAAATGTCGTAAAAAAATGGAAAATTTAGCAATTTGCAAAATGTTAAATTTTCTGCATGTGAGACAAATAATCATACCACTCAAAATAGTTAATAACTAACATAGACCATATGTCTACTTTATGTTTCCATCATTATTTCAACTTCCTTTTAATTTTTTTGGACACTAGGAGGCTTACAATATGAATAGCAAATTCTCAAATTTTCAAGAAAATTTCAAACACTGATTTTTTTAGGGACCAGTTCAGTTCTGATGTGACTTTGAGGGACTTGTATGTGAGACACCCCCATAAATAATACCATTTCAAAAACTGCACCCCTCACAGTATTCAAAACAGCATTTTGGAAGTTTGTTAACCCTTTAGGTGTTTCACAGGAATTAAAACAAAGTGTAGGTGAAATTTCAAAATTTCATTTTTTTTGCAGATTTGCAATTTTAATACATTTTTCTAAGGAACACAGTATATTTTACTAGAGAAATGTGACTAAAAATTGATTCCCCCAATTCTTTTGTTTTCATAAATATCCTATATGTGGCCCTAGTGTGCACGTTGACCAAACCACAGGCTTCATAATAGAAGGAGCACCTACTTGATTTTGGAGCCTCCTTTTTATGAGATTATTTTTTAGGCACCATGTAGGTTTCTAGGCACCATAAGATGCTAAAAGTTAGGAACCCCCCCACAAGTGACCCCATTTTGCAAACTACACCCCTCAGGGAATTCATCTAGGGGTATAGTGTACATTTCAAACCCCCAGGGGTTTCACCAATTGTGGTGCAACTGGGCAGTGAAAATGAAAAATTATTTTTTTTACACAAAAATGCAGTTCTGGCTCCAAATTTGTCATTTTCAGAAGGTATGAAGGAGACAAAGCACCGCAAAATCTGTGCCCCAATTTCTCCCGAGTACGGCAATGCCTCACATGTGACCAAAAAATACCATTTGGGTGCATGGCAGGACTCAGAAGGGAAGGAGTGATTTTTGGATTTTGCAGCTCAGATTCTGGTGGAATTTTGGTGGGTGCTATGTCGCATTAGCAAGACCCCCCAAGCACCAATACAGTGGAACCCCCCCACAAGTGACCCCATTTTGCAAACTACACCCCTCAGGGAATTCATCTAGGGGTATAGTGTACATTTCAAACCCCCAGGGGTTTCACCAATTTTGATACAAGTGGGCAGTGAAAATGAAAAATTACATTTTTTTACACAAAAATGCAGTTCTGGCTCAAAATTTTTCATTTTCACAAGGAATGAAGGAGAAAAAGCACCCCAAAATCTGTGCCCCAATTTCTCCCGAGTACGGCAATGCCTCACATGTGACCAAAAAATACCAGTTGGGTGCATGGCAGGACTCAGAAGGGAAGGAGTGATTTTTGGATTTTGCAGCACAGATTTTGGTGGAATGAATGGTGGGTGCTATGTTGCACCAATACAGTGGAACCCCCCCACAAGTCACCCCATTTTGCAAAGTACACCCCTCAGGGAATTCATCTAGGGGTATAGTGTACATTTCAAACCCCCAGGGGTTTCACCAATTTTGATACAAGTGGGCAGTGAAAATGAAAAATTACATTTTTTTTACACAAAAATGCAGTTCTGGCTCAAAATTTTTCATTTTCAGAAGGTATGAAGGAGAAAAAGCACCCCAAAATATGTGCCCCAATTTCTCCCGAGTACGGCAATGCCTCACATGTGACCAAAAAATACCAGTTGGGTGCATGGCAGGACTCAGAAGGGAAGGAGTGATTTTTGGATTTTGCAGCTCAGATTCTGGTGGAATTTTGGTGGGTGCTATGTCGCATTAGCAAGACCCCCCAAGCACCAATACAGTGGAACCCCCCCACAAGTGACCCCATTTTGCAAACTACACCCCTCAGGGAATTCATCTAGGGGTATAGTGTACATTTCAAACCCCCAGGGGTTTCACCAATTTTGATACAAGTGGGCAGTGAAAATGAAAAATTACATTTTTTACACAAAAATGCAGTTCTGGCTCAAAATTTTTCATTTTCAGAAGGTATGAAGGAGAAAAAGCACCCCAAAATCTGTGCCCCAATTTCTCCCGAGTACGGCAATGCCTCACATGTGACCAAAAAATACCATTTGGGTGCATGGCAGGACTCAGAAGGGAAGGAGTGATTTTTGGATTTTGCAGCTCAGATTCTGGTGGAATTTTGGTGGGTGCTATGTCGCATTAGCAAGACCCCCCAAGCACCAATACAGTGGAACCCCCCCACAAGTGACCCCATTTTGCAAAGTACACCCCTCAGGGAATTCATCTAGGGGTATAGTGTACATTTCAAACCCCCAGGGGTTTCACCAATTTTGATACAAGTGGGCAGTGAAAATGAAAAATTACATTTTTTTACACAAAAATGCAGTTCTGGCTCAAAATTTTTCATTTTCAGAAGAAATGAAGGAGAAAAAGCACCCCAAAATATGTGCCCCAATTTCTCCCGAGTACGGCAATGCCTCACATGTGACCAAAAAATACCAGTTGGGTGCATGGCAGGACTCAGAAGGGAAGGAGTGATTTTTGGATTTTGCAGCTCAGATTCTGGTGGAATTTTGGTGGGTGCTATGTCGCATTAGCAAGACCCCCCAAGCACCAATACAGTGGAACCCCCCCCACAAGTGACCCCATTTTGCAAACTACACCCCTCAGGGAATTCATCTAGGGGTATAGTGTACATTTCAAACCCCCAGGGGTTTCACCAATTTTGATACAAGTGGGCAGTGAAAATGAAAAATTACATTTTTTACACAAAAATGCAGTTCTGGCTCAAAATTTTTCATTTTCAGAAGGTATGAAGGAGAAAAAGCACCCCAAAATCTGTGCCCCAATTTCTCCCGAGTACGGCAATGCCTCACATGTGACCAAAAAATACCATTTGGGTGCATGGCAGGACTCAGAAGGGAAGGAGTGATTTTTGGATTTTGCAGCTCAGATTCTGGTGGAATTTTGGTGGGTGCTATGTCGCACTAGCAAGACCCCCCAAGCACCAATACAGTGGAACCCCCCCACAAGTGACCCCATTTTGCAAACTACACCCCTCAGGGAATTCATCTAGGGGTATAGTGTACATTTCAAACCCCCAGGGGTTTCACCAATTTTGATACAAGTGGGCAGTGAAAATGAAAAATTACATTTTTTTACACAAAAATGCAGTTCTGGCTCAAAATTTTTCATTTTCAGAAGGTATGAAGGAGAAAAAGCACCCCAAAATCTGTGCCCCAATTTCTCCCGAGTACGGCAATGCCTCACATGTGACCAAAAAATACCATTTGGGTGCATGGCAGGACTCAGAAGGGAAGGAGTGATTTTTGGATTTTGCAGCTCAGATTCTGGTGGAATTTTGGTGGGTGCTATGTCGAATTAGCAAGACCCCCCAAGCACCAATACAGTGGAACCCCCCCACAAGTGACCCCATTTTGCAAACTACACCCCTCAGGGAATTCATCTAGGGGTATAGTGTACATTTCAAACCCCCAGGGGTTTCACCAATTTTGATACAAGTGGGCAGTGAAAATGAAAAATTACATTTTTTACACAAAAATGCAGTTCTGGCTCAAAATTTTTCATTTTCAGAAGGTATGAAGGAGAAAAAGCACCCCAAAATCTGTGCCCCAATTTCTCCCGAGTACGGCAATGCCTCACATGTGACCAAAAAATACCATTTGGGTGCATGGCAGGACTCAGAAGGGAAGGAGTGATTTTTGGATTTTGCAGCTCAGATTCTGGTGGAATTTTGGTGGGTGCTATGTCGCATTAGCAAGACCCCCCAAGCACCAATACAGTGGAACCCCCCCACAAGTGACCCCATTTTGCAAAGTACACCCCTCAGGGAATTCATCTAGGGGTATAGTGTACATTTCAAACCCCCAGGGGTTTCACCAATTTTGATACAAGTGGGCAGTGAAAATGAAAAATTACATTTTTTTACACAAAAATGCAGTTCTGGCTCAAAATTTTTCATTTTCAGAAGGTATGAAGGAGAAAAAGCACCCCAAAATATGTGCCCCAATTTCTCCCGAGTACGGCAATGCCTCACATGTGACCAAAAAATACCAGTTGGGTGCATGGCAGGACTCAGAAGGGAAGGAGTGATTTTTGGATTTTGCAGCTCAGATTCTGGTGGAATTTTGGTGGGTGCTATGTCGCATTAGCAAGACCCCCCAAGCACCAATACAGTGGAACCCCCCCCACAAGTGACCCCATTTTGCAAACTACACCCCTCAGGGAATTCATCTAGGGGTATAGTGTACATTTCAAACCCCCAGGGGTTTCACCAATTTTGATACAAATGGGCAGTGAAAATGAAAAATTACATTTTTTACACAAAAATGCAGTTCTGGCTCAAAATTTTTCATTTTCAGAAGGTATGAAGGAGAAAAAGCACCCCAAAATCTGTGCCCCAATTTCTCCCGAGTACGGCAATGCCTCACATGTGACCAAAAAATACCATTTGGGTGCATGGCAGGACTCAGAAGGGAAGGAGTGATTTTTGGATTTTGCGGCTCAGATTCTGGTGGAATGAATGGTGGGTGCTATGTGGCATTAGCAAGACCCCCGAAGCACGGTGAAATTATGAACCTAAAAATCCATAGATGTGTGGTATATTTTAAAACACTCCTTTATACATAGGCCGGGTTTGTCGGGGCAAGTGTCACACTGGAAAATAGTTTGCTTTCTTATTCCCTTTTTATAGCAAACTTTGCACCTTTTTTGTGTCCTGCCCTTTTTTCCAGTGGAGGGGATTTCATCAGGAAAATGCTGCCCTGGTACAATACGGGGGCCAGTACTAGAAGTACTGGGGCCCTCTGCCTGCTGGTTCCCAAATATTAGGCCCTTTATGACTTCCTCTTGAAAGTGCATAAATGTCCCCCTCTGGCCGGTAGAACGGAATAGCACGTAAGCGTTATACAGTGCCATCTGGATGATATACACGGCCAGCTTCTTGTACCAGATTTTTGTTTTCCGCAGGGCACTGTACGGCTTCAGTACCTGATCTGAAAGATCCACTCCGCCCATGTACCTATTGTAATCCAGGATACAATTAGGTTTTGAGGTGTGGGTACTGGTACCTCGTACAGGGACGGAGGTGGTACTGTCTCCGTGAATTGTTGTCAGTATAAGGACATCCCTCTTGTCCTTATATTTGACCAACAACATATTTTCGGTGCATATTCCCCTGCTTTCACCCCTTCTCATTACTTGGGCAATGTGCGTTTTTGGGAGGCCTCTTTGGTTCTTGCGCACAGTACCGCAAGCTGCTGTACCTCTTGAACCAAGGGCCTTAAACAGGGGGATGCTGGTGTAAAAGTTATCCACATATAGGTGATAACCTTTATCCAGGAAGGGGTGCACTAAATCCCAGACAATTTTTCCACTAACACCTACGAGGGAGGGGGGGCATTCTGGCGGTTCAATTCTTGAATCCTTCCCTTCATATACCCTAAACCTGTGAGTGTACCCTGAGGTGCTTTCACACAGCTTATACATTTTTATGCCATACCTTGCCCTCTTACTGGGAAGGTACTGGCGGAATTTAACCCTTCCTTTAAAATGTATAAGGGACTCGTCTATGCAAATGAATTTATCTGGGATGTACATGTCTTCAAATTTGGCACTGAAATGATCAATGACCGGCCTGACTTTGAATAGCCGGTCAAAGGTGGGATCATCTCTGGGTGGGCACTGTGCATTATCGTTGTAATGCAAAAATTTAAGGATCGTCTCAAATCGAGCCCGGGGCATGGCCATACGGTAAAATGGGGTGCTGTACAGAACATCTGTACTCCAATATTGCCTAATTTCTGGCTTTTTTACTATGCCCATATGAAACACCAGACCCCAAAACGTCATCATCTCTACTGCATCTACAGGGGTCCACCTAGCAAATGATGACGTGGGGTTTTGAGCAATAAACTGCTGGGCATATAAATTAGTTTGGTCCACCATTAAATTTATAAAATCATCAGAGAAAAATAATTTGAAAAAGTCAATTTCTCTGAGACCTGTGGAATCAAATTGGATTCCTGGCATGGCCAAAAACTCAGGAACCTGGGGCTCAAAATTGTCTGGTGGTGGGGTCCATACGAGATCAATTATTGGGGGGGGGGTCTCAGCTGCTCTACGGGGGCGTCTTTGAGGGGGACCCTCATCACCAGAGGAGGAAGAGGAGCTTAAGGCGAATCCTTCAAATTCCCCGCTTGCATCACTGGCTGTGTCAGAGTCAGAAGCAAGCATGGCATATGCCTCCTCCGCTGAATAAATTCTTCTGGATGACTGGGATGACATTTGGGATGACATTTGGGATGCCATTTTTATTTTTGTGTTACTGGTAGTGAAATGTTTCAACACGTGTATAGTGTAGGGGGGGGTACAAACTTTATTTCAACCCGGGGGGTATGTAGTGTGTAGTGTGTATGTAGTGCAGAAAAAAAAATACTTTATACAAAAAAAAAAAATTGAAGGGGTTAAAAAAAAAAAAATTGAAGGGGTTAAAAAAAAAATTGAAGGGGTTAAAAAAAAAAAATTGAAGGGGTTAAAAAAAAAAAAAAAAAGGTCCTGCGCCAAAAATTGAGCACAGATGTTGGTCAGTAACGTCCGTCACTGAACAGCGCTCAAAGGCAACAGGAATTTGATCAAAAAAAAAAAAAAATAGATCAACCCTGTGCCGAAAAAGATGATCAGTGATGTACGTCACTGATCAGCGCACAGCGGCCACAGGACACCCACAAAATCACAGTGTGTGTAAAAAAAAAATTAAAAAAAGACCCCACAGCACACACAAAAAAAAAAAGGTGATCAGTGATGCGACACTGATTACCAGTGAGGGGCAGCAGGTGCACAACCTTTGGTGCAACTGACAGTGCAACTGGCAGGTATATATAAAAAAAAAAAAACCTCTGCACCCCCAAAAAGTTGCTGATCACCTCAGATATAGTGATCAGCACAAAAGGCGGGGGCAGCAGACACAAAATTTAGCACTCTCTATCACTCTCTGTCACTATCTCTCTCTATCTCTCTATCTCTCACTATCTAACACTCTATGACACTGCAGCGGCAGCAGTGACAGGTATATATATATATATATATAAAAAAAAACCTGCACCCCCAAAAAGTTGCTGATCAGTTAATTTATACTGATCAGCACAAAAGGGGGGGCAGCAGTCAGTTATATAAAAAATATATAGCACAATCTGTCACTATCTCTATCTCTCTCTCTCTCTATCTCTCTCTATCTCTCTCTATCTCTCTATCTATAACTATCACACTGCAGCAGCACAAAATATAGCACTCTCTGTCACTAGGCCTCTATCTCTCTCTCTCTATCTCTCTCTATCTCTCTCTATCTCTCTCTATCTCTCTCTATCTCTCTCTCTATAACTATATCACACTGCAGCAGCACAAAATATAGCACTCTCTGACACTATCTCTCTCTATCTCTCTCTATCTAACTAACGCTATTACACTGCAGCAGCACAAGTTCACAACACAGGAAGTCACAAGTAACAGGATCCAGGAAGCATCCAGCACACTACAAGCAGTGATGAAGCAGGCAAGATATTTGCAAGGATCAGGTAAGTATTTTGCAAGGTTCTGGTCAGTATATCGCGGCAGCCAGGCACGGTGACCGCACTGCACGCAATTCCAGACCGGAATGGCGTCTGCAGTGCAGTCACCGTTAGTTTAAACCCCCCTCCATGGCTGTGATTGGTCCGTCGGTCCGACGGACCAATCACGGCCTTTGGGGGCGGGCGGGGTGAGGTGGGGTGACACCAGTGTCACCCTTACACCCCGCGGTGATTGGTGCTGTACTTTACAGCACCAATCACCTCCGATCGCGTGTCACCGGCGAACGTTATTCGCCGGTGACACAGAAAACGCTGTAATTGGCTGTTCACACTGAACAGCCAATCACAGCGATCGCCGACGGGGGGGCGGCATCGCAGCCCCCCCTGGGCATGCACGGACATGTCTGCTGTCAGGGACAGCAGACATGTTGAAACTGTCACCGCGTCTATAGACGCGGTGACAGTTAAATGCCATGACGTACATTTACGCCATGTGTCGGGAAGTACTTCCCGACCATGACGTAAATGTACGTCAATTGTCGGGAAGGGGTTAATATTAGGACACGCATACTGATCACTTCTACTCATAAGTACTGTGGAATTTTCAAATTGAAGGGAGGGGTACTTATAAATGAAAAGCCTTATCAAGGGCTAACCTTTGTGAATAGGGGGGAACAATTTATTCACACGTTACACTCACAAAGAGGCAGAGCGCACACGCAGTGCCGCCGCTGCAGATGCCGGGCAGGGGCACAGATGGCACGGTGCTGCTGCTCATGGTGCCCGTTATCCATGACTCACAGCGGGAGCTGAGTGCCATTAGCACACCCGGGGCCATGGCACAGTGTGTAGTGATGGCATGCCCCAGTTCCCCAAGGTAAGAGACAGCTTCCCCCCGCTGTCCCCCCCATGCATACAGCAGAGGCCACACAGCAGTATATGTGACCCCCCTCAATACGTCGGATAACTTCCGCCCCGGGTCACTGCACATCAGCCCTGCAGCCTCAGGAGAAGCCCCTCTGGCCACCGGGGCTATCTGCGTATGTAAGGCACAAAAACTATATAGAGCAGATCTGCACTATATAGTGTTGCCTGCCCTCTCTATTTCGCTGCCGATTTGCGCTCACCCGGGAGCATGCATCGGCAGCGCATTGGGCTCACAAGCCCTAAAAAGCACACAATCAGCATGCAATATGGCTTCCGATGTTCACTGTATCGGCAACATCGGAAGCCATATTGCACCGTGTGTACACACCATTACACTGGGTAACTTCTGGGTATAAACCATAAAGCATACAGTTTTCTTGTAGTATAGTTTGTTTTGCTACTCAGGAGTAATTTGATATTTTTAGACTATAATTCTTTCTTCAGCCATAGTGATAGGAACAATGAAATGAGAAGATGCGGGCAGGGGGAGAGCCGGGCAGAATCAGCAGGTGAGGGACGCTAGGGAGCTGGAGGGGGGGAGCTGGGCAGGGTAAGCTGTCAAATAGGCAGCGGGCGGGGGGGGGGTTGCTGGAGAGCCGGGCAGGGGACACAGAGGCAGCGCACGGGGGGACACCGGTGAACCAGCGAGGGAAACGAGGGAGCTGGGCAGGAGGATCGGGGACACTTGTCTCACTCTGCAAGGAAAAAAAGCCAATACAAATGAATGGGCAGCCAGTGATTGGCTGAGAGCTGCCCGACTCTGATCCGATGCGCACGGGACCGTGCATCGGGTCGGATGGGATGTCTAAACATGCACTTTGGGCAGATTTCATGGCCCGATTCATCCGAACCGAGTGAAATCATGCCCAAATCGCATAGTGTATGGGGGCCTTAGGGCTCTAAATTTCACTGTGATTTGCCCTACCATATGGAATGTTTGCTTGAGATAAGGACGGAGGCAGCTGATGTCACTTCAATCCCATAAACAAATTCAATGGGTTAATTCCCATCAAATAGAGGCCCATGGTTTTGCTTCTCTGGGTAATAAAGAAACCATTTTATCCACATTAACCTTCTCAGAAGGGAAATTAGTTATCTGGAGTTCCATCTGTTTGATAAAACCCCTGCAGGCCTTTAGATCACTGTCAAAGTTTGAAGGTTAAGTACTATATATGAAGAGAGTATGGTGTTGTGACTGGAAAAGCGCTGAAGCACTGGAGAATGCTGTAGAAACAGGAGGAGCCAGACTGCAATGTATGGTGTCCATTCATTGCAATGTCTGTAAGTATTGCAGTACTTAGGGTCTGCACAGATCGTTTTAGGAGGTGTATTCATTGTGCCCAAGATCTCCCTGACAAGGAACAAGAACCAGTGACCGAACCAGCCTTTCCTCTATAATTGGTTGCTGGATATCAACTTTGGTGCCATCCATTCAAGGGACTTCCATCGTTGTCTGGCCAATTCATCTTGAGAGGAACGCCAACTCTCTACAAGCTGGATTACACAAAGAGTACCCCATCTATACAAGTGGAGCTGCCATATCCTCCTTCCACAAGAGGGACACCATCGGAATGGACAAGCAAATTTCCATCCAGTTTGGACCAAGGATGAATATTCTCAAGGCCAATGCACACCTATCTTTGCCTTGTTTGAAATAGCCACCCTGTGTACGGCGAAAGTGTTATTTGAGGACACTGTGATACACAGCTATTGCCTGTCTACTAAGCCCGCTACCCCAGGACTATCTTCTGGAGGGCTAACATCAGCTGTGACATTACATCAGCAGAGCCCGCGGACACGCCAACAGCAGGGACCCTCCGAGCGCCTAGCAAAGCCCGGGCAGCACAATACAAAGAACATTAATGTAGCACTACATTTTGATTACCTTACCTCCATTTTGATTACCTTCATTTTTCAGTTTTCTCAACTGTCTATTTTAGCTCGCCTGATATTCGTTTTGTTTCTCTCGCATATCTAGATGACTATGTCTCGTCTTGTCAATTTGAATTTTGAGCAATCTGTTAAAATAATTCCTCAAACCTATTTAATGTTCAATACTCGACATGGTGTTGACAACTTTTAATCACTCTTCCGACTAGACAGTTTCTGTTGTCATGGGTATGGTAGTTTGAGAATTTTTCATGGCCAAGACTGTTGTTTATCATTGTAAATCACGTATACATGCTTCACTGATGTATGTTGTCGTTACATGACTTTTCTTTCCCAGTTGAACCCCAGGAAAATGTTCTGGAGGCTACCATTGTTTTTTTGCCACTTACCTCTTGCTAACTTTTAATAATGAGATTCTATTTCCAGCATTACAAATTATTCATCAATTCCAAGCCCATGATTGTGAGCTTGCTATAAGTAGCCATTACCTTATACCTGATCAACTTGTGTGTCATCTCTAAGGACATTTACATGTGCAATTTCATATTGGGATAAGTGTCGTCTATTCCTAAAGCACCAAACAATTGCTCCAGGTGACAGCCTCCACTTGATTCTGGTCCTGTCCCTGGTATTGGCAGTGGTCCTGATTCCATTCTTCCTCCACTTCAGGTCTGTGGGGAAAAAAATGAAGTACGTCACACTCTCCAAAAGTGCTCTGCTCCGCTGCCAAACCAAATATCATATTCTGCAATAAGACAAAATGGCACAGACGTGCCGGGGTTTATATACAATCTGTCAAGGTGAGAAGGCGAGATTGAAACGCCTACATATCGCCGCATTGGTCCGAGGTCGACAGGAGGCATTTCCGCAGTATGACACTCTGAATAGGCGAGTCGACGGACTGACACGTAGTATTTTGGCAGTCGAGCAGAACGAAAATTTCCCTGCTCGACTATTCAAACTATTTTTGCTGGAAATGAATACCTCCTTAGCGTTCATTTGAAATCATTAGCAATCAATTTTATAGATTCAAACTTTAAAACTTTAAATATTTCAATTATTTTTAACATTTTTATTTTTCCTCAGTATTGTCCAATGACTACAGGGAGCATGCTATATAAATTCTATTTTTTATTTGTTTACAGTTTCTTATATAGCGCAGCAGATTCCGTTGCGCTTTACAATAGTAAACAGAGATAAACCAAACTGGGTAACAACATACAGACTTGGAGGTAGGAGGGCCCTGCTGCAAGCTTACAATCTCTGGGATATAGGAGGGAAACACAAGGACAGGCACCAGTAATAGCTTAGCAGTCCCACCAAGTTGCAAGTCCCTCAGAGGGTTATACGTGTGGAACTTAATGTTTCTATGTAAATGGTGGCACATTTATGGTCAGTTAATTTCGAAAAGTTACTAATGATGTAGATATTACACCAAGAATAGCCTGTGTGGTTTCTGAGGATGTTGTGCCAGTGGGAATAGCAAAGTATTATTAACAGGCTATGGTAGCAATGTGCAATTTAATCACCAGTTCATTCGAGGAAAAGCTTTGAAATAGCATTTATTACATTCTACAAAAATGATGAGTACAAGCTATGCACCACTTCACCACAATTCCACTACATTTATTTATCAAACACTTAATTTTTTTAGAGCAACAATAGCTTAAAGTAAGAAGAAATTATTGTATTGATACAATGTAGAGTAAGAATGGCTAGGATCAGGAGTAACACCTGATATTAAGAGCTTCTCTGCATTTCATTCTCAAGCCCTCTAGTAATTAAGTATTCACAATTGTAGCAGGCTCTATAATGCAGCTATAATATAATATCATGTTTGGCCTATTATGATTAATTTCAGCAGTGGTAGTTTATTTGTCTTGGCTAAGAAAATTTCCCACTCAACCACTTCTTCACTCGGCCAGGAACAAATGAGTCTGAAATTAAGAGTCTCTCCACTTTTTTTCCCCATAGCCTCCAGTTATTCATTGTTCTTCTTGTATAATAACTGACTCGATTATGCATGTATAATTTAACCTGTTTGATTTACTATTATGATTAATTTCTGTAGCAGTAATTTATAATAAAAAAAAAAGAATTGTCTTACGTAAGAACTTGAAAATTGCCTACTTATATACAGTATTATCCTTTAATTTTGTTTGAAGTGTAGAATCTGCCAATTGCAGTGTGTAAATGTGACTTTTCCACCACAGAGGAGGAGCATACTGCTTCACCACAAACAGCAGATGACAAAAATCACACACGCTCATTGTCTAGATCGTTCACATGTAAACCCAGAATGATGTATAATTCTCATTCAACTTGGTAGGACTGTAAAAATGCTAGTAACATACATACTAACATAGTAACATAGTAATGAAGGCTGAAAAAAGATGTTAGTCCATCAAGTTCAACCTATCTAACTTGTAACTACTGGCTTGAGTTATAACTTATATCTATAGGATTCCCTTAGTGACAAAAATGTATCCAGTTTTGATTTAAATTCATTAACAGTAGTTGCTGTAACCACCCCCACCGGCAATGAGTTCCAGAATGGTACTGCTCTAATGGTGAAGAATCCTCTTCTTAATTCAGCATGGCATTTCTTTTCAAGCTTATTTTTAAGTGGGCCAATATTTTCCTTCCTTAACCTTTTCCCGTTTATATAACTGTAGAATTTTTGGGGATTAGATTTGCTATCTGTGGCTATTTTACATTCAGTCTCTAATTTAGCCAGCTTGATTGTATTTTTACATTTCTTATTACAATCTTTATATGCTGCAAATGATTTGGGTGTCTGATCTTGTTTAAACGCTTTGAATGCCCTCCTTTTTTAGCTATTTCAAATTTGACTTTGCTGTTAAGCCACATAGGTTTCCTTTTGACATTAGTTCTTTTATTTACCCTAGGAATAAATTTATCAGTGCCTCCTCGGTGCCAGCATGTCCCAATGGGTGTATCTACGCATGCAGATCAGTGGAAGCGCTATCCCCTGCTTTAGCGCACAGGGATAGCCCATATGCCCCGGTTTGACACCTCATAAATCTACCCCTGTGTCCCCATTGTTGCTTATCAAGAGATCCAGGATATTGTTATTTCTGATTGGACTTTCAATAAATTAATACAAATAGTGGTCATTTTGGGCATCCAATAAAACATTTCCCTTAACTGTACTAATTGACCTATATTTCCAATTTATTTCTGGGTAGTAAGTCACCCATAATATTAATGTCCTCTAAGCTGTCCGCTTTTCCCAGCTGTAGCACAAGGTCTTTTTCCTCCTCTGTATTTATGTTGGGTGGCTTGTAACATGTTCCTACTTTAGTCTTTTTAGCCCCTTTAATATTACCTGTGATTTCTACCCATACCGATTTTACTCCATTCTGCTCTTGTATATGTCTTCCCTTATGTATGGTTTATAATACATACAGTATTACAGGCCTTTTGTTGTACACAAAAATAAAAACATACTAAAATCAGTGGCAGCTATTACCCTTGCAGAGGAGGGGTGCTGCCACGATGCCCCCCCTCCTGCCGTGTTCCTCGCCGCCGGTCCCCTGCACAGGGCCAGCGCATGCGCAGTCATTTCATTCATACTGCGCATGCGTTGGCCCAAGCCTCCTTGGGCTGCTTTTGCAGCAACCCCCGGAGGCTTAATCAGGTTCCCGAGTCCGGCACATGCACAGTGTCGTCCACGATACTGCGAATGTGCAGTTTGGGGGGGCTGCCCCGCATTTGCGCACAGAGAGGCATCCAGGAGGGAGGGAACGCCTCCTAATGGGACTGCCTTGAGTGACTGGCAGGTCAGACTTCCAATAGGAAGTCACTGCCAGGCACATTGAAGCCAGAGCAGTCTCACAGACTGCATCTGGCTTCATAGGCAAAGAACAGTGGTGGACTTTACCTGGGGGGGCTGCAGCTCTGCAGCCCATAGGTAAAAACCACCACTGACAAAAATAAGTTAGATATGAGGACACACCAGGCCACAAAAAAAAGTCAAAACAAAACAAAGACAGACTAACACCATTTATCAGCACAAAAGTCACCTCCTTAATTTTTTTCATTGTTTTAGCTGTTTTTAAAAATTTTATTGTCCAAAAAGGGTGAGCAGCATACTGTCAGGAATCGTGGCACTTGCACGTACATCTTACCATTACCAGTGCATTGGTCTATCCTGGTCCACTGTGCTGTCGGCAGTTCTGCTCACTGGCATGACGTCCTTTTGTCACCTCCTTGCTGTGGCCTGGCATTCACCTCCTGCATCATGCAGCATGGGCGTCACCATGACACCCAGGGTCAGCTGACCCACAAGCTCCAATCCCCTATCTCCAGAAGCTGTTACATGATTCAGGTGCATTCTTTCCAGTGTGTATACTGCTACCCAATCCAGGACCTAGCTGCAGTCATGTGTACAGCCACCCAATCAGGAGCCGCTGAGGGGATATAAGGGGAGAGCTCACAACATTCCAGGTCCTTGAACAAGTGTCTTCCTCCTGAGTAACTTCTCAGAGGCTGCCTACAAGGCACCCGGCTTATTACCTGTGTTTCCTGCATTACCTGAATCCTGCCACTGCTGTTGCACCTGGTTAACCCTCCTGTTGCCAGAGATACACTGCTGACTCCATCTCCAGCGCATGCGGAAAACAAAGTGTGGCTGAGCGCTGCGAGCCCCGCGAGCGGACGCGGAATACGCGTAAAGTAATCCACGTCCCCTTGCAGGGCTTGCTGTGCTTGCCATGCTTCGGCCTTGTTTTCCGCATCCCCTCATGGGGCTCATTGCACTCCCCACGCTTCAGACTCGGTGGCTCGCTGTGCTTACCACACTTTATAAAATCAACTCCACATTGACGTGGATAGAGGGGGTATGAAAAGTTTGGGAGGACACATACCTCGTCCACTCTCCACGCTTCGGGCTGACGTGGATAGTGGGGGTTTGAAATTGAGGCATTTACCAGTATGTATCATGGAGCACTGGCAAATGCCTCCTTTATTGTGCATGAGACGCACTTGCACCTACACCCCCCCCCCCCCCCATTTGTGCACGAGACGTGAGCAACCGAACCCTTAACCCTGACCGTCTCCCTGAAGTGGACATGGGCAGGGTTGCCTTACCCTGCCACATGAATTACTGAGATGCACTGGCGCTTCACCGCCAGCGTCCACCAGAGCGCCTCTCCGCCGCCGTCCACCAGGAGATCTGGTGGTTACTGGCGCTGTGTGAGAGGTGCTCAGTAGGCTTGCCGGGGACAGAGCTGCAGCTCGCGGGGACAGTACGGTGACTACGCTGCCTGATGGGGACAATATACTGACTATGCAGAGCTGCTACGGGGACACTACACTGACTACACTCAGCTGCTGTTGGCCTACCATGACAACGTAGTGTAACATGGTGCCGTAAACTACACAAGTACCAACTTTTTTCATAAATGGACAAAACCATGTGCACTGCAGGTGGGGCAGGTGTAACATGCCCAGTGAGAGTTAGATTTGGGTGGGGTGTGTTGAAACTGAAATCTAAATTGAGGTGTAAAACTAAAGCAGCCAGTATATACCCTGCAAAGAAACAAAATAACTCAAACAAATTTAACTATCTCTCCTGTTACATCAGCCCCACCTGCAGTGCAGCATGGTTTTGTCCATTAGAGAAAAAAGCTGCTTTGCAATCAGGTCTGAATTAGGCCCCATGTGCACTGGCAGAGGTACCATGTCCTCTGCCGTGTTATCTTCCCAGCAACTTGTTTATGTAGATAACATTCTACAGTGAAAATAAAGATTCCCCTGCTTGGGTGTATCACATATCCCACAGCTATTCTTTGTTGACTTTATATAAACCCCTGCTAAGACCAAAATATTCCATTGTGCTTGGAAACACAACAGTATTACACATCACATGTTTGTGTGTATTAAGTTGCTTGAAAAAAACATATGCTACATACAATGAATACACAATGAATACACTACTGTACTGTACTGTAAACCTGGAATCTCACAAAAAGAAGTAATTTTATTTTGATGTTATTGTAACATCTCCAGTCATGTCTGACCGAAAGTGCCTTGGTGTACTGTATGTCCCCAATTCCCCCTCCCTCTAATGGCTTCCTAAGTGACATGGTGAATTTACGTGTGCTTGGTATTTATTTTGTTTTTTTAATCAGCTTCTTTGGGTTGAGAAATAATTTTCACATGATGAAAATAATGTTTTAGTGCCATCTACTGTGTCTCAC
Organism: Crinia signifera; assembly: GCF_055691185.1. Lineage (NCBI taxonomy): Eukaryota > Metazoa > Chordata > Amphibia > Anura > Myobatrachidae > Crinia > Crinia signifera. Next base: position 166,053,389 of record NC_139219.1, read on the forward strand.
AGGCAAAGACAGGGTAGAAACAGATCCAGACTGCATTTAAAATGGAGGTGTTTTTTTTTCCCTTTGGCTTATTAAATACTGTATTCTATTTGTGTGTTTTTCATTGTTGGTTTTTAGATACAAGACATTTGAAATAACTGTTTACCACTTATGGTTACTGCATATTTATTAAGACACGTGCAGCTTTTGAAATGTATTACTTGTGTGGGTTTTATTTATCACAAAAAAATTGATTATTGTGATAATAATAATAATAATAATAATAAAAATCACTGCAATGGGACAATAACAATGTCACAAAATACTGAGAAATACTATCCCCAAGCAGAAGGGATTATCTTCATGCTTTACCTCTCCAATCTCTGCAGTTGTGCATATATTGTCCTCTCGCTTCTGCAGAGGAAGTAAAACCCATAATTGGTGTTATGGTCCTCATGCAGCATCAGTTGCAACTGCATACCTCCCATGTTCTTATTGGAAACTCCTGCAGCAGATGCCTGGTGGGCCTATTGGTCGATTCTGGTTTGCTTGCTAGGAGATTTTGACTAGTCCAAATCGCCTGGCCAAATCGCACTGTGTGTACATAGCTTTAGCTTTATAGAGAGATAGTGGTGGTACACTTTCAATCTTTTCACATGCTATTCAATCTTTAGTTCAGTGTCATATCTATAATGGATGCAGTATGCGCTGTGCACATGGGCCCCTGAGTCCATTTTTGTAATACTCACCCGAGTCCAGAAGCAGGATCACCGCTAAATGTTTTTCCAGAATGATTGTACAAAGCTTATTAGGCACAATTACTCTAGAGCCCTTCATTAACGTTCCTTGCTATACAGGCAGATCATCTCTTCTATCTTAGATTCCGGGATACACATTTCCACCAACCTTTATCTGTTATATCATAGACTATTGTTATGGTTTCTCAGAATACAGAAGTCTCTCCGAAAAGAATAAAAACAATTAACTAAGAAGAAGGTGGATACAAACAATTTTCTACACTTTTCCAGCGGTCATTACAAACCCTGGTTAACAAATATCCCTCTAAGTCAACTAAACCGACTACAAAGAAATTGTACGACTATTGATGCATTTGATAAACAGGCTGGTCAAATGTGCCAGGACTTTGAAAAGAAGGGGTACCCAAGAGAACTTCTTAACACTGCCTATACAAAAAGCCTCAATACCGATCGTAAAACCTTACTTATCCCTAAAGAAAAACCCTCAAAATCTACTTTCAATACAGAGAATACAAAAAAATCTATGATATTTATATCAAAGTTCAATTCAAAATCTGAACAGATTAAAAAAACTTTAAAAAATAATTATAAAATTTTAGAACAAGATCCTATCCTTAATAAAATCCAAGACCCAGAATTAAAAGTAGTATTTAAGAAAAATATGAATTTAAAATCAATGATAGCCCCGAGTTTTCTGAGAACTGAAGCATCATTAGGAAACAAGCCAAATAAGACCTGGCTAGGAAAAAACACTATAAAGGGGTGCTACAAATGTGGTCAAACAAGATGTATAATGTGTGGTTTTGTACCTAAAAAGACCATGGAAGTAGAATCTTTTGTTAGTAAAAAGAAATTCAGTATCAAAGAATTCATAAACTGTAATACAGTGTATTGCATTTATATATTACAATGTATATGCGGCCTTCAATATGTCGGCCGCACCACCAGAAAAATAAAAGACAGGTTTTATAGAACACAGACTAAACATATTGAAAAAATTCCCCAATCACAGTGTCTCGAGACACATTGCAGAAGTCCACCAAGGAAATATAGAAGGTCTGAAGATAATAGGAGTACAACATATGCCACAAACTAGTAGAGGTGGGGATAGATATAGAGAATTAGCAGCAAAAGAGGCATTTTGTATTTTTTAAATGCAAACTCTCACACCCACAGGACTTAATGCCAATATAGATTTGGAATCATTTATGTAAACAAAAATAAATAAAAACCCATTACTAAACAAGCCTACTTAGATTTGAAAAGTTAAGGTCCACTATAGTACCAGCAAGTGGGTCCCATTTGTATAATTATTAGCCCGTCTGTTTGTCCTGTATAGTGATATAGAATGGTATATATGTGGGTTGGGGGGATCTACAGAGTAGGGACATGTGCAGAGTTATGGAGGAGCACTGTGACTCTCGTATCTGGCTAGCTCCAAATCGCAGACCGGCACTGCGGGGGGAGGTGGCACGGACCATGTTCTGTACAGGTCCTGTCGAGGGGAGACCCTACCCCAAAGAACAAGAATCCAGAAGAAACAAAATTACGATCTCTGGAGAGAAATATTCAAGTAATAAATGATTAAGGACCCTCTAAATGTTACTAGATAAATAAATAAATATAAAAATGTATAAAAATAATAGAACATATAAGGTATATATATACGTCTTTTTGAGTACATAACATAAGTCCGTTTTGATAATGAAAGCAAAGAACATGTTTAAGAATAAATCAACTTCAAATATAAGAATTTCCATAACTTCAGGAATGTATACCTTTTGGATATGATTTTCTTGTTGTTTCTCGTAAAATATATATATGTATGCGTCTCTTTTTTTGTTTTATAAATTAAACACGCAAATCAATTGACCAAACTGAACTAAAAAAATGTATCAGAAGCGCTGTGGCTCTAGCAATTACAACAGCAGCTTAGTGTGTAATGGGTCCTCAGTTCGAATCCAGCGATAGGAAGATAGGATAAAAATAAGTTATGATTCAGTATTTTTGGTATACAAATGGAACCATATATTTATACTGAATATTTCTCAATACTATGAATTTAAGTGACTCTCTAATATATCTGTTCTCTCTCTGAATTTATATATTTAATAAAAGCTAATATATCTATGGGTATGATATTATATTATCTAAACATGCGGTAAATATCCTCCTGATAGTCTCTTTACTTGTAAATAAACTATGAAAAAACAAATGGTTTTGTATAACTGTTCTTTGAATTGCTCAATCCAAACAATTGTCTAATAATTGTGTTTATATATTTATCCTTAGAATTTTTTATTTTTATACTTTATTCTTTATTTATATTATATTTATTCATTCTTATTTTTATTTCTTTGTGATCTTATGTGTGAAAAAATATATGCAATTGGAGTTTGAATCTCTAATTTAAAACATAAACTAAAGTAAACCCCAGTTGTCCACCTGTATAAGATTACAAATTAATCGCACCTGATTCATTACCTTTAGTCCAATTGGAAAGAAAGAACAATTAAGTGCTGGGTATATCAACTGAGAAAAAACAAATGGCAGACACTCTTTGAAAAAGCCCCCATTGTTAGGGGCGAAATGCGTTAGTGGAAGCCCCAGCCAGAGACACCTTGGAATAATCGTTTTGCCAAGTGGTCAACATCCTGAAAAAGGCGACACACCTGCAAATATCTACCATCTCCTCCAGTGCCAGCATCCAGCGGTCTTGAGAACTCCAGAGCATACGGGTGACGGTAGTGTTAGTGGGAGAGACGCCTCAGCCCCTCTCACTCAGCGGTGCTAGCCGGGAGAATAGGAACAAAGCCCGGACCTTTCCATCATCGGTCCGCAGCTCCCGTGCACTCTCACTGATCACCACAGCCCTTGTGAGAGAAGCGCCATTGGTAACAACAGCTATCAGTGAGAGCTCCCGAGAGGGTAAAAGCGAAGACCCCTTCTCCATCCACACCGGTCTGCTCCCCGCACCCGTACCGGAGGGACACTCAACAACCACACATCACCCGGAGCCGCAGCGCACGGAGGCGCAGGTGAGAAACGCCACAATTGGCGCATTGCAACCAACAAGACTGTGCATATTTCAAATTATTCAAATTATTCATATCTACAGCTGCTACATTTATTGCAAAATACAAAATACAGATATAAAGACTTATCACCAATTGTCATATTGACAGAGCCATTATCCAAGGTGTCCATTCATTCTGTTTGAAGTGGAATATTATTTTTAAAAATATATTGTGCGCAATTTAAATTCTTTTAGTGTATAATAATATTGTTGTTTTTAAAGGTGGCCACCTGAATACATTTTTAAATACCATAATAAATGTTGATGATTTACAAAAACCATCATTTCAAAAATTAATTTGTGTGAAGGTGTATTCTTACATGGTGCCAGATAAATAGCGCAGTTTTTCTCATTTTGTTTGTTTTTCTCAGAATACTGCTGCATTAGTTTTTGTAAGCTGCTCTATATATGTTCAGTGATACATATCCTCTTTGTACAGACTCATTAGTTTGTTGTGGAGAGGATTGTTACAATTCATCAGCATTGCTGAGAAATGTAATCCCTTTATATTCAATTTCATATGTGTGTGTGTGCTCTCAAATACATGATCTGTTTTTATAATCTGGTAGCCAGCATAGCAGGTACACAATAGCTTTACATAAGCATAGGCCATGTTGAAATGTATCTAATAAAAAGAGGAGAGTGCTTGTGAGACCCGGAACTCTATATAAGTCCCGGACATTGGTGCCATATTCATTCCCACAGTTGATTTCAGACAGCATGGACATGTTGTCTGCTAAATATAGGATGTAATGGAGGCTCAGAGGAGCTGAGAGGCAGCTGCTACTATGGGGGACATTAAATTCCAAGAGAGGAGGAGAAGAAAGAAGTACTCTGGGTGACACCAAAGGGAGCAACTACTATGGGGGACAACTACTAAGAGGGAATCTACTAAGGGGCAGAATTCTAAGGAGGAAACAACTATGGGGGCCGAATTCTAAGGGGGTAACTACTATGGGGGACAACTACTAAGGGGGAAACTACTAAGGGGCTGAATTCTAAGGGGGAAACTACTAAGGGAGCTGAACTCTAAGGGGGAAATTACTATGGGGACAACAAATAAGGGGGAAACTACTATGGGGGACAACTACTAAGGGGGAAACTACTAAGGGGCAGAATTCTAAGCGGGAAACTACTAAGGGGGCTGAATTTTAAGGGGGAAACTACTCTGGAGGAAAATCACTAAGGGGGAAACTACTATGGGGCAACTACTATGGGGGAAACTACTAAGGGGCAGAATTCTAAGGGGGAAAATACTAAGCGGGCTGAATTCTAAGGGGGAAACTGCTATGGGGGCCAACTTCTAAGGGGGACTCCTATGGAGGAAAACCACTAAGGGGGAAACTACTATGGGGGACAATTACTATGGGGGTACTATTATAGGGGCACTACTACGAGGGCTGAAGTTGGTTGAAGTTTCCCACAGTAAAAAAAATTCAAGAATGCATGGGACTAACATAATTATGTAATTATTTGTATATTTATTTACAATTTCTTATATAGTGCAGCACATTTCTATTGTGCTTTACAATTGTAAACATTGAAAAAACAAAACTCAGTAATAACATACAGTAATAAAGGTAGGAAGGCCTTGCTTGCACACTTACTGTATGGGGGTTATTCTGATTGATTCTCAAGACTGCCAATTTGTAGCCTTGCAAGTCCAAAAAACCCTGCCGGCGAATGCCGGGCCATCCACTTCCCCCTTCCCCTTCGATGTGGAAGAAGGCACACACACATCTAAGGTTGCTCTAAGGTAATCTTATATGTGCATGGGCATTCTGAACGTAGTCGGCGGGCAGCTAATGTGGTACCCCACTCCAGGGGGTATCTCCTATGCCCCTTGTACCCCAAAAAGGTGCCTGACATTTGGGGGGACAATCCTTCCCATTGAAACCCTCCTCCCGTTGTACTGGGGAGTGAAGGGTTAATCCACCCAGCGAGTGCCCAGCTCACCTTCACGTGGGGAGAGCATGCCGCCTTCCTGATTGGCTGGCTGTCCCACGTATTTTTAATACGGCTGCTTAGTAAATCAGGAGTCACCATTCTTTTTAATGGTGATTCCTGTCATATTCTATTGATGGTGTAGACATTCGTATTTGTAAATACAAATACGAATGTCCCATCATTAAGAATACGAAAATACGTTTTTTTGGCATAGTAAATGCCAAAAATACGTATACACCCCAAAAATTTTTATTTTTCCCACAAATTTCTTTTTGTAAATTTCCCCCTATATTCCCAATGGCTCAAAGATATCCCTACTATACCTTCACCTGAATCTTTGAGTAAATAATATGAAAAAATGTTGAAGGTTCTCCAATCTATGTATCTACAAGAGGTGCACATTACAAAGAACATATATATCTCCAGCCTGTTATGCTCATTTCCTGAAAACTCTGGTGCATGCTGAAAATGCTATTGCTCCTCGGCATCCCTTTACCATTGTTTTTGGAAATGTGGCCCAATTAAAAAGATCTAAAACAAAGTTATAGCATATATTAATCGTTCACCAGACCCCCTTGCCTGCTTGATGACAAATTTTTCCAGTTGGCAACTGGGCCTAACCCCTAATCAATTTATTCCGATACTGACTCTGATGGTAACCGTAGCATGCAAACTTATTCTGACCCATTGGTTGTCTAGATCCACCCCATTGATCTCAGAATTACAAAGGAAAATGCTACAACTGCTTCACTTTGATAGGAAAACTGCTACTAATAGAGAGGGGAGTTCTCACTTTCTATAAGAAATGGGGTTGTTTTATTGACACTTTCGATATGCCTACACAAACCCAAATATTTTAAATATTTTACTCCACGGAATGGTAACTCCATACGCAATTATTGTCTTCTTCGGACAACACACCTGATTGCAATTAGATCATCCTCAGATCCTCAATATCTTCTGTTCTTGGTGTAGATAACAGTATATCTTATTAGGCTTACTACATCCCCTACTGCTCCCCACAGTGTTGCTCCCTTGTCTGTCTTGTTGTATGTTTTCTCTCCTCTATGTTATATAGTCTACTATTGTTTTTTCCAATTGGACATGAGCCGAATTTTCTTTTTGATGCGTATATGACACTGTTATGAAATTTACTGTTCTTTGCTCCGATATGATGTATATACAGTATCTACTGTGACTCAGTGTTACATACTTGTAAGAAACATTGGCTTACGTATTGTGATCTGTATAACCTTTTTTTTTATATTTGTACAACATGTTTCTTGTCTAAAACTTCAATAAAAGAATATAAAAAAAAAACCTTGAAGCCTAATTCCCCCAAACGGAAATATTAGTATTAGACATTTACAGTATCGGTTACAAATAATCCAAAATATTAATTACTGGTTGCCCCGCGTTCCAGTCATTCCAATGCACGATTTATCACTGTGTTGTAATATATAAAATATGCTATATGGGAAGGTTATGTATCAAATTTCCATTTAACGTAATAATGTAGTCCGCTGCCATACACCCAACCTGTATTGTATAGCTCAGGGGGATGGAGCAGTCACCTCACATTATCTCGTTTCTCCAAAACAATGGCTTCCTTGAATTAAAAAAAAGGCCCTGGGTCCTGGCTATATGATATTACATTGCTGTCAAGAACCTAATACTTTTTCATCTCTTGTGGAACGTAATAGAGCTTGTCTGCCTCCTGACCACTTCAGTAAAACTATGTGAAATGATCAATCATTTTCTGAAGCTCTGATAAGCTGAGCCACAATATACTGCATGGCTTGGCCAAAGGAAACCTTAGTTTAGATAAAATAAAATAAATGGCTTTATAGACTTGCTGAGCTCAAGCATATGTGCAGTCTATTATGTTGAAATGATTAATGGATTACTGTGAAGGAAAAACATAAAGGTGATAAAATGCCTTTATGTGAAGTATGGTGCAATGAGTATCTAATATATTATCAACATAAATGTCAGTCTACCTTACAGTATATCTATGCAGAATTTTTACTTGCTTCAGTTTTATCTTACAGCATTTTCAATTATGATAGACGCTTAATTCCAACTATTGTATAAAGGAAGTTAAAAAACGTGGAATCCTTCTATAGTCTGCTGAATAATTTCCATCTTACAAATTATATGTATTAAATATCTTTTGTTTTACAATGAAAGTTCAGTAAGATATGTATGTGGCGGCTCTTACAACACAGACAGCATATAACCACAGATGTACATTGCAGTCCTCTCTGTCAAACAGTCTGTGTGGTTGACCATATCCGTCAACGGATCTACAATGTCTACATCGGCCATGTGATGATCAACCACTCTTAGTCAAATGCATCTATTAGAAGCCTAAAGATAATCGACCGCATCTAGATTGACTGTAACTTAGACATAAGTGTTAGGCTGCCTGGAGTGTGGTAGATGATCAAATGGTCAACATGAGTTTTTCACATTTTTTGGGTGCAGGTCCATTAGGTTCATACTTTACTATCCAAGTGGACATAGAGTGAGATTACAATAGTGTGCCCGAAGCATGACGAGTGCATCGAGCCATGTGAGGTGACACTGTGCACCTATACAGTGTCCACGTCGACATATGTTGACATAGCCCCCAAAAACTGTGAAAAACTCATGCCAACTGTGTGACCATTGACCATGCTCCCGTCTACCTAACACTTGCATCGAACTTTCATTACTGTAGATTCAGACATGACTATCTTGTAGGCATCTAACTAGATGGGTTGGACTAAGGGTGGTTGACCATAACATGATCGATATAGACAGTGTCAATCATACCGCCCATGTGCATGTACTGAAAGTTATACAACTATGATCTTATGTTTGTATAGTGTTAAAGAGACATTGGATTTAGGCTGCCCAGCTGGCGCTCTAGCACATTTTACATAAATTAATAGTTCCGTCAATGTTACATTGGCACAGCCATCTGGCAGTCACCTTAAGAATTCCCCCTTCCCCACACAGTACATTGGGATGGGTGATAGCTAAGAAGCATGGAATAATTTAGGCTTTAATTTTTTTCCTCAGCTGTCACCTGCAAGGCACCCTTCTGAGTCCTGGCACCCTAGGCTGCAGCCTACTCAGCCTATTGGTTAATCAAGCACTGCCTTTACATTGCATGAAGGAAAGTACAGTGGGAAACAGCACCAACATCACTACCACTTGATTTTTTATTCGAACAGTTTTTATCAAAGACAGATGTTTACAATACAATAAAAAATGTTAAAATATGAGAAAACATATACAGTAGCTATGAGAAAGGAAACATATAACTATGAGAAAGGAATGATGGTATGGAGTTAGGTAAGGAGGGATAGCTAGGTAATGTAGGAGGTACTTTGTGGCTTAAACATAAATCAACAAGGTACAAGTTTATAAGAGGGGATGGGGTGGGTCGAAGGACAAATTATTGGTTCAAAGGTAAAATCCCTGAAATCCATGCCAGGCAAACAAGTGGCTGAGATATTGGTGTGCTTACCTAAGGAAAGGTGATAATTTCAACCATATCCATGTAGTAATCAATTTTTATAAACCAAATTCTAGTATAGGGGGGAGAGGATGATCTCCAAAGGATCATGATCACAGCCTGTGGTGCATTGTTAAGGTGCATGAGAAGAAGCTTCATATAGTTAGCAATTGAAGAAGAGATATTTCAAAGCCAGAAACCCAGATCCTAATTTACATCTCCCCGTAGAATCAATTAAAAAAAATTCAAGGACTGCTGCCCAAAAGGATGAAAAAATTAGGGCAATCCCATGTACAGTAATTGTCTTGCCTCTCCAGCACTTAACCAAGACCTCTGGTAACATTGTATGAACTAAACTAGGATAACATTACCATCAGGCAGAGGCGTCACTAGCGTTGGTGTCACCCGGTGTAGTAACTCATGGTGTCACACACACAAACACACACACCCCGGACCTCCCCTGTATCACACTACATGGAACCTTTGAAATGGTTTTGTACTAGTTTTACTTCCTGTATATCAAGGAATTTAATGGCAAAAGTAGTGCTATAAACGGTGAACAACATTAGCATTATACCTTTTTACAATATTATATACACATCCTAAATGTCATAACATTTACAGTACATGAGAGTTATGTTAATTAAACTCAAAAGTTTCCTCATTCTGAATATGATTTTGGGAACTCTAATGCTTAACCATATTAAATTGATTATAAACAGTAAAGTATATCAAACATATTCATTTGCACATCTTTAATCATTTGTTAATAATAACATAAATAATATAAACAGTAAAAAATACAGAAGCATTTTAGCACTTCTCAACAAAATGATCAAAGCTTTTCTGGCCAAAGCTGCACACTTTTGAATCACTTCATCAAAGTCAATGCCATTCGCCAACTCACTTTCAATTGGTAGTATTGCAAGATCAGAAAGTCTTGACTGCCCCATGGTAGATCTCAAATGCAGTAGTTCTTTAAAAGTTTCAGCTTTGAGGAGCTCCTTTCACATGTAGCCACAGACACACAGATTGTCAGAAATAATTTTAGACTTATGCCCCTTTCCCACTGCAGCTAAAAAATGGTAAATTGCCGATTTTCAGCGCAATTTACCGTTTTAAGGCTGCAGTGGGAAAGTGCCAGAGTTGAAATACTGTTTAAAGTTAAATGGTATTTCAACCCGTTTTTAAAGCAGAGTCCTAGACGTTAAAATAAAGTTTAAGAGGCAGTGGGAATGCCTCTTAAACGTTATTTAGCCTCCAGGCATTCCCAGTGCCTGATGAGAACTAGTAGTTCTCACTTTTTGTGCATGTGTAATGTGTGCACGTGCATAATAAAGAGCCGCTCATTACATATGCGCATATGTAATGAGCGGGTCATTATTATGCGCGTGCACTCATTACATATGCGCAAAGTGAGAACTACTAGTTCTCATCAGGCACTGGGACTGCCTGGACACCGCATGGACCCTGCATGGACCCCCGCTGCCTCCCCACTGCCCTGCATCCCCGTGCAGGTAAGTACAAGGGGAGGGGGGATTAGGCACTCTTTACACTGGGGGGGGGGGGGGGTTTAGGCACTCTACATTTTACACTGCAATGGGAATGGTACTTAAATGGTATTTAAACCGGTAATCTGCTGCAGTGGGAATGCTGATACCGTTTTAAATATCATTTAAGATTACCAGTACCTTAAACTGGTCTACATTTGGAAAGCAGCATAAGTGAAATGTTTGGTAGAGATGCAACAAAGTCCCAGTCTGTTATGGGTGTAATATTGACCAATACTTGGCTTTTTCCAGATCAATATTTGCTGCTTCAGCCTTGGTATTTCTAATAAAAGTGCACTTTCAGATAACTCATCATGGAAAGTGGTCAGTTTTGGAACGGACACCTTTAACTGTTCGTCGTGGCAGATATGAGACTCTTTGCTTGAACAGCTTCAAACATGTCAGCTATGTCCTGGATAGCTGTTGACCTGATCTGAAGTTCAGAAAGAAAATGATCAATGCACTCAAGTATCCCCCTCTTATTTTCTTCTTGAAGAGCGAGTCCAGCATCACTTGCTTGTTCCCCTGGCAACAACTTCTTGAAAATTACTTTTCTATGTACTGTACAGAAATTCCATATTCATCTGATTTTGAAAGCGCCTGTTCAGTTGCATACTCCACTAGTTGACCGTGTTCCTCAACCAGAAAAAGTTTAAGCGCCTCTAACTTTGCCAGCACCTTGTCGAGAGTTAAACCCTTTGTCTGCAGGTACCACTGTGTAAGATTAACTTCATGAAGTACATCACACCAGAAGTACAGGTAGCACAGCAATGTGACATCACAGACAGCAGGCAAAAGACTTTGTGCTGCTCCTCTTGTGCCCACATTTTCATCTAGATCACAAAGAGCTTGAATCGCCTCCACAAACTTGTCAAACTTTTCCTTAACTGGCGTGACTGCAGCATGATGGGCACTTCAGCGTGTTGTTCATAGTCTTTCCACTGACACTCCAGTATGTTCAATTAACACATCTTATCGATTGGTAGAAGCATCAAAGAAAGAATACATCAAGTGCACCAAAGACTGTCACACATGATGCATTTTCAGCAAAAGTGCTGACTGCACAAATTAAGGGAATGGTCCACACATCCACTAAAAATAGCTTTGTTGTTCTAACTCTTAAGAATGGCTTGTACACCTGCATGGATTCCGCACATAGTGGCAGCGTTATCGTAGCCTTGAGCGCGGCACATCATTATGTCCAGTCCATCATTTTCCAGTGTTTCAAGAATGCAAGAACTGAGGTCAGCTGCTGTTTTCCCCTTTAAAGTGAAAAATCTGAGAAATACTTCCTTTTACTTCAACTTTTATATTGTTGATTTTTACATATCTGATCCATTTGGACATCTGGTCAGTGTGTGATATGTCAGGTGTGTTGTCATTGACAAGTTTTTCCTTTCCATGATTTGCCAGGGCACTTATAAAGTGTTTGGTGCTGAATAAGAGACGGACACTTGAAGTTTACATGTGCTCTGTTTTAATCGCATTATGTTTTCTTTCTTTCAGCACTGAGGAAATTGATATACAGTAGAAGAAGGAGAGGAGAAAACGTCTTCTACTTATGATCACAAGACCTACCTTTGAAAAGTTGGTTTAAGCTAACTCTGCCATTGTGTATTCATTTGTAAGTTACTATTCAAGCGCAATTAGGAATCAATCAGACTTTGTGTTGCTAAACCTCTCATGGGGCCTTGTAGTGATGGGAGATTTGCGCTGAGCTACGCTGAATTGCTCAGATCACTCAGCACACAACGCTGCACCAGCATTGCGATCACTGCCCATGTTCTCAATAGAGAGAACAAGGGCAATGACTATATATTTAAGGGGATACAGCATTTAGGTCTACAAGCATTAGGTCTACACCATTAGGTAGACATGCATTTAGGTCGACATGACTGAAGGTCGACATGACTTAGGTCGACAGGGTCATTAGGGTGACAGGGTCATTAGGGCAACAGGGTCATTAGGTCGACTTTTATACGGTCGACGGGGTCATTAGGTCGACATGGGGAAAGTCGACAGGCAAAAGGTCAACATGGTGTCATTTGACTGTTTTATGAGTCGACATGTGCCGACAGGCGGTATTTCATGCCCTACCATCCACTAGGGCGTGGTGGGAGAATAAAATAGTGTGCCGAGCGTAGCGAGGCACCGTGCCCGAAGCATGGCGAGCGCAGCGAGCCATGCGAAGGGACGCGGTGCTATGTTGACTGTGTCTACGCTTGAAAAAATGAAAAAATATATATTTTGAAGGAAAAAAAAACATGTCAACTTTTTCACTGTCGACCTAATGACCCTGTCCACCTAACACATGTCGACCTAACCCATGTCGACCTTCACTCAGGTCGACCTAAATGCAAGTCGACCTAATGGTGTAGACCTAATGCTTGTAGACCTAAATGCAGTCTGATGAATGATCCCATTCCATTTCAAGATTGCTTAGAAAATGTGCTGAAATCGCCCCATGTGTAGGCCCCATTAGAATCAGGCTCATAAATAAAAAAAGGATATTGAAATATTTAAAATAAATTGTCTCTTTTCTTTCAGAGATTGTATGATACTGTGCAAATAGAATAGGCACTCAAAAAGTATTTTGGAAGAAATTATATATATGTTATATGGACAAAAGTATTCGGATGCCTTAACATTTACACCAACACAGACTATTATACCTTTGGATTCAAATAAATACACTTTAATATGGAGTTGATCCCTCATTTGCAGCTATAACAGCTCCCACTCTTCCTGGAAGGTTTTCCACAAGATTTTTGCGTTTTTCTGAGGGAATTTCTGCCCATTCATTCTGTAGAGCATTTACAGTATGAGGTCAGGCAGTGATGTAGGATGTGAAGACCTGGCTCACAATGTACGTTTCAGCTCACCCCAAAGGTGCTTGATCGGATTGATGTCAGGAATCCGTGCGGGCGTGTCATGTTCTCCTACACTAAACTCATGTCACCATGGGGTAAATGTACTAAGATGGGAATTCTATTGAAGATGGGATATTGCTGACTGTGGAACAGGCAGCAGGGATAACATTTAACAAACTGTCTCATTATTAAAAGCTGTCATCCTATCAAAATACCACACAAAGGTGGCATCCTATCAAAATACCACACAAAGGTGGCATCCTATTACTGTACCACACAAAGGTGGCATCCTATTACAGTACCACACAAAGGTGGCATCCTATTACAGTACCACACAAAGGTGGCATCCTATTACAGTACCACACAAAGGTGGCATCCTATTACAGTACCATGCTTGTAGTCACTGAGTTCTTCATACTCACAAATGTCTGGAAATAGAGACATCATGGCTAGGTTTGTGATTTTATACCCCTGTGTGTACCGGTCTAATTTGAACACCTGAATTTAATAATTAACAAGTGTTTCCAAATACTTTAATCCGTATATTGTAGATATGTTTGCTTACTATTTATGTTTTCAGTGTATGATTTACATGTATTATATCTATAATATTAAATGTTAAATAGCCATAAACTGCAGAGTGAAGCCTACTGGATAGCCAGATTGGGCACATTGATCCCTCGTGGACTCAATGAGCAATCTTGTTTCCAGAGATTACTGTAGTGATCTCCTCAATTCCAGCTGCTGTAGCTTGTTTCTAACAATTTCTTCTAATTCCTCTTGCCTCTATGCATCTGATTATTCGTATTCCATCTCTGATCTACTGTTTATTTTGTGTATATCTAGGTATGCGTATGTCTATATGTGTACGTATTACATTTTGTTGTCTAGCATTGCTATGGTGATGGGTACACTATGCTTGTCAGCTGTGGCTGGGATCTGCTGCATGGTTATGACCAGGGCCGCCGAGAGGCAGGGGGGGCGGGTACATTTTACCTGGGCCCGGGCCTGTCAGGGGGGCCCGGGCCAGGGGACAGTCACACTTAAATTTTTTTTTATGGCAGCGGTGTAGCAGCGCTGCAGCAGCGTGGGCTGGAGCACCCGCCCGGGGGGGGGGGTGGGGGGGGGGTCACTTGATGTGTCACTTTCATCAACTCTGTGTGTGGAGTGCTGCAGACAGTGACAGAGGCCCCGTCCACTGCTGCGGAGCGTCTGCAGAGAAACTCCGTGTGTCTGCAGACTGCACTAGCTGCTTTCACAACATGTGAGAGGGGAAGGTCGGAAGGTCAGGTGCACGAAGCGCGGTATGTGACGGGAGGCTGGAGCCGGAGGAGCTCCTGAATCTGTCTAACTCGAGTCCTGCCCTGTAAGTGCATTTTTTTTCTGCCCTGCCTGTCTTAATTTTCTCTCTCTCTCTCTCTCTCTCTCTCTCTCTCTCTCTCTCTCTCTCTCTTTCTCTTTCTCTTTCTCTTTCTCTCTCTCTCTCTCTTTCTCTCTCTCTTTCTCTCTCTCTCTCTCTCTCTCTCTCTCTCTCTCTCTCTCTCTCTCTCTCCCCCTCCCTCCCCCTCTCTCTCCCCCTCTCTCTCCCTCTCTCTCATCTATATACATATATATATCTCAAATTATATATATATATATATATATATATATATAGATACACAGTACTGTATATATAGATATATATCTATATATAGATATATTATATAGATATATATTGATAATCCAATGAAGGAGGCACACAAGGAATTATGCAGAAATGACTGTATTAGCACCTAGCACTTGCATGGTCTCCCCCATCCTCAGGGCGATACAGCATAAATACTGTATACACTCAAAAAGACATTCACTTTCCCATATAAATACCCCCACTGTGGTCTCCGATGGGCGCCCGGGTCCATCCTACTAAAAGTGCTTGGCACCCTACTTCCCGTATCGCGCACAGTAGGAAGTCAGGGCACACTCGAATTCATTCCACTGTTCCCCCTCCGCGTTCCACTGGCTGGCAGTACCCAGCTCATGACAGGCGGATCCACGGCACCCAGCTGTAACAGATGAGGTGATTTTAGACCCCAGTGAATGAGTGCCGTGGATCCGCTTTTATGATCTAGCTTGGTACTGCCGGCCTGTGGAACGCGGAGGGGGATCAGTGGAATGCACGTGAGTGTGTCCTTACTTCCTATTGGAAGTATGGTGCAAAGCACTTCTGGTAGGTCGGACCCGTGCGCCCGGCGGGGATGGAGAGATGGGACTACAGTGGGGGGTATTTATAGGGGTAAGTGAATATCTTTTTGTGTTTATATTTATGCTGTATCGCCCTGAGGACAAGGGAGACCCTGAAAGGCGCTAGGCGCTAATATAGTCATTTCTGCATAATTTCTTGTCTGCCTCCTTCATTGGATTACCTGTACAGACTTCTGGAGTACACCAGTATATGATATAAAACAAAGGCAAAGGCCTTTTGTATAGTAAGAAGGATCTGTATGTATATATGCTCTATATACAAATATAAAATATTTTCATCCAAAGACAGCAGCAAAGACATTTATATATGTATATAAATATATATATATATATATTCTCTAAAGCGCCTTGATAAATGAGCCTTGTGGCTTTGAAACTGTTGGTGGACAAAACTACCTGCTGTCTTCATTCTGAGAGCCGCCGCATCCCCTTAAGCTATATATATATATATATATATATATATATATATATATATAGTCTCTATTATTCAGCCCCCCAGGGGGGAAGAAAGAAAGTGGCACTCAGCGGACTTGGTTCAAAAATGATGACAGTGTTTATTCCATCTGAATAAATTGCAGGGACGTCATGTCGACGTTTCAAGGCCGACTGGCCTTTTCATCAGGACGTGTGTCCTCCAAGGTGCATAAAGTGCTGTGAAAAAAGTGCGGTGCATAAGGATGTGTGTCTCTTTTCTTACCTTAAATAGCTGACTGAAAGTGAAAATTAGCCGGCGTCTCTGCTGCGTGCAGGGTCCGCCGGTCCGGAAGTGCTGGTGACGTTCTTCCGATTTCGCGTGGCTGTTCCCCGGCAACCACTAGACGCCTCTTCCTATTGGCCGGAGGGACTGTGTATTGCCGGTTGCCTAGCGACGCTATTATGGATCCGTCCACTCGCGCTGCCCGGAACGCGGTAATCTCTCCCTGCTGCCGCTGTCAGATTCGTCGTGAGGAAGACCAGCTGGAAAAAAAGGGGGAAGCTGGATATAAAATTATGTGTAACACTACAAAAAAACAATTAAAATCAGTCTGCTATGTGCTATTACAAAAGTGACGTGAATATCTTAAAAAAATATTTTGAAAAAATATTTTAAAAATCAGGCATTATTTTTAAAGTGCCGGTAACCTATTATATATTCTCTTATATATTTTTATAGTTTAACAAATGAGGTACTGAGGGAATCCCTAAAACAGCACTGTATGCACCTTCTTACTCACAAAAGCATGCACAATATCACATAAGTATTTTTCAAAGAACTGACACAAATACATTTCACAAGAATAACTGACTCTGGTAGCATCAACTTATAAAAATACATTCCAGGCTATCATCTCATTAAGGCCGGACGGTGCCATAGCGTTAAGTCTATATATCCATTCCGATTCTCTTTGGGATAATAGTTTTTGTCTATCACCACCTCTTGCCAATGGTGGGATGTGATCTATGATTTGGCTTTTTAGATCTGATACTGTGTGGCCATTTTCCCTATAGTGCCTCGCAACGGGTTGGTCTACTGGTTTCCCTTTTGCCGTAGACATGATGGCGGATCTATGTAGCGCCATCCGCTCCCTAAATGTCCTAATTGTTTGTCCCACGTATATTTTGCCACATGGGCATCTGATAGTATATATAATGTACTGTGACCTACAATGTAGCACATGGCGGATCTTAAATTTTTGTCTTGTTTGAGGATGTTCAAACGTATGGCCCATTTCCATTGTTTTGCATGTTGTACACGAAGGGCATCTGTAACAACCCGGTTTTTTGGATTGGATGCCAAATAGGGTGGGACTGGGTTTAGGTGTTATGTTAGTTTTTACTAATATATCTTTAAGGTTTTTTCCCCGTTTGTAACTTGGCATTATGGTCTTATCCTTAAACACTGGCAGAGTCTTGTCGCTTGAGACGATTGGCCAGAGCGCTTTCGTCGCCCTGGATAGTAATTGTGTTGCCGGTGTGAATGTAGACACAAAAGGGATCTTCTTATTTAATGTTTTTCTTTCTCTTGTTTTGAATAGAGCTTCTCTCGGTATCGCCAGGACTTCTTTTTTCTGTTTCTCTAGTGTGGACTGATCATATCCCCGATCAGCAAATCTTTTTTGCATCATGTCTAAATTAGTGGCAAGTTGGGTAGGATCACTGGTTATGCGCGCCACCCTAATCATTTGTGATTTAGGGAGGCCCTTTTTAAGAGCTGGAGGGTGGTGGCTGCTGTACTCCAATAGCGTGTTTCTGTCCGTTTGTTTATGAAATATTGATGTACTGATGGTACCTTGATGGTTTCTGATAGATACATCGAGATAATTCACTTGTTTCTTATCCAGGCAGTATGTGAATTTAATTGGACCTTCTCTCCGATTGATTTCTTCTATTAGGTTTCTGAGGGATGTCTCGGGTCCGGACCATATCAGTAGGAGGTCATCTATATAACGTGTATATAGAATGACCTGTCGGGAGATGTTGCTGTCTGTAAAGAAAAAGTCATTCTCCTGTTCGAACATAAAAACATTTGCCAGGGAGGGGGAAACATTCGATCCCATGGAGCACCCAGTGAGCTGTAAATAATAATGTCCATTGTGCAAAAAATAGTTTTTGGTAAGGGTGAGTTGTAATAATTCCAAAAACAAGGGGATGTCTAGTGCAGAAAAATTGACTCTGTGCAAAAAGGTGCTCATGGCTGTAATGGCTTGTGAATGAGGTATTACGGTGTATAAATTTTTCACGTCCATTGTGCACAGAGTAGCGTCCTGGGGAATATTGCCGAGTTGCTCCAATTTGATCAAGAGTTGAGTCGTGTCTTTCAGATAGGTCTTTTGGGTAGAAATGTACGGTTGAATTAAGGTGTCCAAAAACTGTGATATAGGTTGAAATAATGAGCCACGGGCAGAAATAATGGGTCTGCCCGGCGGGTTTATGGAATCTTTGTGTATTTTGGGGATAGTGTAAATTACTGGAGTTATTGGGTGGTCTTGAGAGAGGGTTTGAAATACTTTCTTGCTGAATTGTCCTTGTTGGTATGCTATTTTTAGAACCGAATCCAGCTCCTTTTTGAATACCCGAGTTGGATCGCCCGTCAGTTTGATGTAGGTTGTTTCATCAGCCAATAGAGTGTCCAGTTGGGCTATGTACTTACTTGTGTCCTGTATCACTATACCCCCGCCTTTGTCGGCGGGGCGTATAGTAATTTCAGGGCAGCTGGCCAGAGTCTTTAAGGCCTCTGACTCTGCTTTACTGATGTTAGACCACTTTTTATTGGTAGTATATATATATATAAAAATACTTATAACCCAGCTGCTGGGAGGCAGGAACATGCCGTGGTCACAACCCCCCCCCCCCCCCATGGGGGCCCCTGGAAGTTCATGTACCGGGACCCAGGATTTCTCTTGGCAGCCCTGGTTATGACATTACATGCCACCGACCAGAAGCTCGGGTGTGCTCCGTCTCGGCGTGCACTTGAGTAAATATAAGGTACGCATGTTTTACTTTTTAGTTGTCCTGATGAAAAATACCTTATTAAACGGCATTGAAATGTTGCACTTTAACCTGCCTCTCTGCTCATTATTCAAGTGGGCATAGAATTGATTTTATAAAGCGTGGTGAGAGCAGCGAGGGGCCGCGGATGACTGCGCTCGCCACGCTATATAATATCAACTCTAAGCCCACTTGGATAGTGGGGAAATGAACAGGACCTTGTTAACATTGAATCCTATGCAAAATCGCATCGAATCGCATCGCATGCGATATCGGATGCGATTCGATGCGATTTTGCCGAAAATCGCGTCAAATCGCATCTGATTGTATGCCTTAAGGTAAGGCATACAATCACAAAATCGGGCGCCCAGATACTACATAAGTACCCACTTTTTTGATAATATTTGCACAAGATAATCTTCAACAAATTGCAAGATGTCAGACCCCACTATAGATGAGGCGGCTAGTGGCTACCACCATGTGAATGATCCAATTGGTGCTAATTTCAGCTACTCCGAGTCTGAGGCGGAGGCCATTTTATATGCCACTAATATTTATGATCTAACTGAAAATGTATCTGTGGAGGAACTGTATCGTGATCTTTTGAAGCTAAAAAGACGTGAGATTGATTCCCAATGGCGGACCATGATTGGCTGGTGGGCAGGCCTAACTCCCGGTCTGGGGGCGGAGCCCCAGAAGTAAACAGAAGACAGGGGTTCCCGGAGAAGTCCCAAAGACATCTAGTGAGTATGTTTTCTTTCAAAAGGTATCCCACATGGATACTACTGGACAAGGGGACCGATGCTTTGTGTCAACATAGGTAAGTATCTGTGTCTATGGGCTCCGTGTGTAATAAAGTTTTACTTTAAGTATCTGTGTGTGCATTTATTTAACTATTTGTACTACTGTGGGATTACAAGTGCCAGCGGGCCCTTTATTGCCCCGCATGCTGGGACTTTTTGGTTCTCCAAGTCCCTGCATGCGGTGCAGGCTTGCTGGGACTCATAGTTCCACAGCAATACACAAAAGCTTTTTCAATTTTTACAGCATTTATCAGCCTGATGGCCACCGTAGTGGGGCATCGTGGACAGCCCTGGGCTTCAGCATGGGCAGGTAAGTTCTGGAGAGGGGGGACCCCTTCTTTGGAGGTCTGGTGCTGGTTTATTAAATCCAGGGGAACCCTATTTTTTTTTGCCCCATGATTTTATGAAAGCAGGCTCGGTTCTTTGAGCTCAAGGCTGGTTATGCTCAGGAGGGGGGACCCCACACCTTTTTTTTCCAGTTTTTTTACGTTAGCCTTTTTTGGACAGAACCATTCACAGATCTCAATAATCTGTGCATGGTTCTGTCAAATTCGCCAGTCAGAACCTGGTCTATTTGTTTGCTGATTTTCAGTAACGTTTACCAAAAATCGTATCCCATTAAATTTGCAAGTTGTATACTTAATGGGAAAACATGTTGATGCGATATCAAGTGTGACTAAAAATCACCCCTTCAGAAAGTGCAAATTCACGTCAAATCGTGCAATACTTTGCCGCAATTCGCATCCTATAAAATGCGTGATTTTTGGAAAATGTGTGAAAATCGCCCCCCAAATATATGAAAAATATGGCATCCTATTAAATGTCACCCGCGGTTTCTGAATGTAAGAAATGCCCAGAAATTTTACAAGACAGCATCTTCTACATGAATTTGTCCATTTTAATGAAACAAATGTGAGCGATGCTGGCATTTAAAGGATTAAGCCATTTATTATCACATTCCTCAGATTGGCACCGGTATTACTCCTTCCTGAAATATGACAAAACAAATTGAAAAAACAGAGATATGCCCAATATACACCAGGTCTACAAAACTAGCATACACTATGGGGGAAATTTACTAAAGGAAATTTGTAAAAAAAATAGGTGTATTTGTATCCAGAAATAAATACACTTATTTTTGACATTTACTATCCCAAAATACGGCAATTCGTATTCATATTGATGTGCTATCAATATGAATACGAATTGCCGTATTTTCGGGATAGTAAATGTCAAAAATAAGTGTTTTTAATCATACAAATACACCTATTTTTTTACAAATTTCCTTTAGTAAATTTCCCCCTATGTACCATGTTCACGTTAGGAATAACAAATCAGTATGCTTAGGCATCAAAATAGCAAAAAGTAAGCCTGGTATTAGCAAAGAGAAAGCAAGTGTGGCTTCACTGTGTTACTAGTAAATGTACAAATGATTTTTCCTACTTGTACACAGAAAAATATATAATAATGACTAGTGTCCGGTCAGTGTTTAATAAATGTAAATGCTGCATTTACTACATCACTGTAGTTTCAGTAAAATCAGACACAACATAAAAGTACAAATTAAATTAAACATCTGCTGTTCTCCAGATTAAGCTATCCGAATTAACTCATCCAATGAACAATAAAAATACACTTTTGCTACTCTATATATAATACAATAGCAACACAAATGGATTAAATTCTGACTATTAAAGGTGTTAAGGGCCCCATACATCAGCAATTAATTGTGACAATTTTCAGATATGGAGATGATTGCAACAATTAATTTTAGATGTGTGGGCTCCCCTTTTGGCAATCCCAATCAAAATCGCCAATCGATTGCTTAATCAGGTTTTTAAACATGCTTAATAATCTGGTATTATCTGCAGATCTTTTTTATATGTGTGGGCATTCCCAATTCGTCTTCTTCATCTATTTACATTATGAACAGCTGAAATGACAATCGATTGGGCAATTTCCAGATATGAAGATGCAATCTTTAGATGGAAAAATCTGCCGATCACTGAAATAAATCTGTAATGTGTGGGCAAAGTCAGATAGATTGTAAAATCCATTTATCTGGCCAAAAAATCCCTGTATCTGGAAATCCATAAATTGTGATTGCTGATGTATGGGGCCCATTAGTGTATGGCAGACTGAGATGTACAGTCTCATGATCCAGGGATTACCTATTGGAGGAAATATTATTATGTCCTGGACGTATCTTTACATTGGAGCTGGAACACCTTGATGTACAGTACGATAAGGAGCAAAATCACATCATTTGAAAAAATTTGCAATATTTGTATAAATATCTATTAGTATACATTTTTTACATAAATAATTAAATACAAAATACAAAACACACTCTCCAGAAAAAAAAAAAAACACAAATAAAATTTTATAATGAAAAACAATTACAATTTATTAAAAGGCTTTTAAGCTATTATACCAGAAGGAATGAAGATAAACTGTTTAGCTTTTTCAATATTAATTTTCATACCTGAAAGAGTTGTCTAATTACAATGAATGCATAATTAATTTTGCTATTGTTTTAACTGATGATTATTATTTACACTTCAGATGCTATATATAATTTCAGATTTACAAATTCAATTTAGTTGTTTACTAATTACTGTATTATTCCACAAGTAGTTATAAGAAAAATAACCACTAGGGTGCACTGCATCTCAGTATATTTTAGTTGTAAATGAGTGCTATAGGATAAAACACTGTCCGATTACAGTATATTCACTGTACATTAAGGGAAAATTTTATAAAAACTGTTTTACTAAACTAATGCTTTTGGTGCTCTGAACCCCTTAATTCGCATTTTTTTAGTAAACAGATCACAATTAACATACTTATAATGGTAAATGCTCTAAAAGAAACTGAAAAACACTGCAGTGAGCCCTGTGACAGTACTGAGATAGCATAATCAAAGGCCTTACTGTTATATCCTGCCTCCTGCACAGCTTTCTTTGGCCATATGCAGAGGAAGCTGTGCACAAACCCAGCCAGTGTGATCAATGTAAAAAAGGGGAAAAAAATGTTTTATTATGTTTGAACTTTGCACATGACATATGCATTAAGAGAACTGACGGCTCTCACCTCTGTGGAGGAGGGGGGCTGACGCGATGCCCCCCTCCGCTGCTGGTCCCCACGCTTCCCTGCCACCACCACCGCCTGTTGGTCACCGCCGTTGACCCCCGACTCCCATTACGGGACCGGTGCATGCGCAGTTGCTTCTTCAGTACTCCAAATGCGCTGGCCCCCTGCCTTTATGGGCTGCTTTGGGAGAAAACCATAGATGCAAATCCACGGTCCTGGGGCCGGCGCATGCACAGTATAAACCTGGGTACTGCGCATGTGCAGAACTCATTTTTTATGGGCTGCCCCCAGAGGTGTAACTAGAACGTTGTGGGCCCCATAACAAAATTTATAATGGGGCCCCCCAGCTACCGGGCCCCATAGCAGCTGCACCCCCTGCCCCGCAGCAGTCCAGAGGCATCCCGGAGTTAGGGAGCACCTCCCAATGGGGCTGCCTAGTTACTGGCAGATCAGACTTCCAATAGGAAGTCACTACCAGTCACAGTGAAGCCAGTGCAGTCTCACAGACTGCATCTGGCTTCATACAGTGAAGGATTTTACCTAAGGGGGCTGCAGCACTACATGTAAAAACCGCCACTGATTAAGAGGCAGAGAGGACATGATTGTCTGTGATAAGCGATGCCCCAATCACATAAGGGTTAGGTCTACAGTATATTCAAGTGGGCTTAAGGACAGGACAGGTGGAGGAGCAAGGTTGGAAGAAGGGTTCCAAATGGACCCCCATGGGTTTGCTTCGCTCACCACGATTCGGGCACAGTATCTTGCTTTGCTCACCACCTGGAAATTAAAGGCAAACAGTGGTGGCATGGATAGTGAAACTGCAAGGACCCCAGCCTTGCTCCCCCCCCTGAGAGTGAAAGGTTCTGTAGCCCACTTGTATTTGGCAACTACCTTCACATAGGCTCAGCTTACACCCCCCCCCCCCCTGGTCAGTGGCGCACACAGGCTGGGGACAGGGGGCTTGAGTACCCAGAAACCCCCTCGACAGATTAAATGTTGTTCATTGCACATTTCATGATCCGCAATTTTAAAGACCCATGAATCATGGGTTGTGCTGCAAGCTTTCCTGCTCTGTTTCCCCAAGCTTTGATCTCTGTGGCTGTCCCTCTATGAAACAAGACCACCTGCTTGCAGAGAAGTATATGAGGAATGAGTTCTTCAGCTGTCTCTCAGCATCTGCAGCCTGCTGTCTTCCTGGTGGCACTTGTAAATATATATATATATATATATATATACACACACACACACACACACACACACACACACACATACATACATACATACAGTACATACACATGTTTAATAAACCCAGAATATACTGGGACACCTAATACCCCTTCTACATCGCACCACACCAAATAATCCAGTCAACAAACCTGGCATTTCCACCCAGGTTATAAGAAGGGTTAAACCCGGGTCGCCCTTTGTAAAATTGTTGACCAAGGTTTAAACTGAAAGCGCCGGACCCGGTCGGATACGCATTTGCGATGTCAGTCTCCACCCCCATTGCTTGGCTTTACCCATTTCTGGAAACCCTTATACAGAGGCTTTTCATGTGGTATATATGTGTGTGTGTGTGTGTGTGTGTGTGTGTGCATATATATATATATATATATATATATATATATCCCCCCCCCCCCCCTCCAGTTACCCATTGACCAAGTTTATACTGCCTTTACGCTGTGTTTTGACAGTGTGATATTCTTCTGTGCAGTTTGCGGTCAGTAATGACAAGCGGGAGTGGGCCCCCCTGTCTATAGTGACCTGGGCCCCCTTAAAAAGCTTAATCCGGCCCTGCCCATTTGCAAATCCTGCATTTTCCCCTGCTGGTACTGTAAATGCATTTTAATTACATTTGGACGTATGCCAAAATACACATCATAATGATCTATCTTATGTAGAAACCTAAGGCCTACAACAATCTAAAGATATGTTATGATTACTCCAGCAATACTTTCTTACTCCTTCTGATTTACTGTTGCATGTGGACTTCTCCTCATAGAACTACCTGTATAGTTCCATTGACCCATATGGACCCATAGTATCATGGCTTTAATATTGCAACAAGTTGCAACCATCTATTCTGTTTTTTTAGTAAAGTATTCTTGCTTACCCTCCCAAAAGTAACAGGAGATCCCTGATTTTTTTCGGTAGGTTCCCACAGCCCCAGAAGAGTAAGTGTGGTAAGCCGCCGGTGGGGACTGCAGATAAAGGGTTACCTTGAATCGCAGGATGCTCTCGGTTCCACACAGATTCTTCGCCGCGTCTGCCGTAGAGAACACACCTCCGCAAGGAACTAAAGCAAGGCGTTCAGCAGTACAACTACTTATGTTTTATTAAGTGCAAAGTGTGAAGGAAACAATTGTCATCTACATAAACATCTGTAACCAGCCTGAAATAGCTTAGCACTACAATGTCTTACACCTGCCTAGCAGGATAACACTTCAAATGAGCATCAACAAATGTCACATTCAAATACACTGCGGACTTCCCGCA
Organism: Crinia signifera; assembly: GCF_055691185.1. Classification (NCBI taxonomy): domain Eukaryota; kingdom Metazoa; phylum Chordata; class Amphibia; order Anura; family Myobatrachidae; genus Crinia; species Crinia signifera. Next base: position 166,079,175 of record NC_139219.1, read on the forward strand.
TCACTGGAGTGTGGGGGCGCACCTTCCGCAGGCCGTTAAACAGGTTCGGGGAAGATGATGCTCTCACTCGGCAATATTAGCAACCAGCTGTGGGTAAATGCATACTAACTTCAAACATTTCGGGACAAGCCCTATGACCTTAAAATATATCTTATTAATACTGTACTAAACACATCCCTCCCAGGTATGGACCATAGTATAATGTCCCTGGGTGAGGGATGAACTCTGTAGTCCTAAGCAAGGATAAAACTTGACTCCTGGCAATATTAGCTTTTAGCTAGAAGGTGGCAGTGGGGTCCTTCTCAAGTGCAAGTTCAGAGTAGCAGCGTCCATACAAGTTAATGGAAACTTTCCAATCTGGGTACACTGACTTGGAGGGTTAATTCCCCTCGCTTAGTGGGGCTGATGTGGGGTTCCTTGGTGGAGCAATAAATAGGTGGGGGTTGTCCTCACCCTGTGGGGTGTCCGGTGTTCCCTGCCATAGGGCTTCATAGGGGGTTCTGGTGGGGACGCTCCACGGAGCGGTTTTGTGTCCTGCAGTGGCAAGTGTGGTGAGCCGGCCTGAATGGGGATCCCGTGCGGGCAGTACCTGTTGCAGGAACAAGTTGCGGGCTCCTGCCCGTCACGCTGTCGCCCACGCGAGGTCTGGTCACTCGTCCACCGGGCGTCGGGTCTCCGTCCCAGGCTCTGCACGGCTCTCTCTCTCTCCCCTTGATCTTCAGCCGGCGGGTGGACTAGTGCGGGCGCCGCAGCGTTGCCGCACTCAGTCACCCCTCCGGCGGCTGACTCTGTCCTGGACCACGCGCTGCCTCTTCGGCGATTCTTCAGGCAGGCTGGCTCCTCCTGGTTTTTGGTTTCCGTCCGCTGCTCCTCGGCGCCTCTTCTCTCTTCTCCCCCGTCGCTCAGGTCAGACTTCTCCTCTCTCCCCTTTACGCACGCACCTTTCCCCACGTGCTGGGACCCCTCTTTGACCTCTCCAGGTCCGCCCCCTCACATCCTCCCATTCGTCCTACAGGCTGTCAATCAGCCTGAGGACACTTTCTTCGCACCCCCAGTCCTCGGGGTATTAACCCCTTGCAGTCCGCTGTCTGGGCGGCATCATAAACATGGTTGCTTAGCAACATTATTAACACGGCCCCCGCTGGACACATTGGCCCAGGTCGGGGTGCCACATAAGCAGCTCTCCTGCATCCTGTCCATTCTTGCATATAGGCCCTCATTCAGTTCTGATTGCAGTACAAATTCTCAAAATAGGCAAAACCATGTGCACTGCAGGGGAACAGATGTAACGTGTACAGAGAGGATTAGATTTATGTGAGTTATTTTGTTTCTGTACAGGGTAAATACTGGCCTGCAATATTTTTACACTGCAAAATAGATATCAGTTTGAAGTACACACCCCACCCAAATCTAACTCTCTCTGCACATGTTACATCTGCCCCACCTGCAGTGAACATGGTTTTGTCCATTTTGAGAACAAATTTGTACTGCGATCAGATCCGAATAAGGGCCATAGTCTGCATATGAATATGTGAATGAGTTGGGGGTCACATCTCTTTTTATTTTTGTGCAGCAGCTTCACTTGATGATATCAGTAGCTGCATTGTAGAAAAAAATGCACTTGCAGCTGCATTTCTGAATTAGAGCCACTGATAGGACATTATTTTTTATCATTTTCTCAATTATACAGTATCAATAAGCCCGTTTGAAGCAAATGAGCAATGATAATGTACAGGTATAATGGCCATTACAGTGTGGGTAATCCTGGCACAGTGTGTCGAAGGGGCTGTACTAGGTGCAGTATGTGGTGTAATGTGAATTGGTACTTATATGTGGCAACGCCCCTTTCCCACACTCTACATGTTTGGCGCGTACTGTCCCTACTTTTTGTCTATCTTTGTGGAGGGCGGCTGCACCAATTCTTTTTCTGGCACATGGCACTAAAATGTTTAGTTACCTAACTGCTGCTACTGGGCACATTATGTATGTATGTATGTATAAAGAGTAGCCACGGCCAGCCTGTACAATAAAGTTCACTGTACAACACAATGTGATGTAATAGCGTCACACCGTGCCAGTGAAGATAGCAGAGGAGCCACAAGCCTGAGGTGCAGTAGGCAGCATGAGCCTGCAACACGAAGGCCAAGGGTGGAAGGCATGGGCGGATTCAGGGGGGGGCAACGGGTACGTCCCCCCCTCCCCCCTGTCATTTCAGACATAGCTCATTTTGGAGCTGAGGACCGGGGATTTCCAACAAGCCCAGCCCCATGTAGCTAGCCACCCCTGGAACCGGAGATATCAGACAAAGCTAGAACGTTTTCCCCATAGGATAACATGGGACCCGATAATTCACCCGGTTCCGACGGCTTCCATTTCACCCCGCTGCATCACAAAAACTCAGTTGATCTCATTCGAACCCAGCCAGGTCCATATGGGTCAATTGGTTCCGGAGATATTGTTGGTAAACCGAGTTTTTTATTTCTGAAATTGTAATTTCATGGCTGTTCATGTTCTTTGAGGGCAGATTACTCTGGAACCAAGCACCCCAGTTTCACGGGACCAAAATCATTTGAAGCCCACTTAAAAGTTCTTCAATATGATACTGTAAATGTAAATGGGTCAGTTGGTTCCAAAGATATAGCCGGTTAAACGAGATAGCCGGTTAAAGGGAGGGGAGGGGGTGGTTTTCTCTCACCCTCACACCAGAAATTGCAGGGACTAGGCTGGTGTAAAAGGGGCCAACCCGGAAATGTCCCTGCATGATCCTGGGACAATATTCCCTGGTAAATCCATGCATTTTCTGGTGTGAAAGGGGTATTATTTCAAATAGCCGGGAAATGCATTGCTCTGAATACAGCCAGGCAGCCCCCCACTCTCTGTCTGGCTGTCGATGACTGTCACTTCTGCCTGGCGGTGGCTGTCCCCCGGTTACAGAAAGCATGTATTCCCCCTTGGCAATGAGCATGTAATCCCGCATGGCAACAAGCATGGAACCCTTGGCAATGAGTATTTAACCCCTGGCAATGAGCATGGAACGCTTGTCAATGAGCATGAAGGTAAACAGCACTTATGTAGCATAATTTTGAACAGGCATTATGGTGTTTGGCATAATACATAATGGACATTATGCTGTGTAGCTTAACATGTAATGGGCATTATGGTGTGAATTTTTAATGCGCGCCTTTGGCGTGCAATGTCCCTGTTTCTGAAGCATATTGAGAATTTTGATTTAATCTCTGTGGCATTATGTGAATTTTGGCTCTATTCGTGTGGCATTATGTGAATTTTGGCTCTATTCGTGTGGCATTATGTGAATTTTGGCACAATCCATGTAACATTATCTGAATTTTGGTTCAATCCGTGTCTCATTATGTGAATTTTGGCTCAATCCATGTGGCATTATGTGAATTTGGCTCATTCCATTTGGCATCATGTGTAAGGGGCAAGTATAATGGGGTCTAGTATTTTGATGCATAATGTGTAGAAGTTGTATATGGTGTGGTACACTACACTCAGGGACACGCCCCCTGTTGAGTGGCCACACCCCCTTTTTCAGAGCACGGCTTTCGGCACGCGCACAACCAGGGGCTGGCTGGCAACTTTTAGCCTGGGGGGCAAGTCCAGAGCACTGGCCCATAAGGAGGATGGCAGCCATGTTCCTGTAGCCATGGCCATGTTTTGAAAGCTAGCGCCGCGCTACAGGAGGTGGAGGGAAAAAAACAGGACAGGACAGATCCAGAACAAAATGACAGGGGGGGCACTATAACAGAGGAAAGTGTGTGCGTGTGGGGGGTGGGGGGTGGGGGCTGGTAATATTTGTGCCTGGTCGAGAGAGAGAGAGGGAAAGAGACATGGAGGAAAAAAGAGACAGACTGGGCTGTGGAAAGAGCGGTTGATTCAGACCTGTTCTTTTGGATCCAAAATTCCTCCCTTTCCCCGAAGGTCGGGGTCTGTATATGTGCAGGTGCGAATATGCGCATGTGCAGACTCTGGGAGCCAATGGCTTCGGCAAGTATCACACTCGCCAGGCAGTTGTCTCCATAGTGGGACTGAAGGGGGTGGGAGCAGGGGAACTCCCAGCGTTTTTTGGGCATCCCCATAAAAATGCAGGGCATTCCACTGGGTATGGAGGCATGACAATACCTGCGTGAGACAGGCAGCTGATGTCACATGGCGTCAGCGCTCGTCCCGAATTTTCCAATCCGCGGCCATCTGACAAGTGAGTATTGACTGACTTTTCAGACCAAAAGCTGCAGAAATCATTTAATGGTCAGCGACCATCAAATGATTTCTCCTTCGTTCAGGCACATGAGAGGGGATGTGTTTGGGAACAGATCCCCTTGCACGCTAGCGACAAGATTCAGATGCCGAGGGAGTGGGGGACCTTCTGACGTGTGGCGTTTACATGTTCGATAGGCTGCGAACATACGCAGCCTAGATAACAGGTCTGAATGAGGCCCAGAGAGAGGAGTGCAGAGAGAGAGAGAAGGAGCGCGTAGGGAGAAAGGTGAATGGAGAGAAGGAGAAGAAGTGGAGATAGGGAGAGAGTAGAGTGGAGGGAGTGTGGAGGGGGAGAGAGACAGAGAAGGAGAGCGAGGAGAGAGAGATAGAGGAGCTGCAACAGGCATCTCTGTGTATCTCTCTCCACCCCCAGGAGAGGTATTCATAGGGTGCGAGAAAGACAGGGAGCGAGAGAGGGTACAAGAAAGAGACAGGGTGCAAGGAAGAGAGAGGGTGAAGCAGGGACAGAGAGCGTGTGAGGAAGAGAGAGGGTGTAGTGGAGAGACAGGGAGTGAAAGAGGGTGTGAGGGAAAGAGAGTGGGGGGGAGATGAGAGAGACAGGGCGAGAGAAAGATAAAAGTGATGGGGTGATAGAATAGTGACAGGGGGAAGATAAAGATGAAAAAAATGAGAGGGGGATGAGAATTGGGGTGGAGAGAGAAGGGGAGAGGGAAGACAGAGGGAGTAAGAGGCAGGGTGAGAGAGGGAGGGGAGGCTATTCAGGGGAGAGGGATAGAGAACAGGCATTTAAAAGGGTTGACTTTTACCTCATAATCCCCCTCCTCCACCCCCCAGTAATAGCGGCCTGTGTGGATCTGACTCACCAGTCACTCGGCAGAGGCAGGCTCCAGGGCAGCGGCAGTCCTGGCGTCTGCAGGGTAAAGGCTGCGCCGGTGCCTGCAGGGCAGCGGCGGTCCCGGAGTCTCCAGTGTAGAGGCTGCGCCAGTGTCTGCAGGACAGCGGCAATGCCGGGGACTGAGCAGCGGCTGCACCGGCTTCTTAGACAGCAGCACCGAAGGGACTTTCATCTCCCGCCGGGTCAGCAGTGCGCGGCGCAGCTCCAACTACGCCCACGACACAAGGCACAGACACAGCCACTGCCAGCAGCTCGTGGCGTATCTGCCATTAGCGCTGCTGGCGGCAGTACAACTTAAGTTCCTAAAACAGGTGCCCGGGTGCCCCCCTAAATCCGCCACTGTAGCCCGCAAAAGTACCTGTAGAGTGGCCCAGGGGGCACATGGCACCCTGCCCCCCAGCCCAGCCTGCCCCTGCGCACAACTACAGCCTTCACTTTTGTCGCCAAGGTGGGCCTGTGTACTTTAAATGCCAGGGCCTATTTTTAATCCCATTCCCATCCTCTCTCTACTCTCCTTTCTCTCACCGCTCCCTTAGCATGTACGCTGACACCACTAACACCCTCCTCCTCCCAAACCCTCTCCTATCATGGTGCCCCCCCTGTCATTTTCTCCTGGATCCACCCCTGGTGGAAGGTACTTTTATAACAGCAGTGGCAGATTGGCAGAAGGGGCCGGGGGCTGATTGACTAAACAGGTTGTAAAAATACTGCCTGCTGATTTTGTGTGACAGTGCAGGAGTGGTACAACACACCTTTAAAAAATATGTTGCATGTATGCCATACCACATACCACCTCTTCCCCCCGTGTCAAGCTTACAATCTATATTCCCTATCACATGTACAAACACACACACACACATTCTAGGGTTAATTTTTTGTTGGGAGCCAACTAACCTACCAGTATATTTTTGGATTGTGGGAGGAAACCAGAGTACCCGGAGGAAACCCCCGCAAGCACGCAGAGAAAATACAAACTCTGCACAGTTAGAGCCATGGTGGAAATTGAACCCATGACCTCAGTGCTGTGAGGCAGTAATGCTAACCATTACACCGTCTGTGCTGCCCCGGGCCCCACAATTTTTGATGGCAGCCCTGGCTGTAAATTCAGCTCAAAATGTGAATGGCAAATAGATCACCTTTTCCTATTTGTGTTTGCAGAAGAATGTACGGATCAGTTAGATCTGTGCAGTGCTTCTGTATGTAAAAGTAAAGAAAGAGAAATTAAGAAAAAAACAGTGTGGGGTCACCCCTCCCAAGCATAAGCAGTCCTTGGCTCTATGAGTCTGTCCTGGTTCCAAAAATACGGGGGAAAATCAAATAACGGTTCCCCATATTTTTAAAACCAGCACCGGCACCACCTGTCAGTAAGGTGATGCCACAGCAGGTTAATTAAGTCAAGTGTGTGGTTTGACCTAATTAATCTTCATGGTTTAGCTAAGCCGCAAAGTTTCCACAGATACTTTACTATGGGGCCATTTTTTCTCCATAGTAAAGTGCAGTGAGCTCCGCTGTTGATGTGGCGCTACCTAATTAGCTGCTGGGTCCTGCAAGTGACAGAAGTCACACGTGGATTCCTTTCTGTTTCATTTGGTTTGAGTTTTTTAAATTTTGTTTTGTTTTCAAACCCTTGGATTTAGGTGAATTTTTTTTCACTGGTATTCTAATGGATTTCTACTGGACAAGGGGACCAATCTATGTGTCAGCATAGGTGAATATATGTGTGCATGTACTGTATGTTGATAAAATGTCATTTTCATGGTGTGTGTGTGTGTTGGCCTTTTTATTTTCATATTGGTCTGGTTGCAGAACTACAAGTACCAGTGGGCCCTTTAACGCCCATATGCTGGTACTTGTGGTTGTCCAAGTACCTTCATTGGGGACTATTAACCCGGCACCCACCACCCAGAAATGCCAGGGATAGCCCTAGGCTTCATCTTTGGACCTTGGGTGCCCTGGGGGGGGGACCTTTTTATTGCTCACCAGTTGTGGGAGTTAATGCCACTGCCGCAGGAACAATATAAAAGTGTCCCCTGGCTATGGCATTACCTTACTGTCCGATGAAGCCCAGTGCTGGTTGCAATAATACAGGGGATCCCTACTTCTTTTGTCCCCCAGATATTTTGAAACAGGCCTGGGCCAAGAGCCCGGTGCTGGTTTTAAACATATGGGGACCGCCTCTTTGATTTTTTTTCCCTGTATTTTGTGAACCAGCACCAGCTCAAAGAGTCTGGTTTAACTTTTACTTTACACACAGAAGTATCGCACAGATCTGACTGATACATGCAATGCTTCATATTCGGCCACGTTTGACTGCCAATAAACTCGGCAGCTAAATACAAAATACTTCATCATCTGAAAATACAAGTCATGAGAACTCAGCAGGTTTGTAAATTTTCCGATGGAAAAAGAAAAGGCTGCTCTGCCAGAGAGCAGTGAGGGCGCCTGCAATATGGGGTTTTCTCCAAGCGGCTGCTGGGGTACAGGGGAAGTCACTCCCTGTGATTTTTTACAAAAGATTGTAAAACAAAAAAGGATCAAGAAAGCAGCGCTAGATATACAGTGAAAGAATTGACCAGTTTACAGTGAAAAAATTATTTTATAGCAGATACAATAAGAATAAACATGTACATACATTCACACATAATATAACATATTAAAATATTGTAAGAATGGTAATAAAAGAAGATCTCACTCTTAGATTGGATCGGAATCTGTAGGGGCCAATGCCCAATTGGATATCAGTCCAAATGGAAAGTGCACTTAACCATTAATATTTTGGCTGTATTGGGAAGGCAGGAATCAAGGTTGTGTTGGGGGGAGTCCACCGGTCCTCTCTATTGATACGGATATAGTGTTAATGCCGCTGGAGGAATCGATGGAGGAATGTCCGTACTATGTCCCTCAGGAGTCCCTCTGTCAGTTTGAGGAAGGCTCTTTTTGGCTCAGTGCCCAATTTAGACACCTCCTGTTTGTGGTGGAAAGTCACTATGGGCCTTATTCTGATGGGTGCGGATATTCCCGAATTCTTTCGGATGGCGTTTTTTAGCCGTCTGCGCATGCGTGGAGAACGCTACACGCATGTGCCACGCATGGTCTCCGTACTTGTTCTCACTAATCCCGTACAAAAATGTGCACCGCGAACAAAAAGGGAAGAAATGTGCAGTGACCAAAAGGTTACTCTTGCTTTGCGGACACCACTCGGTCATGCGCTAGGCAATCAGAACGCCTAATCAGGACGGACGCACCTCAACCAATGTCACCTGAACCCAATACAATCACATACTTTACCCATTACTTGTTAATTACACGCTTCTCACTGCTACAATTGGAAGCATTGCAGCTTAAAGGGAACTTTACATGCTGCCCTTGTCACACACTTTTACACTGCAAATAATGCACACAACTTAATATTAATAATACTAATACACATGGCACTTCTGCATGTATCAATTATTACAGACATTTGGGGGGCCAACATAAAATTTATTAAAGAAACTTTGGTACAAAATTCAAAACCATAACAAAACAAATGGTACCATACCAGGACAAAAATGACATATAATATAATAAATAGCCACAGCAGAATCATTGGGAACACATCAGGTGGCTTCACAACAAAAGTACAGCACCAACACTTCAAGTACAGCACACAGTAATGGTAGCCGAAACAGGGCAACAGGTGAACCAAACATGACATTTGAACCGCGGGCAAAAGTGGTGACCCTGGGCACGGATTTGGACACAGGATGCTGACACACACAGCTCAATGGAAGATTTGGGAAGACATAACGGTGGAGATTAATGGGGACACAAGTTCATTTGCGGGCACGTTTGCCCCTGGCAGGCTCCTTGCCACGTGCAGCAGCTCTTCGGACTCGTCCACGGCCAGAGTCCGATGGTGGCTCATGTGGAGCACATGCTGGTGAGGGGGTGGATCTTCTTCCCCCTCTGGCAGCAGGGAGTGATGCTGTTGGTAATGCACCCGAAGTGGATGACATTAGGGCCCTATTGCTGTTAACTAGCTCCACCATAAGTTCATTATGGCGGAGGAGGAGGTCATTTTGCCGCAGGGCTTGATCAGCAAGCACCTGCAGGCTAGCAGCAATAGCTTGCTGGCTGGTACTCATATCTTGCTGGCTGGCACTCATAGCCTGCAGGCTCTCAGCAATACTCTGGTGGCTGGTGGTCAAACCCTGCAGCACCTCCTCGGCCCTACGCACCCGCTCTGATGCCGAGTCTCCCTGCTGCATAATACTATCCAGCACACGGCCCCACATGGACAATTCAGCCGCAGACAATCCCGGCGGCGGCTGCTGCACGGGCCTGCTACTGGGGCCAGGTGGCACAGACTCCACAACCTCCTCAAGAGAATCTGGACCAAGCGGTGGGGATGCTGTTGAACGAGAAATTACCAATTACCACACATTCCATGCCAAATCTAAAACATCTACTTATGGCCTGGCAAATAATTACCTTCAAGCGTAGAAGCCATCACTTCCGCTGGGGACTCGCTGTCTATAGTGCTCACCCCCCGGACCTCCTCCACTGCGATACAGCACTGGGCCATCTCTTCCAGGGGGGTGAGCTCCAGCTTTGACGGCATGGGGCCAGCCCCAGAGGACTGGCTGTGTTCCCACCGCTGGGTCAACTTCTTCTTGAGGTTGCCTTTGAAGTCGTGCCACCTGCAATCAAAGTGTACATATTAATACATGTAACTACTCATGTTTTCTGTAGCACCCATTGCAATATGAAACATAATACAACATGTGGCTACTGACACCAAACTGACATTATATTCTTTTTTCAAACCAACCCTTAGAAGATACAAAAACAGTCACCCTCCAATAACTATCAATTCAATGTCATGGCCAACATGTATGTGCCTCCAAGCAACGTGAACACCCATTGGCCAACTCCATCTAATATTGAATGTAAACATTACTGGACTTGTACTACTCAAATGTAACACACATGTACTTGCCTCTTCTTAACATGCTCCGTCTGACGAACTTGTGGAGCCACTGCATTAATCTCCGCCGTTATCTCCTCCCAGATCTTCCATCTCCTTGTGTGTGTCAACTTGCCCGCTGGGCACTCTATTAAATCACGTGCCCGGGTCACCAGGATGTCAAGCTCCCGCGGTTCAAATGCCATGTTTCTTGTGGTTGGTTCCTCTGTTGCCCCACTGCGGCCACGGGCACTGCCACTGCCACGGGCACTGCCACTGCCACGGGCACTGCCACGGGCACTGCCACTGCCACGGCCACGGCCACCGGGTGCTGTACTTGAAGTGCTGGCCTGGCTACTCTGTTGGGAAGCCACCTGCTGTGTTCCCAATGATTCTGCTGATGCTGAGGATGGACCAGCTGCTGATTGGCCTGATGTTGATGGGCCATCTGTGGGCTCTGGGTTGAGGGGCACATAGGTGGTGTTGGCTTCCATGCGTGCCAAGAGATTCTGCACCACCTGGTCTTCCTCTGACTCTGAGCCTGGCATGTTTGCAACAACTGTTTGCCTTTCTAGGCCAACTTTAAATACTATTTCTGTAATTGGCGTTAATCAGCTGCAACCTGCGTTCCGTACGGCCGCGTCCCGTACGCTAGCGTCAACCGTGCGGCGCATACGGGCCGCCCCTTGGTGTTGAAAAATATTTCCAAAAAACCTGGCAAACTCAGTAAGTCTGATTTATTAGCTAAATGCAGATTCCAACACCAATGACCAAATACAACTGAGGTCAGACATGCAATGTATATTTGAATGTACTTCTGTACTGTGCACTTGTTTGCTATGTAGTACAACTGACACTACCCATTCCATATGTCAATCCAGTCCACCACTTAGCCACAAGTAATCAGTGGTAGAATCCAAATCACATGTGAAAGCACTCCACATTCAGGTTAGATGCTAGCTACTTTTCATTCCACCTCTGTAGTAGGGGCCAGTAGAAGGTAAGTGTACACATGGCTGCATGGGCTAATTTTGGGAAAAGGTCAGCCTTCATTATAAATTAGCTGTTTAGTACCTTGTGGAGTTAGGTGTAAGTGTCTAGAGATGCACACTATTTCACCTGTTGCTTATACCCATGTTTGGTGAATGTTATAGATTAGATATAATATGTTTCCATCATATTTTACACTGTTTAGGATGGGTGTGCGATGCAATGGGTTAGCCGTCTGTTCGGGCGCATACACGCTGTTAGTGTAAAAATGAACAATAAAGTTAATACCAAATATCACTCTGATTAACCAATGACAACACATGATTGTTTGATTTGTGCCACTCCTAAAATGGCGGCTTATGGCAGAGCAGCACCCTTTTCTGCAGCCGAGCTGAGGGCACTGGTCTCCGTTATGGAGACCAGGCTGGGGCGTGCTGGCCCGTTCATTACAAATAGGCAGAAACGTTCTGCCTATGCGGTGGCCCGCCGGCGGATATACGCCCGCACCCATGTGCGGCGGACCATCGCTCAGCTTGAGCGGCGGTGGTCCGACCTCCGGCGCAGGGAGCCAGAGAGGCTTCAAAGCATAAGGGCCAGCATTGCTAGATGTGAGTATTTCAACAGTAAATGTGGATTTGTACATGATTGCTTACCTGACATTATTTAATCCACTAAGGTCAGCAGCCTGATCATGAGTTAAACATGCCATACAATATATGAGTGCTACTTCCTGATTGACACCCTGTAATGGTCATAAAATATGTTATTGGGGAGGATTAATGCTTGTGATGCTTACAATGGCCCAAATGTCACAGCATACCTGCCATGTTACAGGCTGTGTTTTGTAAAGGCCACTGAGGAGCTGTTTGCATGTACAAGTATCAGTACCTCTAACCTTTGCATTTATAGGTTGATAAGGCTTAATACAAATTACCACTAATTGGCACTTTTTTGATTTTTCCCAAACACAGCACGTGCACGAGCAAGGCAGGCCTGGGAGGAGGCAGAGGCAGGACAGGCACAGGAGGAGGCAGAGGCACCCCAGGCCCAGGAGGAGGCGGAGCCAGCGATGGCCGAGGAGGAAGATATTGAGGAAGGGGTGGCCGAGGAAAGTGAAGGAGTGGAGGAGGCTGAGTGGCCAGTGGAGGCAGAGGTGGCAGCCGAGGAGGAGGTCGTGGTGGCCGAGGAGGAGGTCGTGGTGGCCGAGGAGGAGGTCGTGGCGGCCGAGGAGGCCCAGGAAGAGGGGGAGGATGAGGAGGCCTGTGTGGTGGAGCAGGCGGCCGAAAGTGGTATGTATACATAAAGATTCGATCTTCCTTTTGTCATCCACTATTTGATATGTAGCACTGTTGATTCAAATGTGTTTGAAAATACTATAAAGGCAAACAACAAATTGGGTAGCAACAGACACACTTTGGGGTTAGATAGGGTGGCCAAACCATCCCTTTCATCCTGGACACATATTAATGACACAGGTTGTGCGGATGGCTTTCAGGTCGAATTGAAGTGCCACTGAACCTGTGTAGTTAATCTGTATCCAGGAAGAAAGTGATGACTTGCTCATGTAAGGGTTACATGTCCCTGCTGGTTGCATACAATCTGTAGGCTCATATAGGTGAGTAGAGTTTACTGGTGAATGATCTTTGTAAACTAGATTCCGTATGGCATCAATGGAGTATGGCCAGGCGTGGCTTAGACTGGAGTAACAAGTGGTGAGTGCCTCTGGGCCCTCCTCTAGCTAACCACCCCCTGCGGTCTGCATGTATGTTTTTCACCATAATTGTGTGTGTATTTGGTGTTAGTAATGCTTTTGAGCATGGGAGTGGGTTAGTGCTGCAGCTTCCCCTAACTGGCATTCTGACAATGATTTCTGGAGCAAACCATCAGCAGGCAAGCCATGCTTGATTGCACAAATGTACTGAGCATTCCTGAGAGTTGTGTAACTCCCCTGCCAGGCTCCATCATATAACAGACACTGAACTTTGTTTGCCGATTTGTGATTGGTGCAGCGCGTGGCATGCTTCTCAGAGCTTAGTCATGGGTGGGTTTGGATTGAGAAGGAGCAGTTTGACTGTGAGGTGTTCTACAGAGTAAAGGGTAGAGGGCCAAAATCTGGCTTTCCATGTAGTATGTATGCATGTATGTATAGGTGTATGTCTCATATATATAGGTAGATATGTGTGTATATATATATAGTTATATATAGAGATATATATAGATACAGTCGGGCAAAAAAGTATTTAGTCAGCCACCAATTGTGCAAGTTCTCCCACTTAAAAAGATGAGAGAGGCCTGTAATTTTCATCATAGGTATACCTCAACTATGAGAGACAAAATGAGGAAAAAAAATCCAGAAAATGACATTGTCTGATTTTTAAAGAATTTATTTGCAAATTATGGTGGAAAATAAGTATTTGGTCAATAACAAAAGTTCATCTCAGTACTTTGTTATATACCCTTTGTTGGCAATGACAGAGGTCAAACGTTTTCTGTAAGTCTTCACAAGGTTTTCACAAACTGTTGCTGGTATTTTGGCCCATTCCTCCATGCAGATCTCCTCTAGAGCAGTGATGTTTTGGGGCTGTCGCTGGGCAACACGGACTTTCAACTCCCTCCAAAGATTTTCTATGGGGTTGAGATCTGGAGACTGGCTCGGCCACTCCAGGACCTTGAAATGCTTCTTACGAAGCCACTCCTTTGTTACCCGGGCAGTGTGTTTGGGATCGTTGTCATGCTGAAAGACCCAGCCACGTTTCATCTTCAATGCCCTTGCTGATGGAAGGAGGTTTTCACTCAAAATCTGACGATACATGGCCCCATTCATTCTTTTCTTTACACGGAGCAGTCGTCCTGTTCCCTTTGCAGAAAAACAGCCCCAAAGCATGATGTTTCCACCCCCATGCTTTACAGTAGGTATGGTGTTCTTTGGATGCAACTCAGCATTCTTTCTCCTCCAAACACGACGAGTAGAGTTGTTACCAAAAAGTTCTATTTTGGTTTCATCTGACCATATGACATTCTCCCAATCCTCTTCTGGATCATCCAAATGCTCTCTAGCAAACTTCAGACGGGCCTGCACATGTACTGCCTTTAGCAGGGGGACACGTCTGGCACTGCAGGATTTGAGTCCCTGGCGGCGTAGTGTGTTACTGATGGTAGCCTTTGTTACTTTGGTCCCAGCTCTCAGCAGGTCATTCACTAGGTCCCCCCGTGTGGTTCTGGGATTTTTGATCACCGTTCTTGTGATCATTTTGACCCCACGGGGTGAGATCTTGCGGGGAGCCCCAGATCGAGGGAGACTATCAGTGGTCTTGTATGCCTTCCATTTCCTAATAATTGCTCCCACAGTTGATTTCTTCACACCAAGCTGCTTACCTATTGCAGATTCAGTCTTCCCAGCCTGGTGCAGGTCTACAATTTTGTTTCTGGTGTCCTTTGACAGCTCTTTGCTCTTGGCCATAGTGGAGTTTGGAGTGTGACTGTTTGAAGTGTTGGACAGGTGTCTTTTATATAGATAAAGAGTTCAAACAGGTGTCATTAATACAGGTAACGAGTGGAGGACAGAGGAGCCTCTTACAGAAGAAGTTACAGGTCTGTGAGAGCAAGAAATCTTGCTTGTTTGTTTTTGACCAAATACTTATTTTCCACCATAATTTGCAAATAAATTCTTTAAAAATCAGACAATGTCATTTTCTGGATTTTTTTTCCTCATTTTGTCTCTCATAGTTGAGGTATACCTATGATGAAAATTACAGGCCTCTCTCATCTTTTTAAGTGGGAGAACTTGCACAATTGGTGGCTGACTAAATACTTTTTTGCCCGACTGTATATATATATATACACACACACCTCTCAGAATGCATGTTTAAAATGTAGGTTTGACTATGTTAAATGTATGCAGGAATATCATTAGTCATTTTTCATTTTGAATTTCCTCCACAGATGAGCCTGCCCAAGCAGAGGAGGGTCGCCGTGGGGCCCTCGTAAGAATGCGAGGCCTGATGCGCCTCAAGCTGGACGAAATGGACCGCCTAATAGATGCGGAGGATTAAATTATTGTTTTGTTGGCATTTGTTTAATAATAAATCGTTATTTAAAGTTCAAAGTTGTCAGTGTTTTTTTCTAACATGCTAAAGTATATGTGTAAGTTGTTTAAAATGTTTAAAATAAGCAAAATGTACATAGTGTATATAGATGTATGTTAGGGTCACATGCTGTAAGGGTTAATGTGTGTCATGAATGTAGTAGGAATGTGGGTCAGTATAGATGAGCATTTAATTGATTGAAATTGCTAACAATCCCTTTTTCAGGAGGTTGCCTAATAGCCTAAGTGGGTCATGTGATCGCTGTGTGTACTCAGTACAAAAGTGTTGGATTGTGCGTAAATACTCCGCATCGGGGCGTACGGACAGCTTTCCGTACGTTCTCACGCGGTAAGACCGTGCTTGTGCGGGAAGACCGTGCAAGAATCTGTACGTTTCCCCCGCACACGCACGGTTTGTATGTTGTCCGTACACACGCCCTGTTCTTAAAGAGTGAGTCCGTCCGAATGCGGAGGACACGTGGGCGTTTCTACGGATGATGCCCGCACGCTGCCGCACAGCGATGCGTGCGGCCCGCACCGTAAGAATTTAGGAATATCCGCACCGATCAGAATAAGGCCCTATATGGTGTATTGTAAATTTTCCGAATTCGCAGACCGAAAATACCCCCGATGCCGTTGGAAACCAGCTGAATTGCAGATCGGCCAAAACGACTGACAACTTTATATTGTATTGATTACTTATTTATTTGTTTACTGTATATGTGACTGCCATTTTGTTTGATTTGCCATCCTTAATGTTCAGCACTGCAGAGTTTATGGCACCATACAAATAAACAATGATCATAGTAATAGGTCTCTCTTTTATACACCACACTTCATTATACAGTAGTTTATTTTATATGAAGAGGGTATTGCAATTTTCATACATATTACTAACACTATATTGGTCAGTACCAGATTAAGCCTTCGGGGGGCCCGGGGTACTTTAGACAGGGGGGCCCCTTTGCACTTGTCATTACTGGCTGCAAACTGCATGGGAGAATATTACACTGTCAAAACACAGAAAGAAGGAAGAACAAACTTGGTCAATGGGTAACTGCAGGGGATATATATATATATATATATATATATATATATATATATATATATATACATACATACATACATACATACATACATACATACACACACACACACACACACACACAACATACATACAAGCCTGTGTTTGTCTCTCTGCACCTTACTCTGTAGGAGACCTCACAGTCCTAGTGCTGCCTCTGATTAAAAATCCTCCCATGACTAAGCTGCTGCTGCTGCTGCTGTTCTCCATGGGCCTGAGAAGAATGTAATGAGCTCCACCAACCAGAGCTCAACACAAACCTCTTAGCCTCTGCCCTCTGGTGCAAAGTGTCATGGGACTTAGTCAACTCCCAGTAATGTTTAGCACACTCGTGCAATCAGTGTGTCTTGGCTCCCGATGCTAAGCACCATTAATCATTGTCACATTGGCAGATAGGTGAAGCTGCAGCACTACCCCACTGCCATGCACAAAACCTTTAGCTAAAAAAAAAAAAAAAATTTTTTTTAAATAAATGCCGACCACAGGGGGCCCCTAGCTAGAGGGGGGCCCAGGGGCACTGACCCCTTGTGCCTCCATTATAATCCGGCCCTGATATTGGTGCATTTGTATGCTTTACAAATTAATACTACTGCTGTGTTTTCTGTTGGGTGATTCTTGATGCTGATTCACATCCTTATTTGCTGGTTACATATGTTACACTTGGCTTCTTCTATTGAAGTAAGCCTTAGGAAAGGGGAGTGCCAAATATAGTAAAGGCATGGTCAAATAATTGTAAAGCCACAGAGTCCTATCTGTTACAGGAACTTGATCCATGATGTAATGTTTATTTGATGCTACCGGTCTCAGAAATGCTGGCAGCCACTGAACATGTGCGAATCTTGGTGTTGTCCTGGATGGAGGCTTTATACTGAAACATGCACAAACAATCACGCACAGGGCATGTGAGCAGCGATTAATGAATTTAAACCAGTTGAATGAATAATGAAAATATTTTACTGTAATAAAAAACAGGTATGTACACAATATCCAATAGATGCACAATACAATACACAATATAAAAAAAAGTTAAAATCACGCCACAGGAGGATGGATGGAGTGTGGATTGGCTCAGGGGAAGAAGGGGCAATGAGGTACAGTGGGTCACAGGTTAGTGCACTTTACCATTAGTGGGTGACCTTTTGATCCAGGAAAGTCCACTTTTGTAACAAACTATGATAATCCTTACTATTGATGACAGTAATTTATAGGCCGTTTGGAGGTAGGAATGAACCATAGGCTTCCGCTATTCTGCTGGTATTCTGCCCTAGTGGACTTTATTGGGTTATAGCCACCAGGGTGGTCCAGGATGATGGAAAGTCACTGGAGGGAGCTTCTGCTCACAGGGTCCTTCCCACTAGGTTGTCTGGATGGTATTTGCCACCGGGGGACTTGTAGAGCAGTGTCCGCCACACAATTGTAGTTTGGTAACAAGGGGGTACCTGTTATCCGAAAGTCCACACTGGGCAAGATGGTACACTTTTAGGGTCCTGGGAGTGAAGTGTAGGGGTGTCCATCTAACGCGTTTCCCTGCCAACTGCAGCTTTATCAAAGGTGCTTAACAGTGTATCTGGTCTGGGTATATATACCTTTGTTAATGAGCAAACAATCAGCATGTGGGTGCATCAAGCATGATACAATGTAGGGTTAATACAGCATAAAACACACAATGGGCGAAATGTAATAGAGTGCGATTTTTTAGACATGTGCGATTTTTGGTCAAAAACGGCCGAAATCGCACATTTTCCGAAAATCGCACATTTAATAGGTTGAAAATCGCGGTAAAAAATCGCACTTTTTACCGCGAAATCGCACTTTTAGAAGTGCGATTTTTAGTCACATTTCAATTCGCATCCAGATGTTTTCCCATTATAAAGTATACAACTCGCAAATGTAATAGGGTGCGATTTTTGGTCAATGTTACCAAAAATCGCAAAAAAAATAGACCAGGTTCTGACAGGCGAATTTGACAGAACCATGCACAGATCATTGAGATCTGTGCATGGTTCTGTTAATAAAAATGTGTAAAAGTGTTTTTATAAAAAAAAAAACGGTCTGGGTATATATACCTTTGTTAATGAGCAAACAATCAGCATGTGGGTGCATCAAGCATGATACAATGTAGGGTTAATACAGCATAAAACACACAATGGGCGAAATGTAATAGAGTGCGATTTTTTAGACATGTGCGATTTTTGGTCAAAAACGGCCGAAATCGCACATTTTCCGAAAATCGCACATTTAATAGGTTGAAAATCGCGGTAAAAAATCGCACTTTTTACCGCGAAATCGCACTTTTAGAAGTGCGATTTTTAGTCACATTTCAATTCGCATCCAGATGTTTTCCCATTATAAAGTATACAACTCGCAAATGTAATAGGGTGCGATTTTTGGTCAATGTTACCAAAAATCGCAAAAAAAATAGACCAGGTTCTGACAGGCGAATTTGACAGAACCATGCACAGATCATTGAGATCTGTGCATGGTTCTGTTAATAAAAATGTGTAAAAGTGTTTTTATAAAAAAAAAAACGGCGTGGGGTCCCCCCTCCTAAGCATAACCAGCCCCGGGCTCATTGAGCCGGACCTGGTTCCAAAAATACGGGGGGACAAAAAGCATAGGGGTCCCCCGTATTTCTGAAACCAGCCCCGGACTCTTGGACCGGTCCTGGTTCCAAAAATACGGGGGACAAAAAATCTGGGGGTCCCCCGTATTTTGAAACCAGCACCGGGCTCCAACAGCCCGCGGTGTCATGCCACAGCCGGGGGACACTTTTTATACAAGGTCCCCCGGCCAAAACATGAGCACCGTGGCTGGTCAGCCTTGGACGGGGTACCTGGAGGAGTGGGGACCCCCCCAATAAAGGGGTCCCCCCCCCCCAGGCTTCACCCGTCCAGGGCTGAAGCCCGGGGCTGTCACCGGCGTCCGTGGCCAGTGGACGCCGGCCTGATAGGGTTAAATCCATCATACATATCATTACATTGCTTTTTACCGGCGAACTACAAGTGCCAGCAGACCTCCCCCGCATGCTGGGACTTGGAGAACCACAAGTCCCAGCATGCAGGGCATTAATGGGCCCGCTGGGACTTGTAGTCCACCTGTAAAAAGAATGTTTATAAAAAACACACACACAGAGAGAAGTACAAGTTTATTACACACACACACCTCAATTTTACACCAGCGTTACTTACCATTCCTGGATCCAGCGCTGGTCTGGCTGCTTTACAGCCGGCTCCCCCCGCACTGACAGGCAGCGGGGAGAACCGCTTTCTCCGTTGCCTGTCACCGGCTTTCTCCGTAGCTTCTGTAGCTCTGTCCCAGTGCTACAGAGGCTGAGAGCGTGATTGGCTGAGCTACAGTATGCGTCTCCATGGAGACGCATAGCTCAGTCCTGATTGGCTGAGCTATGCGTCTCCATGGAGACGCATACTGTAGCTCAGCCAATCACGCTCTCAGCCTCTGTAGCACTGGGACAGAGCTACAGAAGCTACGGAGAAAGCCGGTGACAGGCAACGGAGAAAGCGGTTCTCCCCGCTGCCTGTCAGTGCGGGGGGAGCCGGCTGTAAAGCAGCCAGACCAGCGCTGGATCCAGGAATGGTAAGTAACGCTGGTGTAAAATTGAGGTGTGTGTGTGTAATAAACTTGTACTTCTCTGTGTGTGTGTTTTTTATAAACATTCTTTTTACAGGTGGACTACAAGTCCCAGCGGGCCCATTAATGCCCTGCATGCTGGGACTTGTGGTTCTCCAAGTCCCAGCATGCGGGGGAGGTCTGCTGGCACTTGTAGTTCGCCGGTAAAAAGCAATGTAATGATATGTATGATGGATTTAACCCTATCAGGCCGGCGTCCACTGGCCACGGACGCCGGTGACAGCCCCGGGCTTCAGCCCTGGACGGGTGAAGCCTGGGGGGGGGGGACCCCTTTATTGGGGGGGTCCCCACTCCTCCAGGTACCCCGTCCAAGGCTGACCAGCCACGGTGCTCATGTTTTGGCCGGGGGACCTTGTATAAAAAGTGTCCCCCGGCTGTGGCATGACACCGCGGGCTGTTGGAGCCCGGTGCTGGTTTCAAAATACGGGGGACCCCCAGATTTTTTGTCCCCCGTATTTTTGGAACCAGGACCGGTCCAAGAGTCCGGGGCTGGTTTCAGAAATACGGGGGACCCCTATGCTTTTTGTCCCCCCGTATTTTTGGAACCAGGTCCGGCTCAATGAGCCCGGGGCTGGTTATGCTTAGGAGGGGGGACCCCACGCCATTTTTTTTTTTACTTTTTTTTAGCACAAAATCGCATTTATGAAAATGCGCACATTTTCATGACTGAAAATGCGCACATTTTCATGACTAAAAATCGCGGCAAATCGCGGCAAATCGCATTTTTTGCCGCTAATTCGCATCTCATTACATATGCGAATTCGCGGCAAAAAACGCGATTTTTAAAGGTGCGATTTGGTGCGATTTTTTTTTAGTCTAAAAAAACGCACCCTATTACATTTCGCCCAATGTGTCTATCAGTAGGAGGCAGACATACGTTTATTCAAAAACCCCAATTTAATATAAATAAAATTATAAGAAACAAATGAGAAATAAAATAAATTTATACTGAAACATAAGGTATCAGCCATAATCAAATCCTCATTCTTTCATCTGAAGAAGCATTTAGGGACTAATTCTTTGCTACTGCTAAAGTACGTAATGAAGCAGAAGATACAGTGGGTGACATTTAATAGAATGCAAATTTTTTGGGGCGGGCCACATTTTCGCAAAAATGGTCGTTTTTGCACTTTTAACGAAATCGCATATTTAATGTGATGCGAAATGCAGCAAAAGAACATGCATTTTGCACATTCTGAATAACGCCGGAACTCGCACCCAAATGTTTTCCCATTATAAAGTATACAAATCACATATTTAATGAGATGCAAAATCAGGAAAAAGTTACTAAAAATCATCACACAAACAGACCAGGTTGTTATGGGCGAACTTGACAGAACCATGCACAGAGCTGTGTGCTCTGTGCATGGTTCTGTCCCAAAAAAGGGAAAAATTATATTAAAAAAACAGGCAAAAATGGCGTGGGGTCCCCACTCCTCCTGAGCATAACCAGCCCTGGGCTCAAAGAACCAGTCCTGGTTTCATAAAATTACGGGGCCAAAAAAATAGGGGTTGCCTGGATTTTATAAAACCAGCACCAGGCTCAACGGCTGGTCCTGGTTGTTATTATTATTATTATTATTATTATTATTTTATTTATAAGGCGCCACAAGTGTTTCGCAGCGCCGTACAAAGGAACAATACAGGGAGACAAAACTTTACATAACATTGAATAAATAACAAAAGTAGAGTACAAATAAAGAGCACCACAGTTCAATACACATTACAGCTTAAATATAAGTAGTGAGGACTCAATCATCATACAACTAGAGGCTTGAGGCCAATGATGGAGATGGGAATGCAGATGAAGATGGTCACTGAGTGTTTGAGTATAGGATAGCTGTGAGTGAAATGTGAAGAGAAGTGGGCTTTGACAACAGGAGGGAAGAGGGCCCTGCACGGAGGAGCTTACAATCTAGTAGGAAGGGGAGACAAACCGATTACAAGAGGTGCAAGCAAGTGGGTGGTGGCTAGATAGTAGGATGTAAACATGCAAGGGGTCGGAGAACCAGCTAGTTTATGCAGTGGAAGGGTACGCTTTGATGAATAGGTGAGTTTTCAGTGCCCGTTTGAAGCTTTGCATGGTCGGAGAGAGTCTAATGGAGCGAAGGATTGCGTTCCACTGTGGGGTACAGCACAGGCAAAGTCCTGTACTCTAGCGTGGGAAGCAGTGATCAGGGTGGAGGAGAGACGACAGTGGTCAGCCGACCGTAGAGGGCGGGAGGGTGTATGAATGGAGATGAGGTTAGAGATATTGTTAGGATCCGGGGACAACCTTGCCACCCCTACCTCCGTTGCCTCAAACCGGGATTGGCGGACGTGTGCAGAGAGCTAGGCTTCACCACTAATAGCCGCGTTCGAAGGAGCCAGTTATTCCGGCTCCGACCCCGATGCCACCTGGTCTTACGAGAGGACAACACGACCGCCAAGGCTAGTAGAGAGCAAGGGTACAACTACCTGACCCTACAGAAGGCAAGGAGCCCCCGGATACTCAGTGAGAAATACCCCCAGATGAAACTACACAATATTACGTGGTAGATTCAGGGGCGTATGCCTAAACGTAACAATACGTGAAGATGGAATGAATATATATATATATATAAATATATATAATACGAGAATGGTAGCAACAATGCTAAGAAGATGGTAAGCTATCACAAAAAGACGGCAACAATGCTCTCAAGATGGAATATAAGAATAATACAAAACTGGCAAAAAAGCTCTAAGCAGAGACTTATCTGAAGCAGGACTAGAGATCACAGCACAAGGCACAGCACCGGACGTCCAGAACCAGGAACACAAAGGTACGCTTGAAGCAGAACCAGAGCTATAACCGGCGTCTGTTCCCAGCAGACGCCGGCTATTTATTCAAATAGTACCGCCTCCGTTGTGCTGACGTCAGCCACGCTGACGCCGCACGTTGCCGGATGTTCAGGGAGGTTGCCTAGCAACCTCCCGACGCCGGGGCGCACGGGGGAGGGAGCTCGGGACGTTGCTAGGCAACGCCCGACGCTGAGCCGCACGGGGAAGGAAGCTCGGAACGTTGCTAGGCAACGCCCGACGCTTCCTTTCCAGAAGATGGCGGCGCCCGCTGCGTCCAGCGGCTCCGGCGCTGCCTGCTAGAGGCGATGCGCTCGGAGTCGCCTGACCATCGCAGCGGCGCCCGCCACAGCCCCTGACAGTACCCCCCCCCTTGAGGAGAGGTCAACCGACCTCTAGCCCCTGGCTTCAATGGGTTTTGCCTAAAAAATAACTTTTTCAAGGACGGGGCATGAAGATCCTTATCCAAAACCCAGGACCTTTCTTCAGGGCCGTAACCTCTCCAGTGAACAAGAAAGGACTAACGACCTTGGGTAATCTTAGAATCAAGAACACTATCCACTACAAATTCCCTGCGGCCCTGACGAATGACCGGTGCCGGCCTGTGAGCACAAGGCCGATAGGCAGGTTTGAGTAAGGAAGCATGAAATGTGGGATTGACCTTTAAAGAACGTGGAAGCAGGAGACGGAAGGCCACAGGATTGAGTCTCCTTACAATCTTATAGGGACCAATGAACCGAGGACCCAACTTTTTCGATGCTTGATGGATGTTGATATTTCGGGTGGACAACCATACCCAGTCTCCAACTTTGAAAGAGCAAGGTCTCCTGTGACGGTCGGAAAAGCGCCTTGCGGCCGTGGTCGCAGAGAGGAGAGCCCTACGGACCATAGCCCAGGTACCCCTCCTACTGGTCACCCACCTGGGATTACCTGTTCTGGCAGGAACAGGATCAAAAGAATTAGCCCGAGGATGGAAACCATAATTACAACAGAAGGGAGACATCTTGGTGGCAGAATGTCGGCCATTATTGTAGGCGAATTCCGCAAAGGGAAGGTTCTCCACCCAATTCTGTTGAGATTTAGAGACATAGCATCGCAGGAACTGCTCGAGTGTTTGATTAACCCGTTCAGTCTGCCCGTTGGATTGTGGGTGATAAGCAGAGGAAGGGCTAAGCTTAATTTGTAATGCGGAGCAGACTGACTTCCAAAACTTGGCCACAAATTGGACGCCCCTGTCTGAAACGATATCTGAAGGAAGGCCATGCAACCGAAAAATGTGGCACACAAACAAGGATGCCAACCTTTCCGCGGAAGGTAAACCGTTCAAGGGAACAAAATGTGCCATTTTACTGAATCTATCTACCACCACCCAGATGGAGTCAAAACCCAAAGACTGTGGCAGATCGGTTATAAAATCCATGGAGATATGTGACCATGGCCTCCTGGGTACCGACAAGGGAATCAACTGACCTATAGGAGGACAACGGGGAGATTTATTTCTGGCACAGGTATCGCAAGCAGACACCCATTCCTTGACATCTCTCTTCATGGTGGCCCACCAGACCGCCCTAGATAACAAGGATAAAGTTTTATCAATGCCAGGATGTCCCGCAGATTTACAGTGGTGAAATTCAAAAAAAATCTTTTTGCGGAGCTCTAAGGGAACAAAGAGTCTTCCTTCTGGAACGGCCTTGGGAGCAGATACTTGTGCCAAAATGACTTGATCCAGAAGGCTGTGTGTAAAACCGGCAATGATGCAAGAGGCAGGAATAATAGGCTCCAGCTGTAAATGAGGGTCTTGGACCGCAGAGAAACTTCTCGAAAGAGCATCGGCAACGACATTTTTTGACCCTGGCCTGTAAGTAATAATAAAATTAAATCGGGCAAAGAATAAAGTCCACCTTGCCTGCCTGGCATTAATTCTCTTGGCCGATTAAAGGTATGCCAGATTCTTATGATCAGTTATGATAGTAATCTGGAACCTAGCCCCCTCCAGCCAATGCCACCATTCCTCCAAGGCTGCTTTAATGGCGAGAAGTTCCCGATTGCCGACGTCATAATTACATTCAGCTGAGGAAAATTTCCAGGAAAAAAAAGCAAATGGATGTAAAAACCCGTCCTGCTCATCCACCTGTGAAAGAACTGCCCCAATCCCCACCTCTGAGGCATCCACCTCCACAACAAAGGGCAATTCAGGATTGGGATCCCGCAAGACCCCGGCGGAGAGAAAGGCTGCCTTCAACCTCTTGAAAACATTAACAGCGGCATCGGACCAGACCGAAGGATTGGCGCCTTTCTTGGTTAATGCAACTATGGGAGCCACAATATCGGAGAAGAATGGAATGAATCTCCTATAATAGTTAGCAAATCCTAAAAACCTCTGAGTGGACTTGAGGTTTGATGGTTGTACCCAATCCTTGATGGCCTGAAGTTTTACTGGGTCCATTTGAAATCCCCGGGGAGAAATAATGTATCCCAGAAAAGAAATACTCTCCACCTCAAACTCGCACTTCTCTAATTTAGCATATAAATTGTTCTCCCTCAACTTTTTGAGAACTGCGCACACATGCAAGCGGTGTTGTTCCAGAGATGGGGAGAAGATTAGGATATCATCCAAATACACTACAACAAAAACTCCCAAAAACTCCCTTAAGACGTCGTTAATAAAGTCCTGGAACACAGCAGGTGCATTAGCGAGGCCGAACGGCATTACTAGATACTCATAATGTCCAGTATGCGTATTGAACGCCGTCTTCCATTCGTCACCTGCTTTTATGCGAATTAAATTGTACGCCCCCCTCAAATCGATCTTAGAAAAAATGGATGCCTTACGTAACTGATCAAAGAGAACTGAGATAAGTGGAAGAGGATACGAATTTTTAACCGTAATGACATTGAGCTGTCTAAAATCAATACAAGGGCGTAAGGAGCCGTCTTTCTTTCCCAAAAAAAAAGAACCCGGCTCCGACGGGTGACTTAGAGGGCCTAATGAACCCTTTTTTGAGGTTATCCTCAATGTACTCCTCCATCGCCTTCTCCTCTGGAAGAGACAAGGAGTATAGTCGCCCCTTGGGAAGTTTGGCTTCAGGAATAAGATTAATGGCGCAATCATAAGGTCTATGAGGAGGCAAGACGTCTGCTTCCTTCTTGGAAAACACATCAGAGAAAGAAGTATATGGTTCCGGTAACCCAGGAACTGAGGGAGTCACCATGCGGACGGGAAGAGCCAGACAATTATAAGAACACTGCTCACCCCAACTTAAAAGCTCCCCTGATTGCCAATCAAAACGTGGGTTGTGCAACTTGAGCCAGGGCAATCCCAGCACTACAGGTGTAACAGGACTATGAAAAATAAAAAAAGATAAGAGCTCGGAATGGGTGACCCCAACCTGGACCTGTAGAGGGACGGTGCGATGGGTAATGACACCGCTGGGCAAGCGATTGCCATCTAGGCCATAGACAGAAATCTCAGGTGACACGGGTATGAGAGAAATCCCCTGTTCCTGAGCTAATTGGGAATCAAGAAAATTACCCGCAGCCCCACTATCAATAAATGCTTGGCCCTCCCACCTATGAATCTCAGAAGAAATACATATGGGAACTAGGAGAGAATTATTGGGAGATATAAGAGATAGGCCTGACAAGATGTCTCCCTGCATCCTCAGGCCTTGGCATATCCCGGACGCTCAGGACAAGAATTTACCAAGTGTCCCCGAACCCCGCAGTACAGACAGAGGCCCTGGGATCGCCGTCTTGCCCTCTCCTGTGGAGATAAGCGAGTTGCGCCCAGCTGAATGGGTTCCCCAAGATCGACTGGGGAATCCTCAGGGACACTGGGCAATGGCACCAAACC
Organism: Crinia signifera; assembly: GCF_055691185.1. Classification (NCBI taxonomy): domain Eukaryota; kingdom Metazoa; phylum Chordata; class Amphibia; order Anura; family Myobatrachidae; genus Crinia; species Crinia signifera. The sequence continues at coordinate 166,105,739 of NC_139219.1, forward strand.
TGCACCTCATTCTGAACTTCTCTCACGGAGCCGGCGATCCACCCTGATAACCAGCTGCATGAGATCGTCCAAGGAAGTCGGTGCTGGGTACTGGACCAAGGAATCCTTTATCTGGTCGGACAGACCAACCCTAAATTGGGAGCGTAAGGCTGGGTCATTCCACCCAGAATCATTAGCGTATCGCCGGAATTCGGAGCAATAGGCCTCTGCCACCTGGCGACCCTGTCTAAGGGACCGGAGATGAGCCTCCGCTGTGGCTGCCTTATCTGGGTCATCATATAAAATCCCCATAGCCTGGAAGAAGGCATCCACAGAAGCAAGAGCCGGACTGTCTGCCTTCAGACCAAAGGCCCAAGTCTGTGGGTCTCCCTGGAGTAGTGAAATTACCAACCCCACCCTCTGTAGTTCAGACCCGGAGGAGAGGGGTCGTAACCGAAAATATAGTTTGCAGCTCTCTCTAAAATTAAAGAACTGATGTCGGTCCCCAGAGAACCGATCGGGAAGATTCATCTTAGGTTCCTTCACCGACACAGCCATGGCAGGAACTACTCTGCGAACCTCCTCCTGAGACTCTACCCTGATGGTGAGATCCTGCAACTGCTGAGTGAGGTGGTGGATCTGATCAGCAAAGACCTGAGCCGGAACCCCCGCATTGGGATCCATGCTACAAAGAAACACACAACCACCGTATATGTGAAATGGTTGTGTTATTTTTGGCCGGTTATAATGTTAGGATCCGGGGACAACCTTGCCACCCCTACCTCCGTTGCCTCAAACCGGGATTGGCGGACGTGTGCAGAGAGCTAGGCTTCACCACTAATAGCCGCGTTCGAAGGAGCCAGTTATTCCGGCTCCGACCCCGATGCCACCTGGTCTTACGAGAGGACAACACGACCGCCAAGGCTAGTAGAGAGCAAGGGTACAACTACCTGACCCTACAGAAGGCAAGGAGCCCCCGGATACTCAGTGAGAAATACCCCCAGATGAAACTACACAATATTACGTGGTAGATTCAGGGGCGTATGCCTAAACGTAACAATACGTGAAGATGGAATGAATATATATATATATATATATAAATATATATATATATATAAATATATATAATACGAGAATGGTAGCAACAATGCTAAGAAGATGGTAAGCTATCACAAAAAGACGGCAACAATGCTCTCAAGATGGAATATAAGAAAAATACAAAACTGGCAAAAATGCTCTAAGCAGAGACTTATCTGAAGCAGGACTAGAGATCACAGCACAAGGCACAGCACCGGACGTCCAGAACCAGGAACACAAAGGTACGCTTGAAGCAGAACCAGAGCTATAACCGGCGTCTGTTCCCAGCAGACGCCGGCTATTTATTCAAATAGTACCGCCTCCGTTGTGCTGACGTCAGCCACGCTGACGCCGCACGTTGCCGGATGTTCAGGGAGGTTGCCTAGCAACCTCCCGACGCCGGGGCGCACGGGGGAGGGAGCTCGGGACGTTGCTAGGCAACGCCCGACGCTGAGCCGCACGGGGAAGGAAGCTCGGAACGTTGCTAGGCAACGCCCGACGCTTCCTTTCCAGAAGATGGCGGCGCCCGCTGCGTCCAGCGGCTCCGGCGCTGCCTGCTAGAGGTGATGCGCTCGGAGTCGCCTGACCATCGCAGCGGCGCCCGCCACAGCCCCTGACAGATATATGGAGCAATGGAATTAGAGATGGCTCTGTATGTGAGTGTGAGGTGTTTGAAGAGGATTCTGTAGGGGAGTGGGAGCCAGTGCAGATTTTGTTGAAGGGGAGTGGCAGAATTAGAGCGGCAGGAGAGGAAGATAAGCTTGGCTGCCGAGTTGAGGACAGAGCATTACAGTAGTCAAGCCGCGAGATGACCAGTGAGTGGATGATCAGCTTAGTTACACTCTGTGAGAGAAAGGGCCTGATGCGAGCAATGTTGCGTAACTGGAACCGGCAAGAATGGGCCAGGGCTTGGATGTGGGGTGCAAAGGAGAGGGAGGAGTCGAGAGTGACACCCAGGCAGTGGAGTTGGGGAACGGGGGAGATTATGGTGTTGTTGACAGTGATAGAGATATTAGTAGGGGGCATAGCTCTGGGTGGGGGAAAGATAATAAGTTCGGTTTTGTCCATATTCAGAAATTGCTCAGACATCCAGGAGATGGCAGAGAGGCAGTTGGAAACCTGAGAGAAAACAGTGGGGGACAGATCAGGAGAGGAGAGGTAGATTTGGGTGTCATCTGCATAGAGGTGATATTGGAAGCCAAAGGAGTTAATGAGTGCACCCAGATAGGAGGTGTACAGGGAGAACAGTAGGGGGCCAAGGACGGAACCCTGAGGTACCCCAACAGGAAGGCTGGAAGGTGGTGAGGTGGAGCCAGAGGCAGAGACTGAGAAGGAACGGTTTGAAGACTGTGCCAGAGAGGTCAATGTTTTGGAGTGTGTGAAGGAGGAGAGGGTGATCCACAGTGTCAAAGGCAGCAGATAGGTCAGGATAAGCAGGGGGAAGTGACCCTTGGATTTGGCTGACAGCAGGTCATTGGAGACTTTCACTAGGGCAGTCTCAGTGGAGTGAAGTGGGCGAAAGCCAGATTGAAGTGGATCAAGGATGGAGTGGTCAGACAGATAGCTGGTAAGACGCCTGTAAACCAGCCGTTCTAGTATTTTAGAGACAAATGGGAGAAGAGAGATAGAGCGGTAGCTTGTGGGAGATAAAGGGTCCAGATTTGTTTTTTTAAGAATAGGTGAGACCAGAGCATGTTTGAAGGGTGAGGGAAAGATGCCAGTAGAAAGAGATAGGTTAAAGAGGTGAGCAAGGTGGGAGCAGCCAGTGGGGGAAAGGGAACTGAGGAGACGAGAGGGTCCAAGGGACAGGAAGAGGGGGGAGAGGATGAGATGAGGGAGCGGACTTCCTCAGCTGTAGTAGGCCAGAAGAATGAGAGAGAGGGGTAGTTGGGAGGGGAGAATGATTGAGGTGGGTGGGCAGCAGAGGGCGTATGGGAAGGGAATCGGGACATCTGTCAGAATGAACTTAGGTCTACAGTCATTAGGTCGACCCCACTAGGTCGACTGGCAGGAAGGTCGACCTGACTTAAGGTCGACATGGGCCAAGGTCGACATGACTTAAGGTCGAATTTGCATAAAGGTCGACATGAGGAAGGTCGACTGGTCATAAGGTCGACATGGGTTTTTTACTGTTTTTTTATCCAAATGTCGACACAGTCGACATGGACACAGTTGGCAATGAGAATCGGACCCTCGCATCGCTCGCTTCGCTCGCGATGCTTCGGGCACGGTGCCTCGCTGCGCTCGGCACACTATTTTATTCTCCCACCACGCCCTAGTGGATGGTAGGGCATGAAATACCGCCTGTCGGCACATGTCGGCTCAAAAAACAGTGAAAAACCCATGTCGGCCTTATGACCAGTCGACCTTCCTCATGTCGACCTTTATGCAAATTCGACCTTAAGTCATGTCGACCTTGGCCCATGTCGACCTTAAGTCAGGTCGACCTTCCTGCCAGTCAACCTAGTGGGGTCGACCTAATGACTGTAGACCTAAGTTCATTCTAATAGATGACCGCATCCCATGGGAAGAGATATTGGTCCTTATTCTGATCGGTGCGGCCCGATCAGAATATGCGGCCGCAACCGTGCAGGTCAATCCCCGCCTTCCATACGGATCGCCACCTGCCGTCCGTACGCGGATATGTGGCGATCCGCATGAAATTGGACGGGGATACGCCTCCTCCGTCTTGGGAGCAGCCCCTGCATTCGATGGTCGCCGAACATCGAATGCAGGGCCGCACGCTCCACCAGGTCCCGCAACACAAGACCACACGGACACTTGTCCGTGTGAAATCATGTATGGGGGCGGCAGCTGACATCCGACGATGTCAGATGCCCGCCCCGTACCCACGCGTCACGGCCTCATTACCATGCATACGCCCCGCGTTTGCATGGGAACGCCCATGAAACGCGGGGCGTATGCATAGGGTAATGAGGCTAAGTAGCCCCTCACGCCCCTCTACGCCCCCTGTGCGGCGTATAAAGAATCCGTGCAGCGAAATCGCCTGCACATGCGCAGAGTGACCTCTGCACATGCGCAGACGATCAACATCGGCGATCCGTCCGCATGCGGGAATATCCGCACCAATCAGAATAAGGCCCATTATCTCAATTTTAGAGAGGAAGAAGGAGGCAAAGTCAGTGGCAGTGAGGGATGAAGGGAGGAGGGGTGGTGCAGGGCGAAGTAGAGTGTTGAAGGTTTCAAAGAGACGGCGGGGATTGGAGGAATGAGAAGAGATGAGAGATTTGAAAAAAGATTGTTTGGCAGAGGAGAGAGCAGCGCTGTAGGAGGAGAGAATAAACTTGAAAGGGAGGAAGTCTGCCAGAGAGTGAGATTTCCTCCAGAGGCGTTTAGCAGAGCGTGCACATTTTTGCAAGAATCGTGTTATTTTGTTGTGCCAGGTTGGGGTTTAGAGCGTTGGAGGGGGACAGTGTGGAGGGGGGCTATAGAGTCGAGAGCAGAGGTGAGAGAAGAGTAATGGAAAGAGGCAGCCTGATTGGGGCAGGTCATGGTTGAAAGAGGAGAGAGGAAAGTCTCCAGGGAGGACAGGACAGTAGGGTCAAGAGACCCAAGGTTACGTCTGGTGACTGTGGGTCTGGGCAATGAGGGGAGAGGGGAGGATGAGAGGGTGAAAGAGAGCAGATTGTGGTCAGAGAGTGGGAAGGAAGAATTAGAGAAATCAGAGAGATTACAATGGTGGGTGAAAACTAGGTCAAGGGAGTGTCCGAGATTATGAGTGGGGTCCAAAGGAGGTGGTAAGGTCAAGAAGATTAGAGGAGGCAACATTATTGATGTCAATAATGGTTCCCAATATATGGAGGACAAAATGAGTAGGGGTCCCCCGTATTTCAAGAACCAGCACCGGGCCCAACCAGTCAGCAGGGTAATACCACAGCCGGGGGGGGGAGACTTTTTATACAAGTCCCCCCGGCCAAAGGATTCATCCCCTGACCAGTCAGCATGGTTAGGGATCTTAGCGAAGTGGGTAACCCCCAAAGAAGGGTCCCCCCTCTAGAACTTACCTGCCCATGTTGAAGCCCAGGGCTTTCCCCGATGACCCTGGGTGGTGGGCATCGGGCTGATAAATTTAGTAAAATTAAAAAAAGCTATTTTGCATTGCTGTGGAACTATATCGCACTTTTTTGCCATGAATTCACATCTCATTAAATAATCATATTCCGGCAAAAAATTGCAATTTTAAAAAGTGAGATAATGTGCGATTTCGGAAAGTGCCGATAAATCGACAAGCAGCGATGCGTGTCAATCTGAATAGGGTCCTTAATACAATAGTCTATGCTGCAACCACGATCTTGACCACTCAATAATCTTAGTATCTAATCCCATGCTTTTGAGTTATTTCGCAGTCTGCAATGTGGGGCAGTGTCAAAAGCATTACTAAAGTCTAGATAAGCTATATCTAGGACCCTCCTTAATTTATTAATTTAGTCACCCAGTCAAAAAAGTCAATAAGGTTTGTAGACATAATCTTCCCCCGAGTATATCCATGCTGTTTGGGATACTGTAAATTGCTGGATTTGACATAATCTACAACTCTTTCTTTAAGGAATGTCTCCATCAATTTACCTACTACTGATGTGACTCACTGGTTGGTAATTGTTTGCGTATTCCTTGCTTCCCCTTTTGTGCAGTGGTACATGTTTGTTATTTTCCGATCCTTGTAGCTAGTGACTGGTTGAATAATTCTGTTAATTATTCTGTTAATGTTGATACCAGCACCCCTTTAAACTGTTTGTAAATTACTTATTTAATTTTTCTGAATATACCTGCAATTTAACTGTGGCCACTTCCCCTCTCTTTCTGTAGTGAACACTGAGCAAAATTAATTATAAAGTTACTCTGCTATTACATTGCCTCCCTCAACAAGGCTCCCAGTCACTGTCTTTAGTTATATTATTCCACCTTTTGTTTTTCATCTTTCACTTAATAACCTAAAAAAAGTTTTGCCTCCTTTACCCACTGACTGGGCAATTTTCTCCTCAGCTTGTGCTTTTGGATATCGGATTACATTCTTATTGGGTCTTAGGGGCCATAGTAATAACAATGCACGGCCCCTTGCATCGCTATCGCCTGGCAATTAACTTAATATCCAGCATGCTGGATTTTAATCGGTAAGGGCCATGTGTAGGTCCCTTTAGTTCTCCTTCTGTCTAAACAGATACATCTCTTTGTCTTCATTTTTTTGCTTTCACAATACTTGCTACTTCTTTAGAAAATCTTGTGCTTTTTCTAATCCTTTTGATAAAAAGGGCCAGCTTCAGTCCTAATTGCTAGGCTGCTTATATTCGCAGCCTAGAGTGTGGATGTGTGGATAAATCATTCCATGGACGCTCATCATTAAATGATTTATCTTCTGTTCGCTAATAAAAGTAATTCAAGACTGACTTTTATTTAGGCCGGGAATTACTGAATTTGGGGCGGGCGCTGATGTCATGTGACGTCAGCCGCCTACCCCAAGAAGGCATTCAGCCGCCTGCATTTTCATGGGCACACCCACTGTTTTTGTGACCAAACCCATGAAACACTTTGCATACCCTTGTGTCCACCCCGGCCTCCCTTCCTGGAGTGTCCGCCCCGGCGAGTGTGAAACTTGCTGAAGCCGTTCGCTCCCGGGGTTTGCGCATCGGGGACATGGATGAATTTGGCTTGTAACATTCATGTCTGAATCTGCCCCAAAGTTCTGTTGTCTTTAGTATTGCACTTTTTCCCCTTCTGCTACACTCCTTCCAATTTCCTCCACTCACATATGCATTTTCCCATCCCTACAATATCAGCCTTCCTAAAATCTAGCACCTTTGTTTTTGTATGGGATGAGTTGGTCTCTGTCTTTATTCTGAACCATACTGCTTGATGGTCACTGGATCCCCAGCTTTCCACCCATTTTTACGTCAGATATTCTGTCTCCATTTGTAAGCATTAGGTCAAAATATACCTACTTTTAGTGGAACTAGCAACAGACACCTCCCAGTGTACATCAGGAAGACTAAAATTTCCAATGAATATTACCTCCCTTCTTGATGCCATTTTGGTGATGTCCTCCAGTAGGTTCTTGTTAAGTTGCTCTTCCTGATCTGGTGGTCTGTAGATATGCCCCAATATGAAGAATCACTTTGTCCTGTGTTTCTATGGTCACCCAAAGGGCCTCTTTTTCTTCAATACAGTGTATTAATGTAGTCTTTATGCTTTTTAAAAAAAGACATTGCTACCCCAATTCTTTCCATTCTGTCCTTCTTAAATAAAGTAGATCCTGGTATATCTATGGCCCAGTCATGATTTTCATTGCACAATGACTCTGTAATAGCCACAATATCTAGATCATCCCTTGTCATAATTGAAATTATTTCTGGGATTTTATTTCCTACACTCATACAGTAACTCTTAGAGGTTTGTTTCTGCTTTTTCTGTTCCTAGCTATGTTTTTTTGTTTTTATCTGAATTATCTTTCACATCCCCCCTTTGCTAGTTTAAATAGTTATTGATGAAGCATCCATACTATTCACATAGTATTCAGGTTCCCTTTGAACCTGTCTTGCCAGATATTTCAACTAGCCGCTTTATGTGCAGACTCTGGAAGCTAGCAGCGCCACCGCAGTGCATGGCTGTGGCTGACAGACTTTACAAGCATAATTGATCCGGTTCCCTCAGCCGCTCACCACTGCTAGTTTCTGGAGTTTGTACATGAAGCTGCCTGGCCTCCCACCTCCGACCTATGTCCTCCATCCTCCCTCCTACATCTACCAACAAGTAATATCAAGCAGCCACAGTAATAGCTATAAGGAGGAGGGTTAATATTGGCAATATAGGGGAGGAGTGGCAGAGAGGGCTGGTCTGGCCAGGATCAGAGCTTTACGATGAGTGGAGTTGCACTGGTCAGAATGATAAAGCAGGATGAAACCTAGAGGGTGAAGGAAGATGGCCACTTTTGCAGGATTTTGGCTTAACAAATAAGCCCCTGAATCTTTGCAGAAAAAATGCAGACAGTCAATAGGTCGACCACTAATGGTCGACAGACAAAACTTCAAAATGACGACATGGAAAAGGTTAAAATGACCCTGTATAAGTGTACCGAGTACCCTTGCACGATTCGCTGCACTTGCCATGCTTCGGGCACGGTGCCTCGCTGCCCTCTGCAAACTACATGTTTAAGAACCATCATTTTTCTGTACAGCAAAATCAATGTTTCCAAATGTCTAGCTCTACACTGGTAAATATGTGACTAATGATCGTCTACATGGGGGCGGTGCACATTTGCTTGGCAGTGGGCTTCATTCACTTGTTTAATATTTAACTTTTTTCAGAGCTTTCCTTGTTTGCAAATTTATCCAACATGATCTGGAAAAATGTTCATAGGGGTAATTCCCAGCCCTTTGCTGAAGAGAGGGCGCATTGTCATTGTAATCCATAGGCATTATGTCAGTTTAAAAGTATTCACAGTTCAATTAAAAAGGCAGATGCAGCTCAGGCATTACTAAATATTCTTAAACATTTTCGTCACAGTACATTCCACAGTAAGTGTCCGCCTCCAACAACACTGGGATACACATAGCCCTGGCCCGCACACACTATTACACATTAGCACTATATTTCACAGTCTACATGTTCCAGCTGGGAACATCATAGTATACATGACATGGGAAGACTTTCCAAGGAAATGAAGGAATTTTCTACACAAATCTTTCAGACACCCAACTACTGTATTTATTGCATTGAAGAGGACATTCCATTGAGTTCTTAAAAATAAATGATGCTCTACTGTATAACATTTATGCTGTTGTGGTGTTAAAGAGCATCAGTACTTCTCTCCCTAAGCATTGTTGCTTAGTAATATTTACTTGTTTATGAAAACACTTTTTCATTAGGACGCCACTAATCTAAAACACCAGAGACTGACTTATATTAGCAAGTGCTTCAAAAATCATTAGACAGTCAGTGACCATTTATTGTTTTCGTGGCCCCGCACGCAAGCCTGCGAATGGATGTTCATACCTCCCAACTGTCCCGCTTACCGCGGGAACGTCCCAATATTCGGGGACGTTCCCAAGTCCCACCCAGGGCCGCCATTGTCCCGCAGTGGGGGGGACAGTTGGGAGTCCCCCCAGCCTGCCAAGAATAGATGCTGTGAGCATGCCTCTCTATGGGCTGCTGAGCGGCAGCCCATAAAATCCGGGGTCTGCACAGGCACAGTACCTATGTCAGCTTGTGCCAGTGCCTTTCATCTCTGTTACACAGGCACCGGGACCGTGATTTCTATAGGCTGTTGCCGAAGCAACCCATAGAAGCTGGCCACATGCGCAAGACAGAGGTCGGTACTGCACATGCACCAGTCCTGGCGCCTGTCATCATACTACCGGAACCAGGAACACAAATGGGACCAGGAGGAGTGGGGGCGGCAGAGGAGGCGCCGGCATCGCGGCTAGTGGCAACACCCTCCTACCATGAGGTACGAGCCGTCACTGCCTATGGGGTTTTCTTACCAGGGGAGAGATAGGAGGGTGGATAGTGCTGTCTGTAATCCATACCTACCAACATGGCACATTCCAGGAGAGACAAAATGGTCTCTACCTGGATTACCACCTTAAATTATGATTGCATCCACCTGTGCTGAAAAACTTTTATTATCAATGAAATAGTTCAACACAGGTGACACTAATCATTTATTAAGAGGCTAGTCCCAGTATGGAGCATTTTGTCTCTCATGGAATGGGTCATGTTGGGAGGTATGCATCTAATATACAACTCCCCCCTTCCACCAGGGCCCCTTTGTTTTACTTGCCCCATGCTCCCCCAAGCTGATGTGAAGCACATCTGATGGGAAGATGTGACCACATAATTGCTCAAATAATACATTTAAGTAATAATAATGTATTAGCTTATAACATTTCTTGAGTTACAGAACAATGGGTATATTTATTAACCATCAGGAACTGATCATTTTAATTTCTTATCATTATTCATATTGGCAATAAGAAAATAGGTGGCTTGGTAAATTCAACACTTTAGTAGTCTCAATGGCACTTATGTGTTGCTTTTGCCGATGAAAACACGAGAAATGATAAAGAAACAACTCTTATCAACAAAGAATGCTGGGGCAGATTTATTAACACTCTGTCCCTAGGCAGGGAAAGCAGTGTGTGAACTGGGTCAGTGTGATTATTTTTTTTTTTATTAACAGTTTCTTATATAGCTCACACATATTCCGCAGCGCTTTAAAGAGTATAGTTAAGCATTCACATCAGTCCCTGCTCCATTGGAGCTTACAATCTATATTCCCTACCACATGTACACGCACACACAGACATTCTAGGGTTAATTTTGTTGGACGCCAATTGACCTAACAGTATATTTTTGGATTGTGGGAGGAAACCGGAGTACCCGGAGGAAATGCATGCAAGCACAGGGAGAATATATAAACTCTGCACAGTTATTCCCCCTGTGCTTGCATGGGGCCATGGTTGGAATCAAACCCATGACCTCAGCGTTGTGAGATAGTAATGCTAACCATTACATCATCTGTGATGCCCCATGATGATCAGCTATGTATGTCTGAAGGACACACAAGCTAATCAGTAGGAAGAAGGTAAAAAAAATCATACTTCCCTACGAGGGATTCAGTATGAAATCCCGGCGGTCGGGTTCCCGGCGTTCAAAATCCCGACGCCGGAATCCCGACCGCCGAAATCCCGTCAAGGGGGGGACGTGGATCGCCCCCCCCCTTGCGGGCTCGCTGCGCTCGCCACGCTAATTTATTCTCCCTCCAGGGGTGTCGTGGACACCCACGGAGGGAGAAAGTGTCGGGATTTCGGCGGTCGGGATTCCATCGTCGGGATTCTGAACGCCGGGATCCCGACCGCCAGGATTTAAACTGCATCCCCCCTACGAGGGACCGGTGATCGGTGCTCTGGTAATGCTGACCTTCATGGAGAAGGCCTACCTGGAAAAAATAATGTGATATTATGTTCCTGGTATACAATATACTGTATTATGATCTATAAACACAACACAAACATCTAGAAATCTATCATCTACAGTATCTACAATATTTTAAATAATTAAATCTATGACTTATTTATTAGTTTATATATTTACAATCTATATTTATATCTATCTACAGATGTAGCTCAGCTTTTTCCTAGCTGGTGCGACTAGTGCATTCTAGATTGTGTTCATGTAGACATCAGTGGGTGCGAATAGTCATAGCCCAGTGGGCATTGCAGCTTGCAGCGATAAGTATGCCCCTACATACAGTATGCATTGCAGCAAAACTGAGCAATTCCATCTGTATCCATCTATTACTTATATATTTGTCTATATAGTTATTATTTATCTATATACACATATAGCCATAGTTGACTTGCTATAACTTGCATAACTAGCGTGTTTGTGAATAGGTCAATGTATAGCATGAAGATATTATCATGCCTCTTCAGGTCAAGAACTAGTGTCTAGCCTGAGAATAATGAGCAATTAATAATCAATAATTATCTATTTTGGGTTTCCTATTGCTGTGGTTCATCTTTGATCATACCCTTGAGTAGAAGTTTGGAGTCACAGTAGGCAGCTGCCGAGTGAGCTGCCAGTCATCTTACTCCATGCTGCTCCTTTGATCCCTGGTGCAGTAAGGTGATGCTGCAAAGCAACAGCTCACTTTACAGCACCAGAACCCTGATGATCGCCAGCCCTCTAGGAGCTCCGATAACTGATCCCTGGTATAGGTGAGTAAGATCAGGGTTGGGGGCGTCATGGCGCAATGTGGAGGGGGTGCCAGTGGATGTAGTTGCAGCAGCGATGTCAGACAGTGGCACATACGCAGCTCATAGTCTGGGAATTTTTCCTAAAGAAACCCCCAAGATTTGACTGCAAAGGGCATCAAAGGGACAGAGCTTTCTTGCAAGGTCTGCAGCAACATGTGATAATTCAGTGGCGTAACTCCCGGAGGCAATGGAGGCATTGGCCGCCGGGCGTTAGCCATCAGGGGGGGGGGCACTGAGCATTGAAGTTATATAATTACATCCAAATGTGCACGCAGGGGGTTTTGCAATTTATGTTGAAACCCCCTGCTCATCGATCCATCGGTTTAGCTTAAGGGGAGATGGAGGAGCTCAGACTGCAAGGCAGGCATCATATAAAACGGCAGAATCAGCCTCCGGGAGCCTGCGCTGGCTCAATGCAGAGGGAGCTGTCCCTCCTGATAAAAGCCCTGTATCGGCCACCTCCTCACTGCCCCTCCTCCCATCCCCTCTCCTCGGCTCGTCCTCCTCTATTGCCACTGCTGCCGGGCTCTACGTCACAAACTAGTGACTGCCCCGGCGCGAAGAAGGGGACTTTGCAGCCAGCACTGCTTCCTTCCGTAGCCGCCGGCGCGCGCTTTTACCCGCTGCTCCAGAGGGTGACAATGAGGCCTTCCTCCAGAAGCTGAGAGGAAACAGCTCGGCTGACACGGGACCCGTGGCTGCTCTAGGTGAAGGGGGCGGGGGAGGAACACAGTCATATCTGCTCACTTCTCTCTCTCACACTGCTCTCCTTTACTTTCATCTCTCCCAGTCCCCTTCATTCTTCTCTTTGCCCTCACCCCCTTCTCCCTCTCTCTCCCCCCATTCTCTTTAGCATGTTCTCTATTTTCTCTCTCTTCACTCTCCTTTTCTTTTATTCTCTCTCGCCTCCATCCCTCTGTGTACACCCCCTTTCAAAACCTTGAGGATTATTTTACATCCTCATTCTACTTCTTATTTGTTACCTATGTTGTACTTTTAAGATTATATAGTGTACGTTCTATGGATTTTAAATATAATTAAATTGTCTTTAAATAGCTTACCTGAATTTAATAAATGTATTTAAATTATTCATATGGTCACCATTACTCCTATCCCTCTCTCTCTCTCTCTCTCTTTCTCTCTCTCTCTCTCTCTCTCTCTCTATATATATATATATATATATATATATATATATATATATATACACACACATACACATACAGTATCTAGAAACCCCCTCATGTGCTTTTGCCACTAACATCTATAACTGTTGCTTGTGTAGTGTTAGAACACCTGCCGCTGCTCCAGTTGTCACAGAATAGAAGAGCCCTGGTAGCCGGTCGCATGTGTCTCGTGGAAATCACAGGTTCTGTCCGTAGGATTTGGGGGTCACAGCTGCGGTCTGTAGGATCTGGGGGTCACAGGTGCTGTCTGTATTATCTGGGAGCCACTGATAATGTGTGTAGTATATGCGGGTAACCAATGCTACCTGTGGTATTTGGGGGTCAATACCATGTATGTGTATTTGGGGGGCACTACTATCTGACTTGCCTCCGGGCACCTGGCATGAACTTACGCCACTGTGATAATTGACACATCTGTACAATGTATTCAATTAAAGTACAGCATTGTGGATTGGGCCAATATTATATATGCTTTTTAAGAACATTAGCTCTTATGTTCTTAAAAAGCATGATACAGGTATTGTGTTATAGCATGATAAAAATATATAATATTTTTTTTATGTAACATCTGCATGATTTCATTCACCATAAGGTAATAGTAACATTATTAGATGTTTTTCAGATATGGCAGAAAAAATAGATTTTCTCTACTTTACTCTACCTTACATACTTTCGTACTGTATGTAAATAACATTTTTCAATGAAGTGTTAATTAGTTTTCGTTATAGCGCATTTGACCTGTATCATCTTTTACAGGGTGCATTAAGAAAGTGGGGACACATTTCTCCCATTTATATGGCACATGCCAAAGCAATTGCATTACTGGATTTTGCAGGACAGAAAAAAATAATCCATGCACCAAACTACAATGGATGTCCCAATAGGCTAGATAAAAGCACCTGCTGAGAGAACTGCCACTTCTCTCACAAAGAAAAGATATATTGACAAAAGTTAGTAGGAGGTGCTGCACACATCAGACAAAATACCAATGAAATCGCAAAATAGTGTATTTAATTTTAGTTAAAAAAGCAAACATATATAAGTATTAAACACAATACAATTATAAAATATCACTACATTCCCTGGAGTGTGTTTAAAAACTATTTCATTAGTATTTTGGCTGATGTGTGCAGTGCCACTTACTACCTTTTTGTCTGTACATCCTAAATACCCTGAAGGTTACTCTGATGTCTAACATTCATACAGTTTATCCGCTGCTAGGGCCGCCAAGAAGGGGGGGGGGGGGCGGTACAGTTTACCCGGGCCAGGGTCCAGACACACACACACACACTTTTTTTGGTACTTGTGCAGTTTCACAGCAGCTGGCTATGCTAAATTTTCAGCATAGGCTAAGCTACGTTGTCAGCGTAGCCCAACTGCTGTCTAACATAGTCAGCGTAGTGTCCCTGTCAGGCAGCGTAGTCACCGTACTGTCCCCGGCAAGCCTAGTGAGCCCTTCTCATACAGCATCGGTAACCGCCAGATCCCCTGCGTGGAGATGAGATCATGCAGGCGCCGGCGGAGAGGCGCTCCATCTGTCTGAGACGCACAAGCAAGGGGATGCGGATTACATGACATGTATTCACCACGTTTCAGCCTCGGTGGCTCGCTGCGCTCGCCACACTTTATGAAGTCAACTCCATGCCGACGTGGATAGTGGGGGTATGAACAGGTTGTGAAAACACGCTTTGGGCAGACGTGAATAGTGGGGTGTTTCAGGAACACATTCACACCTGTCATGTCAGGCAGGTTAAAATCTCCAATATTTCCCTCACAATGTAATAAGCGCTGACTGACTACACTAACTGCGTAAGGTCTGGCTAGCCACGAATGGGCGCGAACATGACACTGATACTGACAGGGATGCCTGACTGACTACGCTAACTACGTAAGCTCTGGCTAGCCACTGACGGGGGGAACACTACGCTTATACTGACAGGGACGCTGAATACTCTGGCCGCGGGAACACTACTCTGATTAAGACAGGGACTCTACCCTGACTATGTAACTGCCGCCGTGAAACTACACAAGTACCATTTTTGATATTTGGTGGCGAGTGCACCGGGTCTGAGTGCACTGTTCAGCAGCCGTGGCAGGAGGCGGACGTGGGGGTGGCAGCTTCACAGACGTCTTTCTGAGTGGTTTTCTACTTTCTGAGCCCGCCACATGACTCGTTAGTTTACCGTGGCTTGGCGACAGGAAGATGCTTTGGGTAGGTAGTGCCTGGGTGCTGAGAGGATATGGGTTAGAAAGAGGCCTCCTCCCATGGGAGTACCACCCACTCCACAGCATCCGGCTCACCCCACATTCCCATCCCTGCCGCTACCAGCAGCAGAAGGTGCCAGTGCCATGCCTCCAGCCCAGCAGTTCCAGACCTGGTTCCCCACCCATGTCCAGGTCACTGTGTTCCAAGGTGGAAGGTGGGTGGCTGTTTGCTCTGTGTCTGCTGCCTCCTTGAATGCTGCTGGGGCTGAGATCCAACTCTGAAAGTCAGCATCTAGCCCCTGGCAGAGCATGTACTGTAACTCCATGGCAAATGTAATGGGTGTGTGCCGTAATGCCCATTACACGTTATTCCACACACCGTAATGATCATTACATATTATGCCACTGTCCCTGCGTCCTCCTTGGAGGAAGTGGCGTAACAATGGGTCCGCGGACCCCGTGACGGCTTGGGGGAACCAGCACCGGCAGAGTCCATCTATGGGGCCCAGGGAAGTTGTTGTACCGGGGCCCATGATTTCTCTTGGCAGTCCTGTCTGCTGCAGTACCTTCCGGCACACCAGTGGAGCACATAAATTGGCAGCTGGCCTATATTTTACTTAAGATGCCTCCTGTAGCTATTGTGTAAATTTTCACAGCTGTGGTGAAATTGGCGCCTATAGCTGAATCAGCCCCATAGTAAATACATACATACATACATACATACATACATACAGATATTTCCTTATGTGTCTTTGCTGTGTTCAGCAGCTTTCTATAGAAGTGCTGCTGCGCTTACCCCTAGCTGCAACTCTCCATATTAGTATTAATACACACAATATAACTATGCCATGATCTGTGTACACATCTCACTAACACTGTAGAAGGAAACATATGAATACAGACTCATGTATAAGGAAACGTCTGACTGACATTTTCATTTTTAACAACAAACAAATTATAATGAAAAATAACATATTACAATACTAGACATACACTTACCTGGATTGCTTAATAATCCTTTTATCTGGTTTTCTCTCTTTTTCTTTCCTTTTGCTCTTCCGTTTTTGATTTTCTGTTTCACTTCTTTATTGGAAGCAGCTAGAGGTTGATTTTCTATAACATTGTCTATATTTGAATATATTATTGGCACAGACTCCCAAAATAGGGTCATAGACTAATGAGTCATTCAAAAACCTTTTAGGTGACACCCTTCAAGGTGGTACATGGCACCCTGCCGCTGACCCAGACCAATTGATCACCTTCAAACCTCACACAATCTTAGACACTGGTCACCAACAACTGGCACTATGGTCATGCAGCTCTCCAGGTTTTAACCTGTTGCTACAAGCTATAATACAGGGTCACTGTTTGACTACACAAACTTTGATTACACAATGTATACCTCCCAACTGTCCTTATCACAGTGGGTCTCGGTGGTAAGTGGGTGTGGGGGGGGGGCAGTTAGGGGAAGCCTGGAAGAACATCTTGTGATCACTGAATAGCTGTCATGTGCATGTGCTGAGGACACCGGTCCTTTGGTGTAAAATCATAATGTCATGTGTTCAGTGGCAGCGATATCACAGGGTGCAAAAATCAACCTGATCCAGCTCTGTTTGAGGAACTCATACTGTATATTGAGCGTGTCCACAATAGTTATCAAATGGGAACAATGCATTTACAGTTTGTGTCATCAGATCAATAAACAGCAATAAAACTTGTTTAACACAACCTACTGGTCTTACAGGGATTCCTGGCTGGAAGATGGCCACATCCCATAAGTAAAAATGACAAGTAGGTACAGTGCACACTGTGGTGGGGGTCGTTTCTTCTCCTTTACAGCTTGCCGAACCCCCCAGACAATGACAGGAATCGGTAATTACAGTAGTACCTACCCACCCCCCCCCCCCCCCCCCCATCATCATCATGCATTAAATCAAAGAGAAACATGCGCTTTCGCAAAAACTTAAACCAAAGTGATTGGCTCCTTACATTCTGTACATTAGATACTGCAGAAATATTTTGCGTTAAACTCTCATCCTGCTCCAGAAATGTAGCATTTCCTGAAATCAAAACTGAAAGTATCAAAGTATATTTGCCATTTTTATATAGTAGAGGAAAATAAATGACATCCTTGTACTGTATAAGCCTACAGTGAGGAGCAATGGTCAGCCCTGGGCAACGTAGTCTGCCTTCATACACTACCAGCCTTGTTCCTGGTGCCTCACAAAGCATTTCTTTAAGGGGAAAACAGAACACCCTTTGTAAATAGAGGTTCACATTTCTGAAAAGTGAAAAGATGAAGTAACATTTAAGCACTGACTAGTTTACAGGAGGTTTTTAATTTTCCTGGCAACTGGCTGAAAAGTGTATTTGTTCTGAAAAACTGCATAGTTTAACACACGCACAAGTTTTGTTGGAAAGAAATATATTTTTTTATGTTTTAGGAGGGTTCCTTAGATTGTCCGTCTGTAAGTGTGTAGGGCAGTGGTTCCCAAACTGTGCCCTAGGCTTCCTGGGGTGCCTCGGAGCACTTGCAGGGGTGTCTCAGGTTGGTGGTCCAGAACCAATTCAAATTATTTATGGCCAATGAAATAGGCAAAATCAGTGCTTGTGGCTTCCAATTAAGAATATGTGGGTAAACAGAAGGTCCACATAACTGAACCTAAGGAAAACATTTAAATCACAACTTACTTAACATTTTTTCCTGAAATTAGTAACCAACTTTTGGCCTAGGGGTGCCGTGAAAAATATTCTGATACTTAAGGGTGCCGTGATTCAAAAAGTTTGGGAACCACTGGTGTAGAGTGATTCAATGGGGGAAAGAAAAAAGTGTATCATCATTATCATTAGAAATGTAAGCTGTTATTTGGTGCTTCTGAGACTAGTACACCACACTTGCCTACTTTTAAAAACTAGCATCAGAGAGAGTGTGAACACTGCATGCCCTCGAGGGGGCTTGTCACACTCTGCTTAAACGGCGTGTCTAGATCCAAATATGGGTGTGTTTTTGCTTAAATAATTGTTTCTGCAAGGTATTTCTGTATAACATTAGTAACCGTATCATTTTGTAGGTTTTGCATGTATTGATGATGCTAGCTTTACTCCCTGAAATATGGGGTTTCTTTTTATGCATTATATATGTGCTGCGATATTAATTTCTTCTCACTCAGCACAGTATACAGGATTAACATGATGCCTATGCAATAATTTCCAAATGCAATTTGATCTTCTCTAATAAACCACAACGGAAGTTGGTAACAGTACCTTTATAAAAAGGGCTATTGTTAATTAGATGGCGGGTAGCAGCAATATCTTGTTGGTGCGGGATGCACGTGTATAGAGAAGTAACATCTATACTAGATAGTAAACAATTATTAGGAATCATGGGTAGTTTGTTTAGAGCCAACAAAGCAGTGGTATCCTGCAATATAAGGGGGTGGGTGGAGCGCTATGAACAATAATTGGTTTGAG
This sequence comes from Crinia signifera, assembly GCF_055691185.1. Taxonomy (NCBI): domain Eukaryota; kingdom Metazoa; phylum Chordata; class Amphibia; order Anura; family Myobatrachidae; genus Crinia; species Crinia signifera. Next base: position 166,124,427 of record NC_139219.1, read on the forward strand.
GTCAATTTATAGCAACATAAAAAAATTATTTTTATGATAAAATGATCAATTTGTGCATTTGCACTAGGTAGGTATATGATATAATTACATTTACGGCACAATGTATTGCACAGAATATAGAATAATACAGAACGTTAAAAAATGTACATTAATATGAAAATAAGAATAAAAATTTAGTTTGAAAAAATGGGTCTAATACTTATGGTCTGGAGTCCCGTTTCACCCAAGGTGGGGAGACGTAGATGGAGTTTGAACAATCCTGGGGTCAATCCTTAGATAGCTGGAGAAAGTTGGGGTCCATTAAACCTTGCTGGATTCTTTTTTCACGCTGGAGGATGCAGTTAGAGCCCCTGTTGGAGTGTGGGGAGTCCTCAACAATAATGCGGAATTTGTAATCCTAATTTTGCAGGTGGTGGTTCCCAAATAGGTATTGCAGCTTTTTAGCCCAGGTATTGCAAAGTGGGGGTAGTCGGTCTCCAATACTTGTAGTAAAGATGAGTAGTGGGGGTCAGACCAAAGATGCCCAGTTTAAAATCAGCAGGTGCTCCCTGACATGTTTCGCCGCCCAACTGACAGCTTTTTCAAAGTTGAATAATGATATCCCTACGGGCACTAAGGGAACGGAGTGCATCAAATTCAGCTTTACTGATATTTGTGTGGCATGCTTTAAGACTAGAATCCTCAGAGTTCAGGGCTGTTTCTACCAATATAACAAACAATATTATTGAAGCATTTGATTAAGGTGGTTCAAAGTTACTGTAGCTTTAAGGGCCAGTTTATGTAATTCCGTAGGTAATAAATCCTCCTGTTCCCAAAAAACTCCTGCAGTTTTAACTGCCGATTAATTTATAGGTTTCTGTTTTCCATAAGAATGGATCAAACTGGGGGGTAGGAACTAAGTTAAGACCCTTTTGTAACACAGCGTATTCACTCTTTGTAAGAGGAGTAGAAGATACATTAAACACAACGGGTGACATTCTATGGGATGCGATTTGGCTTTTTTTGCGTTAATTAGAGCAGAAAATGGCGATATCGCATTTTTCCTTAAAATCGCCAATTTAATGTGATGCGTTAAGAGACTGAAATCGCATATAAAGGGCGAATTGTAATAGGGTGTGATTTTTTAGACATGTGCGATTTTTGGTCAAAAACGGCCGAAATCGCACATTTTCCGAAAATCGCACATTTAATAGGTTGAAAATCGCGGTAAAAAATCGCACTTTTTACCGCGAAATCGCACTTTTAGAAGTGCGATTTTTAGTCACATTTCAATTCGCATCCAGATGTTTTCCCATTATAAAGTATACAACTCGCAAATGTAATAGGGTGCGATTTTTGGTCAATGTTACCAAAAATCGCAAAAAAAATAGACCAGGTTCTGACAGGCAAATTTGACAGAACCATGCACAGATCATTGAGATCTGTGCATGGTTCTGTTAATAAAAATGTGTAAAAGTGTTTTTATAAAAAAAAAAAACGGCGTGGGGTCCCCCCTCCTAAGCATAACCAGCCCCGGGCTCATTGAGCCGGACCTGGTTCCAAAAATACGGGGGGACAAAAAGCATAGGGGTCCCCCGTATTTCTGAAACCAGCCCCGGACTCTTGGACCGGTCCTGGTTCCAAAAATACGGGGGACAAAAAATCTGGGGGTCCCCCGTATTTTGAAACCAGCACCGGGCTCCAACAGCCCGCGGTGTCATGCCACAGCCGGGGGACACTTTTTATACAAGGTCCCCCGGCCAAAACATGAGCACCGTGGCTGGTCAGCCTTGGACGGGGTACCTGGAGGAGTGGGGACCCCCCCAATAAAGGGGTCCCCCCCCCCAGGCTTCACCCGTCCAGGGCTGAAGCCCGGGGCTGTCACCGGCGTCCGTGGCCAGTGGACGCCGGCCTGATAGGGTTAAATCCATCATACATATCATTACATTGCTTTTTACCGGCGAACTACAAGTGCCAGCAGACCTCCCCCGCATGCTGGGACTTGGAGAACCACAAGTCCCAGCATGCAGGGCATTAATGGGCCCGCTGGGACTTGTAGTCCACCTGTAAAAAGAATGTTTATAAAAAACACACACACAGAGAAGTACAAGTTTATTACACACACACACCTCAATTTTACACCAGCATACTTACCATTCCTGGATCCAGCGCTGGTCTGGCTGCTTCACAGCCGGCTCCCCCCGCACTGACAGGCAGCGGGGAGAACCGGCTTTCTCCGTTGCCTGTCACCGGCTTTCTCCGTAGCTTCTGTAGCTCTGTCCGAGTGCTACAGAGGCTGAGAGCGCGATTGGCTGAGCTACAGTATGCGTCTCCATGGAGACGCATAGCTCAGCCAATCAGGACTGAGCTATGCGTCTCCATGGAGACGCATACTGTAGCTCAGCCAATCACGCTCTCAGCCTCTGTAGCACTGGGACAGCGCTACGGAGAAAGCCGGTGACAGGCAACGGAGAAAGCCGGTTCTCCCCGCTGCCTGTCAGTGCGGGGGGAGCCGGCTGTGAAGCAGCCAGACCAGCGCTGGATCCAGGAATGGTAAGTATGCTGGTGTAAAATTGAGGTGTGTGTGTGTAATAAACTTGTACTTCTCTGTGTGTGTGTTTTTTATAAACATTCTTTTTACAGGTGGACTACAAGTCCCAGCGGGCCCATTAATGCCCTGCATGCTGGGACTTGTGGTTCTCCAAGTCCCAGCATGCGGGGGAGGTCTGCTGGCACTTGTAGTTCGCCGGTAAAAAGCAATGTAATGATATGTATGATGGATTTAACCCTATCAGGCCGGCGTCCACTGGCCACGGACGCCGGTGACAGCCCCGGGCTTCAGCCCTGGACGGGTGAAGCCTGGGGGGGGGGACCCCTTTATTGGGGGGGTCCCCACTCCTCCAGGTACCCCGTCCAAGGCTGACCAGCCACGGTGCTCATGTTTTGGCCGGGGGACCTTGTATAAAAAGTGTCCCCCGGCTGTGGCATGACACCGCGGGCTGTTGGAGCCCGGTGCTGGTTTCAAAATACGGGGGACCCCCAGATTTTTTGTCCCCCGTATTTTTGGAACCAGGACCGGTCCAAGAGTCCGGGGCTGGTTTCAGAAATACGGGGGACCCCTATGCTTTTTGTCCCCCCGTATTTTTGGAACCAGGTCCGGCTCAATGAGCCCGGGGCTGGTTATGCTTAGGAGGGGGGACCCCACGCCGTTTTTTTTTTACTTTTTTTTTTTTGCACAAAATCGCATTTATAAAAATGCGCACATTTTCATGACTGAAAATGCGCACATTTTCATGACTAAAAATCGCGGCAAATCGCGGCAAATCGCATTTTTTGCCGCTAATTCGCATCTCATTACATATGCGAATTCGCGGCAAAAAATGCGATTTTTAAAGGTGCGATTTGGTGCGATTTTTTTTTAGTCTAAAAATCGCACCCTATTACATTTCGCCCTATGTGCGTTAAGGTATGCTGAGTAAAAGTGCGAGATTAATTCGCATTTTTATCGCATCCAGATGTTTTCCAATACAAAAGTATAGAAGTCGCTTATTTAATGCAATGCGCATTTGCACATCGCATTTTTTAGGTGCCTAATTATCGCACTTATTTCAGACCAGGGTCTGTTTGGCAAATTAGCCAGAACCCTGCACAGATCGCAATGTTCTGTGCAGGGTTCTGCTGTAAAAAATAAAACAAAGGGTTAAAAAAAAAAAAAACCGAGCGCGGGGTCCCCCGCCAGAGTATAACCAGCCCCGGGCTCACTGAGCCGGTGCTGGTGACATAAAATCAGGGTCCCCGACAAATAGGGGTCCCCTTGATTTCATGAAACCAGCACCAGGCTCAAGGTCCGGCGCTGGTTCCCAAAATACGGGGGACAAAATGACCCAAATGTCACAAAATGACAAAATGTACGGCGCTGCGGACACTTTGCGGCGCCTTATAAATAAACGTACTACTAGGGGTCCCCCGTATTTTAAGAACCAGCACCGGACACAACCAGCCAGCAGGGTAATGCCACAGCCGGGGGAAACTTATTATATAAGCTCCTGCGGCCAAAGCATTAACCCCCTGGCTGGTCAGCATGGGCAGGGGTCCTAGGGAAGTGGGGACCCCCCCAAATGAAGGGGTCCCCCCCCTCCAGGACTTACCAGCCCATGCTGATAGTCCGGGGCTGTCCCCGATGCCCCTGGGCGGTGGGCATCGGGCTGATGGCTTGTGTAAAAAAAAGAATTAAAACTATTGTTTTATACTGGCGAACTATGAGTCCCAGCAAGCCTACCCCGCATGCTGGGACTTGGAGAACCACAAGTCACAGCATGCGGGGCATTAAAGGGCCCGCTGGCACTTGTAGTTCTGCAGTACAAAAAATAGTTAACAAAAACACACTGACACACTGTAAAATAAAAGTTTAATACACACAAAACACACACACACTGATACTTACCTACCTTGAGCCCGTAGGTCGGTCCCTGGGTCCTGGGTCCGTCCTCCGGGGCTCCAGGGCAGAAGAGTCCGGTTCCGGGGCCTTGGTCCTGGTTCCGGGGCCTTGGTCCTGGGGTTCCGGGGCTCCTGGGCTGCAGAATCCGGGGTCCGGGATCCGAGGTAGTCCCCAGGGGTACCTAAGGAAGCAAATCCAACTCACCTGGTCCCCGGCGACGACCTCAGAATCCTCTCCTGTGACAGCGCTGCTCCCAACTGGTACCCGGCTCGCAGGACTTTGACAGGCGCAGAGATGTTTCCTCCTTGGCGTCTCTGCACAGAATGATTTCTTGGCCAATCAGGAGCCGAGAAAGTCGGCTCCTGATTGGCCAGAAATCATTCTAACTAGAGACGCCGAGGAGGAAACATCTCTGCTCTAGATGCGCAGAGATGTTACTTCCTCGGCGTCTGTATTCAGAATGATTTCTGGCCAATCAGGAGCCGACTTTCTCGGCTCCTGATTGGCCAAGAAATCATTCTGTGCAGAGACGCCGAGGAGGAAACATCTCTGCGCCTGTCAAAGTCCTGCGAGCCGGGTACCAGATGGGAGCAGCGCTGTCACCGGAGAGGATTCCGAGGTCGTCGCCGGGGACCAGGTGAGTTGGATTTGCTTCCTTAGGTACCCCTGGGGACTACCTCGGATCCCGGACCCCGGATTCTGCAGCCCAGGAGCCCCGGAACCCCAGGACCAAGGCCCCGGAACCAGAACCAAGGCCCCGGAACCGGACTCTTCTGCCCTGGAGCCCCGGAGGACGGACCCAGGACCCAGGGACCGACCTACGGGCTCAAGGTAGGTAAGTATCAGTGTGTGTGTGTTTTGTGTGTATTAAACTTTTATTTTACAGTGTGTCAGTGTGTTTTTGTTAACTATTTTTTGTACTGCAGAACTACAAGTGCCAGCGGGCCCTTTAATGCCCTGCATGCTGTGACTTGTGGTTCTCCAAGTCCCAGCATGCGGGGTAGGCTTGCTGGGACTCATAGTTCGCCAGTATAAAACAATAGTTTTAATTCTTTTTTTTACACAAGCCATCAGCCCGATGCCCACCGCCCAGGGGCATCGGGGACAGCCCCAGACTATCAGCATGGGCTGGTAAGTCCTGGAGGGGGGGGACCCCTTCATTTGGGGGGGTACCCACTTCCCCAGGACCCCTGCCCATGCTGACCAGCCAGGGGGTTAATGCTTTTGCCGCGGGAGCTTATATAATAAGTTTCCCCCGGCTGTGGCATTACCCTGCTGGCTGGTTGTGTCCGGTGCTGGTTCTTAAAATACGGGGGACCCCTAGTCATTTTGTCCCCCGTATTTTGGGAACCAGCGCCGGACCTTGAGCCTGGTGCTGGTTTCATGAAATCAAGGGGACCCCTATTTGTCGGGGACCCTGATTTTATGTCACCAGCACCGGCTCAGTGAGCCCGGGGCTGGTTATACTCTGGCAGGGGACCCCGCGCTCGTTTTTTTTTTTTGTTACTTTGTGCTGTCCTGCAAACGTGCGATTTTCAGACATGAAAATCGCACATTTTCAGGACTAAAGACAGCGCACCACTTTGCTGAAAATCGCCCCTCTTCGCACTTTTCAGCCTCCAATGCGCATCACATTAAATATGCGCATTTTGACTGAAAAGTGCGAATTGAAAAAAGGCGATTTGCGGCGATGTGGTGCGCGAAGAAAACATGCGCATTTAGCGCAAAGCATAGAATGTCACCCAACTTCTTGCTTCGCACTGGCGGCTTGCAAGCCTTGGAGGCGCTTCCACTGTCCCCCTCGTTGGCAATTTCTCCTTCGCCCGCCCAATATAAGCATTGACCCCTAACACTGCATTCTCCTGGCAGGACCTTCATATTCCAGTCTGACACTGATGACAGGTGTTTAAAAAAGTGTATGTACTTAGATCTGGCCCTCGTGTTCTAGACACTGTTGACACCTCTGTTCCTTGGATGGTACTATTGTGCATATTTTTGCGTAATGTCCTATATTACAACCATTTTGGTTAATTAAAAGTTTCCAATCTCATTAATATAGTGCTGGGTCTTACCCTTACCCAGTAGCCTGTCATGGCATTACTACATTGATACCCTACTGCTGTCTATATATCTGAACATTATGTCATTGGACATATTTTCATATCTGCCAGAGCTCATACCCCTTAAAATGGTTGTTTACCAAAGCCCAATTTCATAACAAGATGGAGATTTAAGATGTTTCCCATCCTATGACTTCTCATTTGATATTTAGTAATTTGCTTTCTGATGTTATAATGTATACCAAATGTATTTAATTAACAAACTTTTTGAATATATTGTATAAAATTACTATTAAGAATTCTGTGTTTACTCTTGGGTTACTGTAAGATACTGTATTTCATTATGGTATGCAAATAATTCTAAAATACAGACAAATCAGATATCCAAAATACTGCTGGTCCCAAGCACATTTAATATGGTAGACTCAACCTATAGAACCCATGGCACCAGTGGCGCCACTATGAGGGTGCGGCCCCCACCCAGGGGTGTCACTTTTTGTTGGGGTGACAACAAACAGAGCTGTACTCACACACGCAACCCCACATTTGCGGTCTGCATGACCCCAATGGCAAAAAGCAGGCAGCATATAAGAAACACTGTTGCACTGGTGAAGTCAACCTACTTATATCTAAATATAATATTGTTTCTCTCTAGATCTCATTGATTTCAAAAGGACACAAAAGCCATATTTAAGGAATTTTTGCCTCCAATTCTGAAGGAGGCCATATTTTAAATACACAGTTTAATATTAAGCTTAAATAGAAAAATGTCAGGTTCCAGTTTGCCATTACAGATGGTTCTTTTGACGACTGTGATGTCTACTGTTGGATTGTTGGCCCTCTAACATGCTTGGGCAGCTAATCCACCATCAACAGCATTTGCACTCTGCCCTGGAAACACTTATATGAGGAAATCACAGGTGCTGCTGATTAAACACCTGGCTTCTGCTCCAAAACCTGGTCTGGATCCTCCACATTACTCTCATGTGGAGATATGCTGTCTCTGCCACACTCCTCCCCCCTTACCTTTAACCGCCCTGAGAAGCTACAAAATTTTCTCTGCCTCACCCACCTCTACTTGTGTCATCCATCTGCCCTCCACCACTTTCCAGAGGTCGCCCACCTCACCTTCTTCGTTCTCCCCTAGCTTTTCCATAGGGTTGCTTTAAAGATTAAGACCTACAGACCTCCTGGAAAGGGCATCAGCATTAAGGTGCTGCTTCCCCGGATGATGCCGCACCTCAAACTTAAATGGCTGTAAGGCCAAATAACAAAGGGTCACACAAGTATTCAGCTCCTTGTTTGTATGCGTCTATTGTAAGGGTGCATGATCTCTGACCAACAACTTCTCTTGTCCCAACAAATTATATCTCAAGGTCTCAACTGCCCACTTGGCTAAGCAATCCCACTCTACAGTTGAGTACTTGCCCTCTCTGGGCAATAATTTTCAGCTAAGGTAGAGGATGGGCTTCTCCTCTCCATCTACCTCTTGGGAAAGCACTGCTCCTAATCCTGTCCCAGGGGCATCTGTCTGTAACACAAATTGTTTTTTTTTTAGTCAGGAGCTTGCAAGACAGGCTCGATACACAAAGCTAGTCTTAAATCCTGCCAAGCAGTTTCCACTAGTCTAGACCACATTATCTTGCCTGGGGACTGTTTTTTAAGACATTCGGTTAGTGGCGTGGCTCTAGTGGCAAAATATTGAATGAACCTGCAATAATATTCCACCAGACCGAGAAATGTCCTAAGTTGTAACTTAACATTTAGGTTTGGACCAGGTGAGGACTGCTTCTACCTTACTAGACTGATCTTTAACTTGTCCTCCCTCCACAATGTACCCCAAATACTTGGCTTGCAGACAGGGCCGGATTAAGCCTTCGGGGGCCCGGGTCACTTTAGACAGTTACTGACAAGTGGCTGTATAAACTTGGTCAATGGGTAACTGCAAGGGGGGGGGATTAATATAAACATATATATGTGTGTGTGTGTGTGTGTGTGTGTGTGTGTGTGTGTGTGTGTGTGTGTGTGTGTGTGTGTGTGTGTGTAGATATATATAAAATACCACATGAAAAGCCTGTTTGTCCCTCTGTACCTTACTCTGTAGGAGCTTTGACAGGCTCAGTGCAGCCTCTAATTAAAACCCTCCTGTGACGAGGCCGCTGCTGCTGCTGTCCTCCATGGGCATAAGAAGCATATGACGAGCTCCACCAAGCAGAGCTCAGCACAAGCCTCCCAGCCTCTGACCTTTTGTGCAAAGTCTCATGGGACTTAGGGGGTTATTATGGTTCACTCGCAAACGCAAATTCTCTTTCTAATGGACAGAACCATTGTGTACTGCGGGGGGGGACGGGGGGGGACATGTGCAGATAGAGTTAGCTATGGGTGTTATATTGTTTCTGTGCAGGGTAAATACTGGCTGCTTTATTTTTACACTGCAATACAGATATCACTTTGAAGTACAAACCCCACCCAAATCTAACTCTCTTTGCCTGCTTCTAGAGGCAAATGTGCTAACTCTTGTTGAGTAATGAAGCAAGAGATAAAAGGGGTGTACACATGGAACAATTTTTGCTAGTGAGTGACTTTAACTTAGCGATTTTGACTAAGCGATTTGACTAGATACAACAGCGATTTTGAGTAAAAGATTTTGTCTATGGGCGATTTTGACTTTACTAGAATTAACATACTTGGTTGATATTCATTGCAGATTGCCTAGTGAATATCTCGCTCAGCAGTGAATAGCAGCAATTTTGACTAGACAGCCAGCGATCTAGTCAAAATATTCTTTCCTGGCAACTCTTTTTTACTAAGCAATATTATAGGGAGATTTGTCTAACCTTGACAGTGATCTTTACTAACCTTCTAAGCAATTTTGACTATGTGGTCAAAATCGCCTAGAAGGATCACTCCGTGTGTACACCCCTAAAGACTACCAGCCAATCAGCTCCTGTCACACACACCCTGTAACATGGCAGTTAGGAGCTAATTGGTAGCTTATGCCTGTCTACTTTATCACTCTCCAAGGAATTAGAGTACACATAGGGTGATTCATCCAGGCGATTTTGACTAAATCATCTAGAACAGGGGTTCCCAATCTTTTTCAAAACACGGCACCCTAGAGTATCAGAATTTTTCCACGGCACCCCTAGGCCCAAAAATATAGATATAAAATGAAGTAGATTCTGTTTATATGTGCTTTTTAGGTTCAGTTATGTGTCAAATGGCAGGATTTGCTTCTGTTTGTACATATTTTATGATTGGCAGCTACCAGCACTGATTTTGTCCATAAATAATTGATCATAAATAATTTGAATTGGTCCTGGAACACCAACCCAAGGCACCCCTGCAAGTGTCCTGAGGCACCCCAGGGAGCCACGGCACACAGTTTGGGAACCACTGGTCTAGAAGCTTTGACAAAATTGCCCCGTGTGTACAAGTAAAGTGCACCTCCCTCAGAGACTTACAGTATATACTGTATCTTTGACAATGTAAATTGCTCTTAGAATTATTCAGCCACACTGTCCTGTGTGTACACAAGGTGAGGTATTGGCCAATTTTAACTAAGCAATTTTGACTAAGCAATTTTGGCAAGGTGCACTGGAAATTTTGACTCAAATTTTTTGGTCTAACTAATGATACTCTAGTCTAATGATAGATCTAGTCAAATTGCCTTGCCTGCACAGTCTATCTATGCTAGGAGATACTGAATTAGCGGGGCCATGCACCGATTAGTAGGGGAAACACAGTGACATTTTGTGTAACATTCTAGGTGATTTTGACTATATAGTCAAAATCGCCTAGCCAAATCACTGTGTGTACAACCCTTGAGGATGCCAATCTATTTTGAACACATTATTAACCCTTTGAGTTGCTGTGAGCGATCCTCAAAATATCCACAAAAAATGGCAGCATCGCTCACAGTGACTGTTCTTTTAGTATAAATAAATACAAATATAGCCAAGTCAAGTAATTGAAGCTTAGTTAAATATTGCACCCAAAAAAAGAAGCAGCACTGGCATTTTTAACAGATATTTTGAGGATCTCTTAAAGCAGCATTGGCACTCAAGGGTTAAATAGTAACAGTGATTTGTGGTAAGCCACTTTGTTTGTACTGACATTGGGATTTTAAAAGTGCTCTGTGTCTGTTGCAGTGACGTGTGGCTTCAAGAACCTCGGTGCTGTGAAATCCCTGGTCCACCAGCAGGAGCTCTCTGTCCCCGCAGCTCTTAGTGGTAGCAGCCATGCACAGCAGTACCCCTTTAGGTTGCAGTGCTGGCTGTTACACAGCAGAGTCTCCCAGAGTTGGATTAAGGCTCTAGGGGGCCCAAGGTACTAAAAAAAACAAGGGGGCCCTGCTGGGGGGTTGTTAGGTTTAGGCACTTAGAAGAGGGGTTAGGATTAGATGACGGGGCAGGGGGTTAGGTTTAGGTGGCGGGGTGCAGCGATTAAACACTAGACAGGTGGGTTAGACAGGAGGGGGGTTGGTGGAGGGTAAGTATATTCACCTGATTCCTGTCAGGTTTTCTTACTTCCATATACTGGCATCAGTATTCTGACTGCCGGCATCCTGACAGGCAGGGACAGCATAAGTTCACATGAGATGAATGTGAACTATTCTGACCAGTTTTAGAGCAGCAGCAGGATAATTAGATCCAGTCCTGGTTTCCTATGCTGATGTGGTAAGGGTTTGGCTGGTTAGCATCACCTGTGGCTTTCTAATAAATGTGTGTCTAGGACAGAGGAAAATTGCTCCTGATGGTGAAATAGCTGCCCAGGTGATAAGCTGGGAGTGTATGCTATGGTAGGACCATTGGAAACTGTAAGGAGTTTGGTGACCTGTGCTGCTGACACCTGTATGCTGCTCTACTGTAACCCTGTGAACATACTGGAATGTTGTTGCCTGCTACAAATAAAGACTCTGACTGCATCTATGTCCAGTGTATGTGATTCCTTGTCACATTTGGAGCCCAACGTGGGGCACATCTCAGCTGAAGTCTTCACACAGCTACCTGTATTTAAAATTGGTATTTTTTTTTTGTGGTAACACATTGTGCAGCTGGCCGGGGAACCAGAAAAGGTTCTACTTGTGTGTCTAATGAGCTGTTGTGTCAGCCAGCTTTAAAGGGGCACCACATCATTTGACACCTGAATTTTCCCTTAAAGGGGAAACGCAGGGTACTAGGGAGGAGGTACTGAAATTTTTTGCTGCAGGCAATCTATCTGCCCGCAGCTATCTGCAGGGCAGCAAACTCAGGGGTAGATTTATTAAACTCGGTGAAGTGATAAAGTGTCTGGTTTTTATCACTGGCCAATCAGCACTTACCTGTCATTTTTCTAACCAAGCCTGTAACTCAACAGTCAGGAGCTGATTGGCTGGTGATAAAGTACCAGCCACATTATCACTTCACCGAGCTTAATAAATCTGCCCCTCAGACTCAGATGTTGCATGAGGTGCAACAAGCTCAGATTCAGCTGCTGCATGAGGAGTTAAAGTAGATGAGGAAAGGTGGGCAGGAGCCACAGAGGCTGCCAAAGCTCACCCTAGCTGATAACATTGAGGCGTTCCTGCATATTTCAGTGCATGACCTCACATTTGGGATGGCCTGTGGAGAAATGGGCTGACAGGCTGGCTCCCTGTTTAACAGGAGAGGCACAGAGAACCTATGTGGATATGAGTCACACTCCTATCCTGACCTTAAGAAGGCTATACTTGTTAGTATTGCAGTGATAGGCCCCAGCAAAGCCCAATAATTCAAAGACTTGTGGCTCTCAAGATTCAGCTGGCTAAACTAGCCTGCTGCCTATGGCTTGGATGCAGCTGGATAAAAACCCTGCAGTGCAAATTGTGGAGATAGTCGCACTGGACAATGCTATGCGGGTGTTAGACCACTCGGTGCAGCAATGGGCTCTACAGGTGGACTGCCAGACATTTGAGGAGCTGGCAGTGGTGATTGAGTGGCCTGACCCTGGAAAAATTTAGTAAATCCAAGTCAGGATTTGTGCCAGTACAGAAGCACATAAATCATGACCCAGTGGTTAAGCCAAAGGCCCCACCTCCCACCGTGTGCTTTAAATGCAGCAAGCCTGTGATATACTCCCAATACAAGGAGAGCCAATGGATTGCAGCGCAGGGAAATCAGCTTGGCCAATGATCAGCATGGCTCCTGGAAATATATCCCAAGCAGAGTCCACCCTGTTTTATGTCATGGTACAGCTGTAAGGTCAGAAAATCTGGACGCTAGTGGACACTGGCAGTGAGCTTACCATTGTCTCTGCCAATGTGGTTCCTTCAGGAGTTGACAAGGTCCTGCCTCCTGTCAGGGTGCTGTGTATCCACAGCCATGTTAAAGAGTGCCCACGTGTGTGCTTACCCCTGACCATACAAGGCCAGATATTAAAGGGGGTAGTGGCAGTGACATCCAGACCACCTTTTAGGTTGATCCTGGGAAGTGACTTCCCATTGCTACAGGAGCTGGTTACATGGCATGACAACAACAAACATTCAGAAGCTGAAAGCTGTCTCAGGAGACAGAGACCAGAGAGAATTCAAGCTTGTCACCTGGGAAAGCTACTGCAGCTTCTAAACCACCCCAGGACATGGAGACTGAGGCCCAATGGAACCCTGTTTTTGAGAAAATATCATTTAAGGATTTGGCCGAGACCAACGCGATTATAGCAATCTGGTACTGTACATGCCTTTGAGCTTGTAAAAGTGGTTAATAATAACGTGACCAGCACAGATTGTGTAATGGTTAACATTACTGCCTCACATCGCTGAGGTCATGGATTCAATTCCCACCAACATTGCAGAGTTTTTATATTCTCCCATGTTTGCGTGGGTTTCTTCCGGGTACTTTGGTTTCCTCCCACAATCCAAAAATATAGTGGTAGGTTTATTGGCTACCAACAAATTAACCCTAGATTGTCTGTGTGTGCATGTACATGTGGTAGGGAATAGAGATTGTAAGCACCACAGGGGCAGGGTCTGATGTGAATGTTCAAATATTCTCTGTAAAGTGCTGCGGAATATGCGTGCGCAATATAAATAGCTGGTAATAAATAAAGTGGTGTGCCATATTTTGTGTTGTAAAATGATTTGTTATATCGTATTACCAGTTTGCAGGGGAAAAGAGTAGATCAGTTGTTAGTTCCCTTAAAAATTTGAGCTGCTGGTATAAAGAGCTGCACATACGCATTTGTAAGGTGGCCATTTAGCGGAGGAGTAAACCATCCAATGCATACATTTAGTATTCTTTTGGCCAGGCTATGCCTCAGTCATGAGGTACAGTATTGTCAGGAATGCCCAGTATGCCAGAAAACGGCTCCTCGGCCAGAGTTCAGGGCTCCACTGGTACTCCGCCCTATAATTTCCATGCCTTTTGAGTGAATTGGTATGGATCTAATAGGGCCAATGGAAAAATCTACTCGTGGCCATCAATATATACTTGTGGTAGAGGATTATGCCACCAGATTCCAGGAGGCTATACCCCTGTGTAATATGAAAATGACACTATTGCCAGAGAATAACTTACCCTGTATACTCACTTGGGAATACCGAAGGATGTTTTAGCAGACCAAGTTACCCTTTTATTTCCAAATTTATGAAGGATTTATGCCGGTTGTTAAATGTAGACAGGATTACCACCTCAGTGTACCAACGACAAACATATGGCCATGTAGAAAGGTTTAATCAAATTATAAAGACTGCAGTGTCTCAAGAAAATCGATCTACCCCTACCTTATTTGATGTTCGCAGTCAGAGAGGTACTCCGATATTCTACAGGCTTTAGTTCCTTTGAACTTCTCTATGGGAGACAACCCAGATGGATTCTGGATCATTTAAAAGAGGGGTGGGAACAACAACTGTGCCAAGACATCGTTCAGTTTGTGTTCCAATTGTATGGCCGATAAGGCAGATTGCACCATTCCTGAATGTACATATACAAAGGTCTCAGCAGCATCAAAAACATAGTTAGGATGTCACCGTAGTCAACCGGTATTTTAACTCAGGTGACAAGGTGCTTGTACCCACTACAGAAAGTAAGATGTATGCTCATTGGCGGGACCCTTATGAGATCATAGAGGCAGTGGGACCAGTTAATTACAAAGTTCAACAGGAGGGTAGAAGGAGGGAAGTACATATCTACCATATAACAAAAAGACAAAGTTGGGCTCGTCGCACTAGGTACTGATAATGTAAATATCGGAAGAGGCCCCCAGTATTTATTACACTTAAATCAGTGATATTGGCGGGGTGTGCTACCTTTTGACAAGAAATTTGAATACATCAAGGGGAGAAGGAAAGACTAGGCTTGCCGTTATTGTGGTGCACCGTAAGGAGGTATTTTATATAAAATATAACTTTTATTCAATTATTCACTTAAAAAGCGACATATAAAACCAAAGACATACAAAATGGACAATTAACACAAAAGTTTTAAAATTGAGGAAAAGATTTCTCACGTAGTGAGACCCCAATGTCACAGTATCCTGAGGTTTTTGTTTGTCACAGCAGTGCGTCTTACTATATAGGGAGTAGTCTGCAGACCTGAACAGATCAGTGAATTCTACCCATGTGATAGTGTTATATCTGAGTAGCCTTTAAGTTACAATGATGAGTACTAATCCTCTAATTGCTAGGGTACTCCAACACTAGTTGTTTTAAATATGGTTATAGTGGGGAGATATAGTGATCTGTTAGGTCTAGTTCTGCTGAATTTTTGGAGGCAGTATTACATGTGTGCTAGATGGCAGTATAACTGTCTGGAGGGTAATCAGCTGGTGTGGTGAATATATCACCTTTTCAATTCACAGGTGCTACCCAGCTGACCTTCCAACTGACTGAGTTATAGATAAATCAAGAGATCCACATTTGTAGCATATTCATGGTGCACATAGAATGAATTGGCATCAGAGGGGTTAAATGCTAATGGTCTCTCTGTTTGGGTAATAGGTAGTTTTAGGTGATGATATAACTGTCTGGAGGGTAATAAGCTGGTGTGGTGAATATATCACCTTATCAATTCATAGGTGCCACCCAGCTGACCTTCCAACAGACTGAGTTATAGATAAATCAGAGATCCCAATTTTATAGCATATTCATGATGCACATAAAATGAATTAGCATCACCGGGGTTAAATGCTTGCGGTCTCTCTATATAAGTGAACAATTGTAATACCCTAAACAATACTAGAATACTAGCCCTGTCACCCCCGACAGATCCGGATTACAGCGCACCCTTGATGCTGACAGATGTCCTGGCACCAGCGGGGTAACGCCTTCGGTCTGACGGCGGGTGTAACTGTCCCTAATCTGCAGAACTAGGTAAGTATTCACCGTTTGTATCTGGACATAGGTGGAATGGGGGAGGGGAGGCACAGTTTAACAATGAACCATGTGCCTTCACCACCCACTGGACAGTGCCGGAGGGCTGCGCACACTGTTGTGACAAAACAATGTTCAATGACAAATCATAAAGGAGGACAATGGGGTGCAGTCACTAGGTGGACACGGTCAACGCGCGTGTCGCTGCTCGCTTCATCAGGACCAACACGTAATATATATATATATACAGCACAATGGGGGTTCTTCTAGTCCATTCTTTCTGACAAAATCCTTCTTAGATGGACAAAACCATGTGCACTGCGGGTGGGGCAGATGTAACTTGTGCAGAGAGAATTCGATTTGGGTGGGGTTTTTCTTCAAAGTGAGATCTATATTGAAGTGTAAAATCATGCAGTCAGTATTTTCTCTGCACAGAAACAAAATAACTCACCCAAATCTAATTCTCTCTGCACACCCGCAGTGCACATGGTTTTGTCCATCTAAGAAGGATTTTGTCAGAAAGAATGAACTAGAATAAACCCCAATGTCATATAGAGATACATTACCTATCCTGACAGTTAGGATGCTGGCATTCAAAAGACTTATCCTGGCATCCCTATATGGAGAATCCTAACAGGGGCTCTGTATGTACCCTATCCCTCCCTTGCAGTAGCCTAACCCTAGCCCTCACCACTGGTGCCTAAACCTAATCCCCTCCCGAATGCCTACCCCTCTCCCCACACACACACACACACACACCACAACACACACACACACATCTCCGCTTAACCCCCCCCCCAAATTACTTCCATGGCCACACACCCCTCTGACTTACTGATCGGAATGCTGGCTGTTGGTACTCCGGTGTCAGCATCCTGATCCTTTTCATAGCAGTCGAGATGCTGGTGTCTGTATATTGAAATCAGCCACAAATCTGCTTTTCCCCAGTCACACCTGCACTAGCCTGGGTTGCACATCCCCCGGCACTGCCTCACCAATCACTGTCCTCACTGCACGCCACTGCCAAAATGTGTTTTCTTCCATTCCGGGACAGACACAGATCATTTAACATGATGTTGTGACTCCACCAATGGTGGTAATTAAACAGAGGCAGTATCGTATACCCTAGGCATAGCGGGCAGTGGTAATGAAAGAGGTGGAGGTGATGCTACACCTAGGAGTCATAAATGAATCAACAAGCAAGTGGAATAATCCCAATGTCTTAGAACCTAAGCATTCATGTGCTTTAAGATTTTGCAATGACTTCTGTAATCTAAATCAAGTTACTTGCTTTAATTCGTACCCTATGCCCTGGGTTAATGAGCTGGTAGAAAAATTAGCACACTTGATTTGACAAAAGGCTATGGGCAGATTCTTTTGACAGAGCTGCTACAGGGGACTCGACTGCAGGGCCGGTGCAAGGCACCGGAGTGCCCCAGGCAAGTCGGGGTGGGGGCGCCCCGGTGTCTGCTGCCCGGGTACCTGTCCTGCGGCGCTGTGCGTATATAAAGCTGGCGGCGGCGGCGGCAGCGGGGGGTCCCTGCAGTCAATAAGAAATAACGAGCGATATCCGCCGGGCTATGCGGAAGCGCTTCTATTTTGGAAACACTGGCCGCACGACGCACGCTGATTGGCTGAATCTCAGTCAATCAGCGTGCGGCCAGTGTTTCCAAAACAGAAGCGCTTCCGCATAGCCCGGCGGATAGCGTCGTTATTTCTTATTGACTGCAGGGACCCCCCGCTGCCGCCGCCGCCGCCAGCTTTATATACGCACAGCGCCGCAGGACAGGTACCCAGGCGGCAAGGGGGGTGAAATACCGCCCTCCAGTGGCCGGCGCCCTAGGCAAATCCCTAGATTTGCCTAGTGGTGGCGCCGGCCCTGCTCGACTGGAGAGTGCAGCAACACAGGACTTACGGGTTGATGGGGCTACGCAGTACCTGATGGGGTAAGGGCTATGGGGACTAGTGGGGGTGGAGATAATGGGCCTCAGGCTGTTGATGCTGTTGCTGGAGAGCAAGATGGGGCGGAGAGCCTGCTGCAGTTCCAGGACTACCCAGACTGGGAAACTGCTGTTTTTTGTAAGATAAGCGATGTGGTGTGTTTCAAGAGACCACAGAGTAAGCTTAGGGTTAGTCTGTGGGCAAGGGAGTTAGGTGGCAGGCTCTGGGGAATGAGGGTGAAAGAATGAATCAGTGTGATAGAGTACAGACAGTGGGGTGAGGAAGCACATCTGTGTGATAGAGTGCAGGCCTTGGGGTGATGGAGCGCACCAGCATGATAGAGCACAGGTCGCATGGTGGAGGAGTGTGTCAGTGTGATAGAGCGCAGGCTACGGTGTGAGTGAGCGAATCAGAGCGTTAGAACGCAGGCTGCATCGGGAGGGTGGGCATCAGTGTACGAACACTGGGGGCAGAGTGAGGGAGCACATCAGTGAGATAAAAGGCAGGCCTTGGAGTGAGGAAGTTACATAGTTACATAGTAGGTAAGGCTGAAAAAAGACTTGCGTCCATCTAGTTCAACCTGGTATAGATATCTATTGCTGATTTGGTAGGTTCTGGTATTTTACAGACAAATTATATTTCTTATTTGTACCCATGGATGTTTTTCTCCAGTAAATGTTTGTCCAACTTTGCCTTGAACGCATTTAATGAGCCAGCCGTTACCACCTCTCTGGGAAGAGAGTTCCAGAGTTTGACTGTTCTGACCGTAAAGAAATTCTTTCTACTAGCTGAATGAAATCTTTTTTCTTCTAATCTATACTCATGCCCTCGCGTCCTAGATTCCTTTCTAGTAGAAAATAGGGTGTGTGACAGTTCCTTATATTGGCCCTTGATATACTTGTACATGTTGAGCATGTCCCCCCTTAAACGTCTCTTTTCTAATGTAAATAGTCCCAAATTGCTTAATCTCTCCCCGTAGCTTAAATTCTCCATTCCCCTAATAAGCTTTGTTGCTCGCCTTTGGACTTTTTCTAATTCTATGATGTCCTTTTTATAGTGTGGGGCCCAGAACTGTACTCCGTACTCTAGGTGAGGTCTCACCAAAGCTTTATACAGTGGCATAATTACCCTTGAGTCCCTAGTTTCCATTCCCCTCTTAATACATGCCAGAATTTTGTTGGCCTTTTTTGTAGCTACATTACAATGGGCACTACATCCTAGATTGCTGTCTATTTGGACTCCTAGATCCTTTTCAAGTATGGAATTACCCAGTTCCTCTCCGCTAAGGTTGTAACTTGCACACTGGTTGTGTCTCCCAAGGTGCATAACCTTACATTTACCTACATTGAACCTCATCTTCCATTTTTTTGCCCACTCATCTAGAGTTGCAAGATCATTTTGAAGCATGGTGACATCTTCTGGTGATTTGATGACTTTGCTAAGTTTTGTATCGTCCGCAAAGATGGATACATTGCTGAGTAACCCTATCCCAATATCGTTAATAAAAATGTTAAACAAAATGGGCCCCAAAACCGAACCCTGGGGCACTCCACTTAGTACCGGTATCATATCTGATAGGGCACCATTCACAACCACTCTTTGTTCTCTATAACATAGCCAATTCCCTACCCATCTGCAGATATTTTCACCCAATCCTAGGTTCTCCATTTTATTAATCAATCTCTTGTGTGGGACAGTATCAAATGCTTTAGCGAAATCTAGGAAAATCACATCTACAGCATTTCCATTATCGAGGTTTTTGCTAACCTCTTCATAGAACCCTAGTAGATTAGTTTGGCATGAACGATTTTTCACGAACCCATGTTGGTTAGTACTGAGTAGACGGTGATGATCTAAATATTCCTGGATACCATCCCTTAAAAATCCTTCAAATAGTTTACCCACAATTGATGTTAAACTAACGGGTCTGTAATTAGCGGGATCTTCCTTTTTTCCTTTTTTGAATATTGGCACTACCTCTGCTATTCTCCAATCTTTTGGTACTATACCTGATGATAGTGACTTGCTAAAGATATAATGTAGGGGGGTAGCTAGTTCATCCCTTAATTCCATTAATACCCTCGGATGAATCCCATCTGGCCCTGGTGACTTATTTGTTTTGAGTTTGCTTAGCCTCAGTATTATTTCCTTCGGCGTGAAATCCACAATGAGATCTGGCTTATTTGTCCCGTTTGTGGTAAATGTTCGTTCCACAGTCTGCTCTCCCTTAGTAAATACTGATGAGAAGAACTCATTTAACAGTTTTGCTTTTCCCTTGTCCTCAGTAACACTTTTTCCACTAGTATCAGTTAGTGGGCCTATGTTTTCCTTAATTAAACGTTTACTATTTATGTATTTAAAAAACTTCTTTGGGTTGGTTTTGCTTTTAGTGGCTATGCACTCTTCATATAATATTTTAGCTGTTTTGATTACCCCTTTACAAGTTTTGTTTGATTCTTTGTATTTTGCGAACGCCTCCTCATTCAAGTTATTTTTATAGAATTTAAAGGCTCTGGTTTTATTGTTGATAGCTGACCTTACTTCTTTGTCCAACCATGGTGGCTTTTTTTTGTTGAATTTACCTTTAGTTACTTTAGGAATGTATTCAATAGTTAGTGAATCAAGCACCTTTTTTAGAGTATCCCACATTTCCTCTGCATTTTTTCCCTCCATAACCGTTTCCCACCCAATTCCTGTTAGGGCTTCCCTGAATAATTCAAAGTTCGCTTTTCTGAAGTTTAGTATTTTTGCAGATCCTTTTTGATGTAATTTACTGAAGTTGATTTCCAGTGAAACCATATTGTGATCACTATTCCCTAATTGTTCAATTACTTTTGTGTTTGAAACTAAGTCTGTGTTATTTGTTAATACTAAGTCCAAGAGCGCCTCATCCCGAGTTGGAGTTTCTACCGTTTGTGTAATAAACTGGTCTTTAAGTAAGCTTAAGAACCCATTGCTTCTTGCTGATTTACCTGTTTCGTTTTCCCAATCAATGTCGGGTAAATTAAAACCCCACATAATTAATACCTGACCCTGATTTGATGCTTGTTTGATTTGGTTTAAAAGAAGAGACTCTTCCCTTTCATTTATATTTGGTGGTCTATAGCATACCCCTATTATAAATTTGTTTTTTGGTTTCTTATTATTGTCGGTTATCTCTGCCCACACTGTCTCCGAGTTGTCGTCTTCCAGGTCTGTGCTCATATTTTTCTCACATGATGTTAAGTTATTATTTACATATAGGCACACACCCCCGCCCCTTCTATTTTCCCTGTCTTTCCTGTAGAGTGTATATCCCTCCATGTTTAATGCCCAGTCATGCGAATCATTACACCATGTTTCTGTAATACCAATGATGTCGTAGTCATCCCTACTGATCACCGTTTCAAGCTCCCCGATTTTACTCACTAAGCTTCTTGCATTAGCCAGTAAGCATTTTAATTTATGTTTATTTTTAGATATGGCTCTAATATTGTGATTAGTTTCACCCCAGGACCCATTTGAATTCTTTACTAGCTTCCTCTTTCCCCTCTCCCCTTCAATAGACTCTCTACAGGCCTCCCCACCATGCACACTGCCTGCCCTCTCCATAGTTCCGGGAATTCTTCCTCTGTCATTCCCTCCTTCCCGTATACTAAGATCATCTGTACCTAAGAACTGTAATGGGGTAACGTGACTGTTACAACATAACATTTTATTACATGACATTCCTGATGCACCCTGAGAGTTACCCCCGATTATACCCTTGTTATGTCCCAGGACTTTGTCTATGTCTCCGTCCCCCCCCCCCATCTCCTTCCCCCATATGATTCCTGATCCCAGTCCGGCTTCTCTCCCTGATGGTCCCATAATGTCTTGCTGCCCCCACCCCCCCGTCGCCTAGTTTAAAATCTCCTCCAACCCTCTAACCATCCTTCCCCCCAGCACCGCAGCCCCCTCCTCGTTCAGGTGCAATCCATCACGGCAAAAAAGATGGCGCCTGACCGAGAAGTCCGCCCAGTGTTCCATGAACACGAATCCCTCTTTCCTACACCAATCCTTAAGCCACACATTTACCTCCCTGATCTCCCTCTGCCTCCCTGAGCTAGCACGTGGCACTGGTAATATTTCCGAGAAAATTACCCTAGATGTCCTCGCCTTTAATTTCTTACCTAATTCCCTATACTCTTTCTTGAGGACATCCCACCTACCATTGACTTTGTCGTTGGTGCCGATGTGCACCAAGACCGCCGGGTTGCTCCCAGCCCCTCCCAACAATCTATCGACTCGGTCCGCGATGTGCCGGACCCGAGCACCCGGGAGGCAACAGACCGTGCAGCGATCGCGGTCCCGATAGCAGATTGCCCTGTCTGTTCTCCTAATGATGGAATCCCCTACCACCACTATCTGCCTTGGTACCTCACTAACTGTCATCCCGTTTGAGCTAGAGGGACCGCTCCTCTGGTTGCTAGAGGGAGCCGTCTCCTCCAGCTCCGTCATTTCGTCTCTATCCTCCCCCGAAACTTCGTCCAACCGGGCAAATTTGTTCGGGTGTGATAGATCCGAGATGTCGTTCCTGTCCCTCCTGTCCCTCTTGTTTCCCCTTCTAACCGTGACCCAGCTGGCTACCTGATCCTCCTCCTCTACCAGTGACCCCATCTGCAACTCCTCCACCGTTCTATTTAGGCTTTGCTCAAGATTGGAAATATCCCTCAGTCGCTGAACAGTCCGCTCTAGATCAGTGACCTGGGCTTCCAGGGCGGACGTTCGCTCACATCTCGTGCAGATGTATTCGCACTGGGACTCTTGCTCCAGGTGCGCATACATCATGCACAACATGCACTGAGTGAGATTCTCAATCAGGGCCCCACCCATTTTATCTACCTCCCTGCGACTAACCCCCTAGTATACAGTAGAGAGTTAAATTACAATGCAATTACACACAACAAGTTAATTTTTATCAAAATATAAGAAAGTTGATACTTATCTGTTACTGCAGCTGTGTCACACTCCTGGTGTCCTCACACCTGTATCTGTCCGCTTCCTCTGTAATTTCTTCCAGTTGCACGTTTTCCACAGTGGCCCACTCTCAGATCATGCAGCACACTATCACTATACTTTGTGGACCCTTTAACAGGTCAGGCACCTGGGCTTCAAGCAAGAAGAAAGAAAAAAAAAAAAAAAAAAAAAAACAGAAGGGACAGAAGCCTCTTGCAACCCGGTTTAACCCCTTCCTGGATGTAACTCCTTCTTGGATATAACTCTGCACTTATTTAAAAATGGCACTTAGAATAAAATGGCAGTTCAAAATTCACAAGTTCATTACATTCACTTGCCCCCTGCTGTTCTTATACTGCTGCTACTAATCAGCTACCCACCTGAGCAGATAACCACTCCCACCTTCAGCAAAAGTCTGAGCAAAAAATAAAATAAAAAAAAAACACAGTTTAAACACACAAAATATACAATCCCCTCAGGTTAATCCCACAAATCACCTACTAAACACACCACTCCTTCTTGGATATAACTCTGCACTTATTTAAAAATGGCACTTAGAATAAAATGGCAGTTCAAAATTCACAAGTTCATTACATTCACTTGCCCCCTGCTGTTCTTATACTGCTGCTACTAATCAGCTACCCACCTGAGCAGATAACCACTCCCACCTTCAGCAAAAGTCTGAGCAAAAAATAAAATAAAAAAAAAACACAGTTTAAACACACAAAATATACAATCCCCTCAGGTTAATCCCACAAATCACCTACTAAACACACCACTCCTTCTTGGATATAACTCTGCACTTATTTAAAAATGGCACTTAGAATAAAATGGCAGTTCAAAATTCACAAGTTCATTACATTCACTTGCCCCCTGCTGTTCTTATACTGCTGCTACTAATCAGCTACCCACCTGAGCAGATAACCACTCCCACCTTCAGCAAAAGTCTGAGCAAAAAATAAAATAAAAAAAAAACACAGTTTAAACACACAAAATATACAATCCCCTCAGGTTAATCCCACAAATCACCTACTAAACACACCACTCCTTCTTGGATATAACTCTGCACTTATTTAAAAATGGCACTTAGAATAAAATGGCAGTTCAAAATTCACAAGTTCATTACATTCACTTGCCCCCTGCTGTTCTTATACTGCTGCTACTAATCAGCTACCCACCTGAGCAGATAACCACTCCCACCTTCAGCAAAAGTCTGAGCAGATAACCACTCCCACCTTCAGCAAAAGTCTGAGCAGATAACCACTCCCACCTTCAGCAAAAGTCTGAGCAGATAACCACTCCCACCTTCAGCAAAAGTCTGAGCAGATAACCACTCCCACCTTCAGCAAAAGTCTGAGCAGATAACCACTCCCACCTTCAGCAAAAGTCACTCCTTCTTGGATATAACTCTGCACTTATTTAAAAATGGCACTTAGAATAAAATGGCGGTTCAAAATTCACAAGTGCATCAGTGTGTTAGAACACAGGCCACAGAGTGAACTAGTGCATAAGGGATTGTGTCAGTGTGATAGAGCAAGACAGCAGGGTGAGGAAAATTGTCAGTATAAAGTATGCAGGCCACATGGTAAAGGAGAGCATCAGTGTGACAGATGCAGGCTGCGGGGGTGACAGAGTGAATATGTGTGTGATAGAGTGCAAGGTGAGGAATTGTGTCAGTGTGGTAGACACAGGCCACAGAGAGCAGTGAAAGAGTGCAGGTCGCAGGGTGAAGGAGCGCGTCAGTGTGATAGAGCACAGAGGGCAGATTGAGGGAGTGCATCAGTGTAATAGAGCACAGGCTGAGGAATTGTGTTAGTGTGATAGAAGGCATGGGGCAGGGTGAGGGAGCACGTCAGTGTCATAGACGCAGGCCGAGGGTGAAGGAGTGTGTCAGTGTGATAGAGCAAAGGGCAGGGTGAGGGAGTGCATCAGTGTGATAGACGCAGGGTGAGGGAGGGCCTCAGTGTGATAGTAGCGCACCCGCAAGGACGTATTGTGTCTACCTATAATTGGCAAGAAAGTGCATATGAGGCTCTACCTGGTACAATGTGCATAAGTGCTCTACTCGGACTCGGGGCAATGTGTACAAGTGGCACTGTGTGGTGTAATGTGAATAACGGACACTACTGTGTGATGTCATGTGTAATGTTAATTGGTACTATTATGTGACTACACCCCTTCCCCATTAAGCCATGCCCTTAAATGTTTGGAGCATACCTTCAGTGCACATTGACCTTATTTTATGTATGGGGGAGGGGGGTGAAAATTCCCTTTCTGGCACAAGGCACTGTAATGTCTGGCACAGGTACACATGGTGAGATGGCAGTGGCAGCAGTAACAATGGTTGCAAGTGTCTTTAATTCAGCACCATCACAATCATCCCCCAGAGCTGCCCGGGACCTTCACTGGTGGCAGGTTCACATGCAATATATATTGTATTCAGTCCATTTACATATGATATATCACATGCAGGGCCACCAAGAGAAATCCTGGGCACCGGTACAACAACTTCCTGGGGCCCCCACGGACTAAACTCCCTGCTGACCCGTTGTTACACCACTGCTTCCAAGGTGGATACAGGGACAAAAATTGACACCATAATGCCTATTACACATGTCACACACCCATTACATATTATATCACATGCCATAATGCTCATTACACGTTATGCCACACACCGTAGTGGGCAGTACACATTATGCCATACACCGTAATACCTATTACATATTTTACCACATGCCATAATGCCCATTACACGTTATTCCACACACCATAATGCTCATTGCATATTAGGGGGTTAGCATTCTCGTTGCCATGGGATTAACCTGCTCTGCCAGGGGTTAACATTCTCTGCCAGGAGTTAACATTCTCTACCAGGGGTTAACATGCTCTTTGGCATGGGATTAACCTGCTCTGCCAGGAGTTACATGCTCTGCCAGGGGTTAACATGCTCGTTGCCATGGATTTACATGCTCTGCCATGGGTTACATGCTTTGCCAGGGGTTAACATGCTCGTTGTCATGGAGTTACAGTACATGCTCTGCCAGGGGTTACATGCTGATTTCTAGAGTTGGATCTCAGCCCCAACAGCATGTAGGGAGGCAGCAGACACAAAGAAATCAGCCACCCACCTTGGAACACAGTGACCTGGACATCGGTGGGGAACCAGGTCTGGGACTGCTGGGATGGAGACATGGCACTGGCACCTGCTGCTGCTGGTGGTGGCTGGGATTGGAATGTGGGGAGTGGGGTGGGCTGGATTCTGTAGAGTGGGTGGTACTCCCGTGGGGTGGGAGGTGGCCTCTCTCTGACCCAGTTCCTCCCGGCACCCAGGGACTACCTACCTCCTGTTGCCAAGCCATGGTAAACTCCCAAGTCACATGGCTGGCTCTAAGCAGACACTGGAGTAGGAGAGCGGAACGACACTCAAAAGGACCTCTGTGATGCTGCTGCCCCCACGCCGGCACACATCTGGACTCCCAATGCCGCCGCTGAACAGCTGACTCTGGTGCACTCAGACCCACCAAATAAAAAAACTGTGTGTCCAGACCAGGGCCCCCCTGACAAGCCCGGGCCCCGGGTAAAGTGTACCTGCTCCCCCCCTCCTCTCGGCACCCCTGATCGCATACGATCCCAGCCAAGACTGCACAGCCTGGATGTGATAAAACAAATCAGTTCTGCAGCCACACATCGCTTTAGACCTGGTGTCAAAGGCAGTGCCTCACCTGGCTACCTTTTCTGCACATCTCTTATCAAAACTCAGTGAATTTCCAGCAGTATATACTGCTGCACATGTGTATAATGCTGGCATGTACCCCGCGGCTCATACATTGTGTGCAAATCTTACTCTGGTACTTTCTAGGGACTCTTGAGCCATTTACCTCACCGCATGTCCCTGCCTGAGTCGCCACACTATAAGATCAACTCCATGCCGACATGGATAGTGGGGGTATGAGCGTACTAACTATAGTGGGCGCCCAACTAAGATATAAGTACCAAATCATCAGTTTTCAGCTCCTTAAACAGCTAGTCAAGCAGACATGTGACTAATTGATATTTAGGCTGTTAAGATATGATGATTATTATTATTTATTTATTTTTTCAATTTTAATCAAAACTCTACGCAAATGTAATACAAAACCATTGCACAGAATATTTATAATTTCTAATGTTTTATTGAAGTCTTGGTTTTATAGGGTTAATCCTTGCCTGTAATCTGTGTCTTCCTCTCGCAGTGGATACGTGTGAGTGACAGCATGCCTGGTTACATTATCTGTCACTTTGTTATCACTGATAAGACAGCAGCACAGACTAGTGATGCACATTCAGTAATGATACTGTATAGCTGTATCCAGTACTTTAACAATCTCTTCATCCGAATATATATAGTGCTTCCAGAGGGAGGTCCTAACATCGAAGGTAAACTTCATTGCAGAGTGGCACCCCAGTGTGTGCAGTGTGTATCCTGACACAGAAGATAAGGTGCCTAGGGGCTTGTGGAGCAGTGCACTGCACACTGCTGTGTGAAAGCTCAGTTCCCTGCACTCATTACATTATACTCAAGGGAAAGTCCAGCAACTGGCAGAAAGCGGTCTCTTGTATGTGAGGGAAAGGGCAGCTAGCCAGTGACACCCTTCTCTGCCTGACATCTGGAAAGTAACATTACAGCAGCAGTTTATACATGTTAGAAGAGAAGAGGGTGTGTGCCTGACTGAGAGCTGGACTTGGATTCTGTAGAGAACGGGAAATATTACTGAATGCAAGGAAAGGATGGCTGACAATTCCCTAATGTGGTATGCTTTTATGCTGATGACTTTTTTGGGACATCTTTACCCTTGCAATGCCTCACTTGAAGGTAGCGCCATTCACTTGGAAGCTGAAGGTAGCGCGTCAGCCAACAGCATACAGGACTTCAATGCTATAGTGGTGCAGCCTCCTTCCATTCCTACCAGACTGATTCCAGTATCACAGGTACTGTAACAAGCTATCCATCATGGATCACTGTTTTATAGTAGATGCAGCCTCCTCATGTTCGTGTGTGCTACCTTCTCATGTTCACACTGTATGTGTATGTGATACCTTCTCATGTTCACACTGTATGTGTATGTGCTACCTTCTCATGTTCACACTGTATGTGTATGTGCTACCTTCTCATGTTCACACTGTATGTGTATGTGCTGCTACCCCTTCTTTCTCATGTTTATGCATGCTGCAGCTTTCTCATGTGCATATGTGCTGCCTCCTCATGTTCATATGTGCTGTCTCCTCAGGTTCATATGTGCTGCTGCCTTCTCATGTCCATAGGTGCTGCATCATGTTCATATATGCTGTCTTCTCATGTTCAGTTCACTGGAGCTGTAGTATGTTACATTCAGTGGCTGTAGTTCTAGCCTAACGTTACCGCTGTTTCTATTAACACTAACAGTGTTCATTTAAAATGTAGATTTATAAAATAAAGAGTAGATATATACAGTATTAGGACTAAACCTACCCTAAGAATAGGCTGATGTGCCACATATACTGGGCCACTAAGTAGCTGTCAAGGACAATGTATGAAAAACACCAGGGGTTACTACAAGCTTAATAGGAAATTAGTTTATAGCTATAAAAATAGAATTGTATGCAATACAGTGTTGTTATGGGGCACCAAACTGCGTATTAAATATCATTGGCAAAGAGAGCTGGAATAGTGTATGAATAATTACACCTATAGAACATGGTTATTATACTAAACACACACCAGCTTGTTCCCCTCTGATTACTAAAGGAGCTATTCATACATAACGTGAAAACGTGACATGCTGCTTTATGTGATTACATTAATAGCGTTAGCATGTATTTATAGGGGTTTCAATATAAAAAAAAAAAAAAACATATTTGGTTTAACTACACTTTACCTTGAAAACGTCAGTACCTTCACATAGTATCTGTGTGGGCCCCAAACTGTGACCTACAGGTCAGGACCATGACATCATGGAGAACAGACTAACAGCCGTCACACTGTGTGATTTAGACGTTCCAGGTCTGCAAGGGTCATTTATTAACTTTTAGTACCAACACTAGAATAACAAATGCCCCACAGTATACAGTATGTAAATAGTATCCTGTTCCTCTTTAAAGGAAAAGCTAGTAACATGCAACATGCTGTAGAAATATGAAAATGTTTGGCAAAAAAAAGGGCAAATGTCAGGTGTGTGTGTTTTTACATAGGGACTGATTCAGACCCGATCGCATGGATGCAATTTTGCAGCACAGGCGATTATCGGATGAACGCGCATGCACACAGTACGCTGTGCACATGCGCCAGCCGTCCGTGCGAAGGCAGCCATCACTTGACACCCTGTGGCTGTTTGGGGGAGGTCCACGACCCCCATAGAGGGAAACTAGAATAGGTGGCGAGCTTAGCTCACCATCGTGCCCGCAAAGGGCTTTGTTGCGCTGGCCACGCTGTCTGAGACCAGGCAGTCGGGATCCCGATGTCGGGATAATGACTGTCGGGATCCCGACTGTCGGTGAATCATACCACACCCGGCCCGGCAACAGGGAGGGTGAAAGAAGACATCCGTCCCAGGCCCGGATGATCTGAGGGGCCCCAAGGCCAGCCCCCCGCTCAGCCACCTGCTCGCTTATTCCCGCACTCAGATCCATCCTCGCTCAACTACAAATCCTTGGATCACATGCCCAGTCCTGCCGATCCCCCCTAGTGGAAACACAAATAAATGTTCAATAGGCTTAAGCTGGCCATACATCTACAGATCGATTGTCAGATTAGGCTGGTTGGAACAAAAACCTGGTAATATCTGAATGACTGTTTTTGGCAGTTTTCCGGCATTTCAAAGCAAAATGGTCAACTCTCATTTGCTCTCATCCATTACCAGGATTTTGTTCCAACCGGCCCAATCTGACAATTGATCTGTAGATGTATGGCCAGCTTTATACTGTACATTGTAATGTCCAATAACCTGCACATAAATGTTTAATATGAGCAATATGGGGAGGTGCGCCATCCTGCATTAAAAGTGATGTCCCGAAGCATGATGTCAAACATTTATGTGCAGGTTATTGGGCATTACAATGTATAAGCCTATTGAACATTTCTTTTTATAGCTTTAGCCCCACTTTTCAGCAAATTAATTAAATAAACTATTTTTTTATTACAAATGACCAGCGCATGATTGGAAATATATGCTCATTCAGAGCAGTAGAACGCACTCCAGAACCCTCTGAAGTAGGTCACTTATTTTTTTCCTAATCCTGTATATAATTTGTCATTCAAGTGCTTATTCTGAAACTAGGGGGCTATTCAGATGTGCGTGGTGTGGGCCAAATTCGCTACCCAGGCCGATTGTTGGGGCATGTGTGAATATGCGCATTGTGCTCGTGGTGGGCAGCTAATGTCTCATGATGAATTCAGTCATCTCTGGCCAGAATAAAAGTAAGTCTAGCCTTACTTTTATTTGTGAAGGGATAAAAAAATAATTTGATGGTGAACGACCATCGAATGATTTTTCTTTCATCTGGCCTCATGCGAGCGGATATGTATGCTAACACATTTGCTCACCATCAGGCATTGGGGCCCATCAGTAGTTTTCCCTTGTACCCCTGTGGCCCTGTTAAACCCTGCCATGGGAGGCCCAGCAGTGTTGGATTAAAACAAAGAAGAAAGGGCAATTTTTTAGGTGCAGTCACATACGAGATGTACAGTACAGCATTGGATTAGAGAAAAGTATGACACAATCTAACTGGCATAATAAGTGGTAGCAAAATAAGAACAGGTGACAATGTGTACTAATAGCTGAGCTCCTTATTGGTCCATAAGGTCGCACTACCTAAACTGGTTGCAGTACGAGCAGTCGAGCATCGGTTGTCACAGTAAAGATTACCTCATCATACAATACATGGGGTTCCAATGATATTAGGAAAGATGCAGCAGAACTAAATCATATAGAAAAGGCAGGTGAGAGGGGGGGATTTTTGCAAGGAGACCAAACTCCCACTTTGCAGCCCTAAGAATGATCTGTATACAGTACAGTACATCTAAGATATTTGTAGACACAAAAATGAATGCATACTGTACTACAGGTACTTATAATTATAATAAAATTAAATTAATTAAATTAAATTATAATATCGGTTGCATATACTTAGCAAGCAGGTACTACAGAGAGTGAAATTTAATAGGATGAGAGATTCAGAAAGTGAGAGATTTGGTAAGAAATGTCCAGTTTTTTTAAAGCAGCAATCATTTACACTGCAAAAACAGTTTGATTTTGCAGTGTAAATGATTGCCGCTTTAAAAAACTGGACATTTCTTACCAAATCTTTCACTTTCTGAATCTCTCATCCTATTAAATTTTACCCAGAGTGTTTTCCCTGACTGGTTTGGTGAGTGTGCCAGTAACAAAACGTAATACATCAATGTGAAAACCAAATCTCTAATACAGTTTTAATTATATAAACTGGATCATGTCTCCCGATTGCTAAAAGGATTATTACATACCTCCCAACAGTCCCGATTTTAGCGGGACAGTCCCGATTATTAGGGCCTGTCTCACTGTCCCACCCGCGGACGGCAGTGTCCCATGGTGAGGGGGGGCTGTTGGGAGTCCCCCCTGTCGGCTGCTAAGCAGCGGGGAATAAATGCTGTGCGCATGCGCACAGCGTCTATTCCCGCAGCCAGGGGGCTGGGGGCATGGCTAGAGGCTCACAGAGGGGTAGATTTATTATAGCGGCGCTAAGAGCGCCGCTATAACACTCCCTGCTTCGCCTCATTAGCGAGGTGAAGCAGGAGGGGACACCGACAAGATCTACTAAGATCTTGCCGCCGAAGCGGCGGAGCGTTAACTCCCCCCTCCGGCTATGCCTCCTCAAGCTGACAGAGCGTCAGTTAACACTGACGCGCTGTCTGCTTCTCCCTGGCCGGCTGGTCTGCGCATGCGCGGGATCTCACTACTCACGCGAGATCCCAGCGCAGCTCAGAGCCAACAGCAGGGACAGCGCTGTCCCTGCTGTAGGCATAGGGCATCGCCACCTGCAGCTGTCGAAGTCGATAGCTGCAGGCGGCGGAACGGTCAGCGATGCTGAACGTTCATAAATTAGATATGCAGTATGCGCCCTGTACTAAAACTAGTACATGCGCTATGACGCCGTCCCCCCACCGCCGCCGTTACAGCACCCGCACAGCGGGTGTGATAGATCAGGGGAACCGCTATCCCCTGCCATAAGGCACGGGAATAGCGCATATACCCCTT
The DNA here is from genome assembly GCF_055691185.1 of Crinia signifera. NCBI lineage: Eukaryota > Metazoa > Chordata > Amphibia > Anura > Myobatrachidae > Crinia > Crinia signifera. The sequence goes on from NC_139219.1 coordinate 166,156,398, forward strand.
ATCGTCAGATCATAAATCTACCCCAGAGCCTCTGGGTCATGCCCCCATAGCGGCAAAATGGGGGCGTGGCCTCGCGGGGGAGATGTGAGTATAGGCCACGCCCCGAAATTAGGCCACACACCCCGAAAATTTCGGCAAGCATCAGCTGCGTCCCGAGTCCAGCACCGTGAAAGTTGGGAGGTATGTTATTATACACCTCTTTGCTTCCAGGAATATTATGTCTTTGTTTTAATTTGTACAAATTCATAGAGGTATTGGAACACACTGCTTTGTGTGATTACATAAATATCTAACGTAATAATGTCTAAAAAATAAAAGAAACAAAAGCCATACATTTTCTCTTACTGATGTTTTTGATGATAGTCATACAGGCTTCTGTCCAAGAAGACATTTTAATGTTCTGAGAATCTCATAACCTTTTAGCATTGGGAAGATCACACGCTGTACAAAGGGATATTTAAATTGTAAAAAATTCCCAAATGTTCAGAACCCTAGTATATTGGAATCCGCAGCAGTATACAGAATAAAAGCTAGTAATGAATGAATCAATACACCATGTGTATGTGGCCCCGCCCCCAACCCACCTCTTTTTCACTCCCGAGATGGCCCCGCCCCCCTGTCTAACTGAGCTGGCTGCCCTCTCCCGGAGAGCTCAAAAGTCGGTAAGTATGGTATAGTGGGCCAGATGAACTAAGCTTCAAAAGTGATAAAATGGAGAGCGATAAACAGCCAGCCAATCAGCTCCTACCTGCCATGTCACAGACTGTGTTTGAAAAATGTCAGGCAGGATCTGATTGGTTGGTTGTTTATCACTCTCCATTTTATCACTTTTGAAGCTTAGTGCATCTGGCCCAGTGCCTGAATCCAATGCTATAAAATTCTTTTGGATAAAGTGCAAAATGTTAAAAGTAGACATAATACTGTTATTTACAGTGAGATTATAGGGGTTATTGAATTGGTGCTTTTTTGTGTTGTTTTTTTAAGGGCAAATTTCAGTTCGACCTATTGAATTGATGTGCAAATTTTTCACTTAGGCGATTCGGCACATGCGAAAAACACATAGATCAGAGAATCTTTTCCTATTTTCCGGAACAATTGTGCGGTTTTGCCCATTTTTTAGTAATTTTTCACCCATGCCTTGGAGATGGACTTAAATATGGGTGAAAACACCTGCAATTGAATTCAATAGCAGCCAAGTAGTCACGTTTTTTCGCCTTGGCAAAAAATGTGATTAATTGAATATCCCCTATAGGTTCCAGCAAATCTGTCTGGCATCCCACCACTGAGAGAGCCACAACAGCCAGAATGTCCAAACATTAATGAGCTGCACCCATAGCCTGCTGTAAAGAATATACACTCGCGGGTCCAAGCGCAGTGTGAACTGGACCCGTGACCGGTTCACAACACTGTAAAGGAGCCACTAAGAGATGCTGTTGCCCCGCATCCAGATGACGTCACCCGTTCGGCTTTATGCCTTGTCGGGTGACTAGTGTGAAAGCACTTGCAAGCCAGGTCGCACCTGGGATTTTGGACCCAGCTTGCAAGCGCTTACAAGTGTGAAAGGGGTATTACCTACTCCATGGCTCTGGTTGGCCCCTTCTCTAGATAAATATCTTGCTCTCCCAAACTCATGGACATACAGACCTCTCTCAGCCAATTAGCAGGTGGTTTCAATGGCAGCACCTGAGAACTAAAGGTTCAAAATTGATAGCATTTGGTTGACAACTGCTTTTCCAATGGAAAATTTAGCATTTTATAATTTTTCAGGTTTCAACTTAATTTGAGACTTGTCAGATGACAAGTATATATACTTTGCATACGCAGGCCCTGACATATGCACACTTTTCAAAAATGGTAGATCTGTCCGCAGAAGGAATCACATGCCACCAGACTGTCTCTGTTTGAGAGCATTGCACTGATTGTTATGTATGCAGGATTTGACTATTGTAGCATCTCATTTACCCTATGATGAGCCAGCTAAAGCTATGGTCACAAGGGCAAGTGTGTTTTATTTCCTATGCTGGGTAACTGAGCCCTTGAGATTAGTCATACTGTTTTCTTTGATGGAAACTGCACAGTAACGTTAAGGGGAAATCTAAACCACACATGTTTTTGTTTAAAGTGTTTCAGTTTCTCACGGAGATATTAATGAGAATCAGCTGTCAGAACATAAGTAATCAACCTGCACACAATTAATGGCACGACAGCAAGTTAAGGATTTACTGTCTTACATAGCTGCCTTCCATGCACAGGGCCTCATTCCATGTGTTCCTAATTTCACATAACACATGTACTGTAGAAAAAACACATCCTTTTTTGTTGTCATCCTACAGAAGCATACCCTCCAACATGGCCCATTTCATTCGGTACACAATGCTCTGTTCCTGGACGTCCCTGGTAATGTATGATTGTCATCACCTGTGTTGAAACACCCTTCTCTTCAATTACCTAGTTACACACAGGTGATGACAATCATACATTACCAGGGATGTCCAGGAACAGAGCAGTGTGTACAGAATGGAATGGGTCATGTTGGAGGGTATGCAGAAGTTACAATAAGGTAAAATTGTATGTTATCTCCAAATCCAACCATTATTAGCCAAAGCTTGCGTGCATTACAATTATGCATTTAACATGTATTATTTATGCTGCTTTCACACCGCAAAACCTGCTTAGACCAGGTATTTAAAACGTTTTTTTTTAAATGGGTCAGAGCAAGTTTAACCCCTTACACATCGCATGTAAATACCTGGTCTAAAGCAGGTTTGCGGTGTGAAAGCAGCATGATCTTCTTTGAAGTTGCATTTACTCATCACTGGTAACCGGCGCACTACTGGACCCAGCCACTCACAGAGATAGCCGCCCAACCGGAGCACCGCTGAGCTCGAAACAGCGAGATTGCCATAAGAACCTGCCGTACAAACACGCTCAGCATCTACTTTGAAGTGGCACCCAGCGTACGAGAGCTACCAGTCAGCCGCACACAGAGGTAACTACTCAGCTCTAACACATAGAGCACGGACGGCGAGGCTGGCTTTAGGACTTGCTGTATCAACACGCCTGACGCTTACCTTTAAGCAGCACTTGGTGCACTACTGATTCCAGCTGACTACATACTGAGCCAGCCGCAACGCCCTTCAGCACAGGCAGCAAGTCTGAGCATTATAGAGATTGTGGGTGGGTCAGATCGTACAGGACGAAGATCTCAGTATTGAACAATTATGTGTTAAAGAGAGACCCCCTGTTAGCTTTATATAGAGAGTTTATGTATAACGCTTGGGGGTGTGCTACCACTGGGACAAAAAAATTGAGATAATTAAAGGGGGAGAAAGGGACAGTTTGTCACGGTAGTGGTGCACCGCAGTAAATAAGAACAACTTAAAATTTAACTTTTAATAATTCATCACATAAAATAGAGGATGCTGCGAAATATGACAGATTACATATAACAAATAACAAGGACAAGTGAACAAAATAGTGCTAATTAAAAACTTGGGCTCATGCGGCGTCCCTTAGCACTTAATTCCTATTATCACAAGTTAAAGCGTCTCCCTCCTGTGTGTCGGCTGATTTGCCTGTTGACACCAGGGGGACGTACTTAGTAGATATAGACAATCCTGTCTGTAAGTTATTCTGTTGTGTCACAATGTTGCCGTAAACAGATGTTCGTGTTTTTGTAACAATTTTTATTAAATGAAACGAGTCATTGTCTGAGGTGTAGCGTGAATAACAAGTCTTGTCCACCAGTCATATGCTGGAGTGAGGACTAAAAATGATATAAGCTAGATGGTATGCAGCGGGCAAAAATCCCTAATATGTGCTGCTAATCTAATACAAGAGATGACAATTTAAGCTTATAGTCTATAAGTCGAGTGACTGTATTTTATTGGGAAACCCAATTATGACCAAACGCCAGAATTACTGAAAATATGCCGTATGGAACTCTACAATGTGAATTCCGCAATAAAGTTGCGGTTGGTTCTCTAGCCGGCAGTTCAGAGTATAATAGCAATTTTCAAGTATAAGCGTGCCGCTGTGCCCTCCTGATGGTTATGGTCAGTCTTACTGGGAGGTGCAATTCACCTGAGGGTGGCCGGCTACGTTAAATTGCTGAGAGGCGGGGGATGGTAGGACCTGTATAGTGACTGGGATTGGGCAGCAGGCAGAGATCGCCTGGTGTGTGCCGCAGTTAATCAATTAAAGAGGTCAGCTACTAAGTGTACATAGCATAACTACCATCATAGAAGAATGGTTCAGTATAGGCGATGGTCAGGTATGGGAAATTAAAGATTAAAGCCGTATGGAACCACACACCCTGCACTTAGCATCGGGGTTGTGTGAAGTTCTCTAGCCGGCTGCTTGGATGTGCTCGTGTCACGCTGAAACACCTAGTATGTACACATAAATGTATACCAATTGTACGATGGCAAGTAGTTAGTATGAGCGTGCCGCTGTGCCCTCTTGTGTGCTAACACCGACCATACGGGTAAACCCTGTGGTTAGGTACGGTTCTCACGGGCTACGCTCTAATGAAAACACTGCAGCATCGCTGTGGACAGACAGAAATTTTTTTTTAAGCTAGACATTAGAGTCCTTAAAAGGACTAGTAAAGCAGACCTGCCCTGAAGAAGACCTGCGAAGCGTACGCCGGCCACCATAGCCGTGCGGACGCTCCCTAAGCCTCCTTATCCCTGTCTGCTTTACTAGTCCTTTTAAGGACTCTAATGTCTAGCTTAAAAAAAAAATTTCTGTCTGTCCACAGCGATGCTGCAGTGTTTGCATTAGAGCGTAGCCAGCCGCCCCGTGAGAACCGTACCTAACCACAGGGTTTACCCGTATGGTCGGTGTTAGCACACAAGAGGGCACAGCGGCACGCTCATACTAACTACTTGCCATCGTACAATTGGTATACATTTATGTGTACATACTAGGTGTTTCTGCGTGACACGAGCACATCCAAGCAGCCGGCTAGAGAACTTCACACAACACCGATGCTAAGTGCAGGGTGTGTGGTTCCATACGGCTTTAATCTTTAATTTCCCATACCTGACCATCGCCTATACTGAACCATTCTTTTATGATGGTAGTTATGCTATGTACACTTAGTAGCTGACCTCTTTAATTGATTAACTGCGGCACACACCAGGCGATCTCTGCCTGCTGCCCAATCCCAGTCACTATACAGGTCCTACCATCCCCCCGCCTCTCAGCAATTTAACGTAGCCGGCCACCCTCAGGTGAATTGCACCTCCCAGTAAGACTGACCATAACCATCAGGAGGGCACAGCGGCACGCTTATACTTGAAAATTGCTATTATACTCTGAACTGCCGGCTAGAGAACCAACCGCAACTTTATTGCGGAATTCACATTGTAGAGTTCCATACGGCATATTTTCAGTAATTCTGGCGTTTGGTCATAATTGGGTTTCCCAATAAAATACAGTCACTCGACTTATAGACTATAAGCTTAAATTGTCATCTCTTGTATTAGATTAGCAGCACATATTAGGCATTTTTGCCCGCTGCATACCATCTAGCTTATATCATTTTTAGTCCTCACTCCAGCATATGACTGGTGGACAAGACTTGTTATTCACGCTACACCTCAGACAATGACTCGTTTCATTTAATAAAAATTGTTACAAAAACACGAACATCTGTTTACGGCAACATTGTGACACAACAGAATAACTTACAGACAGAATTGTCTATATCTACTAAGTACGTCCCCCTGGTGTCAACAGGCAAATCAGCCGACACACAGGAGGGAGACGCTATAACTTGTGATAATAGGAATTAAGTGCTAAGGGACGCCGCATGAGCCCAAGTTTTTAATTAGCACTATTTTGTTCACTTGTCCTTGTTATTTGTTATATGTAGTCTGTCATATTTCGCAGCATCCTCTATTTTATGTGATGAATTATTAAAAGTTAAATTTTAAGTTGTTCTTATTTACTGCGGTGCACCACTACCGTGACAAACTGTCCCTTTCTCCCCCTTTAATTAAGTCTGAGCATTAGCTGGTCCCCTCTGAGCCAGTGCAGTGCATATTTAATGAGCCGGCCGCTCATTACATATGTGCATATGTAATGAGTGGTTGGCTCATTAAATATGCACTGCGCTGGGGACCAATAGTGCTCACTGCTGCCTGGGTATCGTTTCAGACCCGTTCAGACAGCAAAAAAAACGGGTCTGAAAAGGGTAGGACCCTGCTTTTTTTACCGTTTCCAAAAAACGTTTTTTTGGAAACGGTTAAATCACTCTGCACCTTTCAGACCGCATATATTACCATTTTAAAACGGTTAAAAAACGGCAAAATACAGGTTTTTTTGTGCGGTGTGAAAGGGGCATTAGTGTGGGCAGGCAGGGAAATTAAAATAGTTTTTTTTTTATATCAGTATATAGTTACGGTTTCATGTCCATTTAACTTGATTTACACTTCATTGTATCATTTTGAATACTAGTTCACAATCGCAGATATTGGCATAGACCAGTGGTTCCCAAACTGTGTGCCGTGGCTCCCTGGGGTGCCTCGGGACACATGCAGGGGTGCCGCGGCTTGGTGGTCCAGGACAAAGTCCAATTATTAATGCTAATTATTTAGGAGCAAAACCAGTGCTGGGGGCTGCCAATCATAGAATGTGTACAAACAGAAGCAAATCCTGCCCTTTACCACATAACTGACCCTAAGAATCGCATATAAACCCATATAAACCCAATCTAATAAATTTTTTTGGACCTGGGGGTGCAGAGAAAAAAATTCTGATTCTCTAGGGTGCCGTGAATCAAAAAAGATTGGGAACCCCTGGCATAGACACATCCCAAAATGTGTTTTGCCATCACTCCCCATTCGGACATGATCGCACGGCAGTGAATTTGCAGTGGCCAGGGATCAGGTAGATGCTGTCCCATTACAGTGAGATCCCGCCTTGCAAATTTATATGCTCACCGTGAGAATAGATGTGTACGGCTGTGAATCTACTGAGCGCATATGTTCAAATCTAATCATAAGCTGCTCACCATCAAATTACTAATCACCACTGATTGCAGGCTCTGAGTAGCCAGGGACTTACTCAGTAGCTTCTAAGAAATCAACTATGATTGAGGCCGGAGCTGACGTCAGACACCCTCCCCTAAAATGCTTGGACATGCCTGCATTTTCCCTAGGCATGCCTGTGTGTATTCTGGCACGCTTGTGGGTTTTCCTCAGTACACCCATTAACTGGCCGGTTACACCCCCAGACATCGGCTTCCTGACAATAACCGCGTGAACAGCGTCAGCACCCACATTGCATGCAGCCCAGGCGCATGAGCAGTGTTTCAATAATCATCCGTTGTGCGAATCCACACAGCAGCGTTCAGGTCTGAATCGGGCCTTCTTATTGGTGCATCGTACAATGGTGTTCATATAGAGTTGCAGTACAGGTTCAGATGTGCACACCAAGAAGTGTATTACAAATGTGTTGGATGTACCTAGGACTAGGCGGTTACAGAGGCTTGGCTAATCATTTACAGATGTAAAGTACTGTAGTACTGGTGTGTTGCTAAAAGTGGTTGCATATAGAGATGCTTACATTGGAGGCCATACTGAGATAAAAGTGGTCTTTAGGGGATATCTGATGGTGGCGTCTGAAGAATACACAAAGCATGATTATGGGGTCTACAGACACAGGGAAATTTACTAGAGCTTCTAAAAGAGGTGATGTTTCCCGTAGCAGTAACTGTGTCCATTCCAAAATCAGGCACTATGAGGAGTGATTCTGCCCACCTCAGTCGATTCCATGGTCTGTCTGTCTGCCATTCATCATATTTAATAATAAGACTGTTTTGGTCATTTAAGACCTATGTCAAGCATTACATCGTACCAGTCCGGGGTTGGCAGGCAGCAAATGATTTTGGTGTCACACAAACTATTGGTTTGATTTAGAGTTTTTTTCTGTTCATTCATTTTGCATTTAATTGCTAAAAATAATCTAACACTTATTTTAAAACACAGCTCTTCTATTCCCACAAGTGATGAGTGGTCGAACTGTTCTAGGGGAAGTGTGCGAGGCGGTAGAAACACTAAGATTGTGGGTTTGGAACCTGGAAGTAAGCCAGCTGTGCCAGGAAGGTTCCTACCACTTAAAATAATTGATAATAAATTAATATGATCTAATGGGGCAGATGTATTAAGCCTTAACAAGAGATAAATGCAAGGGTGATAAATAGAGATAAACATCCAGCCAATCAGCTCCTTACTGACTTTTTTCAAACACAGCCTGTAACATGGTAGTTAGCAGGTGATTGGCTGGACGTTTACCTCTCTTTATCACCCTTGTATTTATCTCTTGTTAAAGTTTAATACATCTGCACCAATGTTTCAATGTGGTGGTTTGGGCCATATTGCTGCCAATTGTTTTCTTACCTATAAACCTATGCAATGTGATACTACTTATGTCAATTGCAGAGTGTTTTCCTTTGGTCAGCTAGCCTGCACTGCAGACTGAAAGGCTGAGACAGATAAGCAAATATGTAAAGTCAATATAGAAGGTAACCGGTAGAGGCTCTGTTAGAGTATGGTAGCCTGATTACTCGTATGAAAGACGAATTGATGAACCCATAAAGTAAAAAACTGTTGGTGTGACTTATTTACAAAGGGACACTTCATATTATGTTGCTACAGTGGTTAACATACAGCCACATACCATTAAGTATGGTATGTTCCCTCAACTACTAAAGGGAAGGGGAACTGCTGCTGGGGTAGTACTTTATTAGCTACGACCACTAATACATACAGCGAACGTGACACGGGTCGCTCATCCCAGGCACCCATTCACACTGCACTTGACACGGGTCAGAGCCGTGTTCAACCCTGGTCATTTTCAGGGTTGAACTCCCGTGTTGCTCGACCCGTGTTGGCCCTTTCAGACTGCACCTCGACCTGTCTTGGGGCCGCAAGAACACGGCAATAACCCAGGTCTGGATTGTGACCGGCTATTAGCTTGCGGTCCAGCGGGGTCCAACGGGAGAAGGAGACTTGAAAATAGCGGCAGACAGACCTGCTTTGTGTCCTGACTCCTGTGCCACCCGGCCATGGCTCACACAGCCGATATTGTGAGTCTTGGCCTGGAAAGGCGCAGGAGTCAAGACACAGAAGATGGTGTGGGGGGCTGCGCACAGTAACAAAAATAGCTGTTTGCTATTTATGTTATTTATGGTATTTATGTTGATTCTGTTATCAATACCTGCCGATGTATCCCCACATTATAACACACTCGGTGTCTCAGATAGTTGTATATCTGTGGTGCCTTTGTGTTCACACTGTAAGAGGTTTAATTATTTAATTATTTATTTATTTACAGTTTCTTATATAGCGCAGCAGATTCCGTTGCACTTTACAATGGTAGACAGTGATAAAACAAACTGGGTAACAACAGACAGACTTGGAGGTTAGAGGCTTACAATCTATAGGGATATAGGAGGGAAACACAAGAACAGGCACCAGTAATAGCATAGCAGTCCCAACAAGTTACAAGTCCAGAAGGGAAGCTATATAATACATAAGTGCCTCACAGGGTTATGCGTGTAGAACTTAAATATGATAGAGGTAACTTTTCAGGGAACACTTGAAAGTTTGGAGGCTAGTAGAGAGTCTTATTGTGTGTGGAAGGGCATTCCCATAGGGTGGGAGCAGCCCGATGAAAGTCCTGTAAGTGAATGGGAGCTAGTGATCCGTGCAGAAGAGAGACGCAGATCTTGTGTAGAGCGGAGTGGTCGAGATGGGAGATATTTTGTGATAAGTAAAGAGATATAAGCTGGTGCAGTATAGTTAATAGCTTTATATGTGAGGAGAAGTGTTTTATATTGAATACGGTAAGATAAAGGCAACCAATGAAGGGACTGGCAGAGCGGATCAGCAGACAATGAGCTTCTTGCAAGGAAGATCAGCCTAGCAGCAGTATTTAAAATGGATTGCAGTGGCAAGAGTCTGTTTTTTGGAAGACCAGTTAGGAGACTATTGCAATAATCAATGCAGGATATAATGAGTGCATGGATAAGAGATTTGGTAGTGTCTTGTGTGAGATTGATTTGAAACACCTGTTGTATTCAACACGAGCATATATGTGGAATGTAATTACAATTGGACTTCTGCACTACTGTACAGTATATACACACTAGGACAGGGGTTCCCAATCTTTTTTAAATCACGGCACCCTAGGAGTATCAGAATTTTTTCACGGCACCTCTAGGCCAATAAAATATAATTTGATGGGGTTTATATGCGATTCTTAGGGTCAGTTATGTGGTAAAGGGCAGGATTTGCTTCTGTTTGTACACATTTTATGATTGGCAGCTGCCAGCACTGGTTTTGCTCATAAATAATTAACCATTAATAATTTGAGTTAGTCCTGGACCACCAACCCAGGGCACCCCTGCATGTGTCCCGAGGCACCCCAGGGAGCCACAGCACACAGTTTGGGAACCACTGCACTAGGAGTTAGTAGTTAATTATAGCAACATAAGAACTAACATATATTTCAATAACCATAAAAATTATAAAAGTTATAAAATGTCTTAAACATTTCTTAAAAATTTAATAATTATAAAATTGTTTTAAAAAAACATTTAAAAAAAAAGTTTTAATGTGTTTATATAGATGTGCTGATATCATGCTGAAAATTCAAACAATAGAAGTTTTATTCCAACAGATTAAATTTCCTCATGCCCCGACGTTTCGATCCACAACTGAAGAGAAGCTGTTGTGAAGGGGTGGGGCTGTAACTCTGCAAGTGCAGCAGGAGGCCAGCAACCGAAGGTCCTGGCTCCTTGATAAAGGTCCAGTTGTGGACCAAAACATTGTCATGATAAAATTTAATCTGTTGGATTGAAACTTCTATTGTTTGAATTTACAATCAATTGAATCTTCTTGATCCTATGGAGAGTGTTCTATCCCTTGCATGAAAGTGTTGGGGTATTTGGACTGTTTAGGAGGTCTATGGTCACACATATCAACCTCTTTTGAACACTCCAATTTTGTCTCTATCAAGTGTGAGTGTGGTCTGATTCCGATATATATATATATATATAGTCTTCACACCTTGATAAAGAGACCAAGTCTTGAAAAGTTGGGTTATCCAGGTCGTCAGTGTCTTTATTTGAGTGCCACCGCTCCCACCACGCTACATATTGAACCCCTGCCGGGGATTTACTGCGGGGGGCACCAGGTCATTTTTGCATCTTCCAGCAGACCAGAGGAGTGCCGCAGCCATCCAATTGTTGTATATATATATATATATATATATATATATATATATACTGTATATATATATATATATGTTTATATATAGTCGACAGGTTGGGTGTGCTGCAGCACAATAACGGAGGCAGATCAGCGTAGGTACAAGTAAATAATTTACTGCGTGGCAACAAACATCTCTAATGCCGACGTTTCGGGGTTCCGTATGCCCCGTTTTCCTTGAAAACGGGGCATACGGAACCCCGAAACGTCGGCATTAGAGATGTTTGTTGCCACGCAGTAAATTATTTACTTGTACCTACGCTGATCTGCCTCCGTTATTGTGCTGCAGCACACCCAACCTGTCGACTATCTCCCACTAGCTGCGAGCACCGGAGCACACAAAGATAGAAGCTGGAGTGCCGGGCCACACCTGTAAGCTATGTTATATATATATATATATATATATATATATATATATATATATATATATATATATATATATATATATATATAGGGAAAGAGATGTGGCCATTTACTGCGCTAATGGTGGGGCAGCACTTCTATAATGCCCAGCTGTTACTAGAGGCACAAGAGATAAAAATGGAAAGAAAAAGGAATATATGTGCTTCCTAAGTTGTTTTTTCACCTTTCTATTAAAGCAGATTTATAAAAGGTAGTTTTTTATTCAACACATTGGTACATAGATTTACAGTTCAAAATAATTTTACAATCCAGAAGACAATAAAATATGATGATCCAACATCAAGTGTTTTTCACAATGAGGATTTCACAGATATAACCCTACGCGTTTCGTCCCTTGGGACTTCCTTAGGGGTGATCTGGATCATGCGTTGTACGGATGTTCTTTGAGGTCGCAGATAGAAATTAGGACCGATAGGGTAGAATGGTTGTTACAGAATGTTACGTTCTCCATGTAGAACCTTTTTAACATGAAATAAGTTCCAGGATAGCCAGGGGATACATCAAATCTCGCATACAGGGATAATCCGCTTATTGGTGAGTATCACTTTAAGGCAGCCTTTTTAGAAATGTGTTGCTTCCAAATGGGTATAATAGTCCGAAATACAGGGAAGTGGTGTCTCCAGATGAAATGCTGCTTTCATCTGGAGACACCACTTCCCTGTATTTCGGACATTTATTAGATAAAACATTTTTTAAGACACTTTTCTTCCTGGTGATGTCAGACTTCACCAACAAATCACCCAGGCTTTTTGGTTTGGAATAACATGGCATAATTGGGGTTGATCTTAGTTTTAGATCATCATCTGCCTGGATGATTGGCCAATGTTTCCTGACCTTATTCAGTACAAGATTCCAGTGTCAGTGGAACTGGTTCACCCATGGTAATTTATCACTGAGCGTTATAGGAGCCTCCAGCTCTATTAGTTGCTCTCTATTAAAAGATAGAACTTTCTCCTTTATATGCATCAGGTCTGATAGATTATAGCCTCCCAACACAAAGCGCAATATTAATTCATCGATCTGTACAGTTGCATTTTCTATTCTGTCATTAATGTGCATTATGCGCAGCATCTGCAAATAAGGGAGGCTATATTAAAAAAATGTTAGGATGGCAGCTGATGCTATGTAGGAAGGAGTTGTGATCAGTGTCTTTTGTAAAGACAGTTGTATGGATGCCGCCATCACTAACTGAGATCCTCACATCTACAAAATCAATATAGTCCTGATGTATTTTTTGGGTAAGCTTGACTGGACTATCACTCATATTATGGTTAGATAGCAGTTCTACAAATTCTAGCTCAGATCCCTTCCAAACCAACATCAACTCTTCAATAAATCTAGTGTAAAATAAGATTTTACTGGAAACTAAATGATCTGCAAACAATTATTTTTTTCACAGATGACCCCAATGGCACAGCCCTTAGTTTAAAAGGTAGAACAGGCCATCAAAAATAAAATAATTTTTTGACAAAATAAATTCAAGCATGGTACAGTATGATATCAATTTGGTGTAAAATCAACAGACATAACCAAATATGTAATCACCAAAAAATCAGCAGTCTCCCTGATTTTCAACATTGTTTTACGTGACTTAAACATATGTTTTCCGTGCCAAATCACATCGTTATCTAACACTCTCCATTTAATAGGGTCAGGGTGAGTGGCTGCTGACCAAACACATGAAATGATTACTTTAGCCAGTGTGGAGAGATAAAGCCACAAACAACATGTTTCTTCTAGATTCAAGCCAAATAGGCACATTCTAGGATTTAAGCAAGAGAGAGAGAGAGAGAGAGAGAGAGAGAGAGAGCGAGAGAGAGCTGTTAGCGAAATATCATTCCAAACTTGAGACACCATGAGACAACTACACAACAAGTGCCAAAATCCTGAATTCTCCTCTTGATGTTTTTTCAGAAAGTGTTAACTCTGGGGGTGTGGTATAAATTACCGACAGTCGGGATCCCGACAGTCATTATCCCGACGTCGGGATCCCGACTGCCTGGTCTCAGACAGCGTGGCCAGCGCAACAAATATTCATTAGTACCACTGCTATTTTAAAGCAGGGTTGGAGGAGAATATTAAAGTCGGCAACCCTGTATTAAAGTAAATATGCTGCTGGAGATAAGTACTATTTGAGTCCTGTGTATTTTTTCACTGGACTCAGTTGGGATTCATTCAGCATCCTGCAGTCAGGATGCTGGTGTTCACAATACTGATGCTAGTATCCTGACTACTGCCAGGGGACCAGCACTGGAATCCCAACCGCCGAATGTAATTTTGCCAGTGCAGGGTAGAATTAGGGCAGGTGGGGGGGGGTTAGGTTTGGGCCCTAGGTTAGGGTTAAGCATCGGGAACGGATGGGTAGGCACATAAATTGGAGGATTGGGGTTAGGTTGCAGGCTGGGTGTTAGGATTCGGCTGCTTGGTGCACTGGCTGGAGTGCAAACCTTGTAGATCATTCTGAACTGAAGCCCCTTCCTAGAATGTTGATGCATGTTGATGCCACACAGTTACAAAAGAAGCAGGTTTGCATCTGAACAGTGAACAGAGCTAGTCTGTGGTAATGACATACAGTAGGTCAGTACTGGAATGTGTAATGTGCCCTTCTCCCTGAGATGCCTGTATATTGGGGCAGTGCCAGATTAAGGTCTAAATGGGCCTGGAGCTGAAAATTATCAAGGGCCTATTATACGCAATAATTGGGATTGTTGCCAGCATCTAATAACGTTGGGGGCATGACCAGTGTTCTGTTTGGGTGGTCTGCTCATGGGTGTGTCTCTATTTGTGTAAATACTTTCAAATAATTATATATGCCTGGAAAAGGCAGGGGGCTGGCATAGGAAAAATGCAGAGATATATATTGGTGGGTGCCCTCCAAAGGTGCACCTGCAGGATGCCGATGTCCTAAGATACTTGCGAGATGAGGCGGCACTTCAGTCATAAAAAAAAACCTGAAAGCTGAAACTTGGAAGACAACCTTTCAGTACCTTTTATGTGGTCACCTAAGTTTACCACACCATATACCCTTTATACAAATCATGCAACACAATAGTAACCCCCTTATACTGTACTTGCCTCTTATACATTATGCCACATGAGCCAAAATTCACACCGACTGAGCCAAAATTCACACTATGGCACACGGATCGAGTCAAAATTGCCATAGATTATGTCAAAATTCACATTTTGTCACATGGATTGAGCAAAATACACACTATACCAAACAGATTGAGCAATAATGAACAATATCCTTCATATACAGGGGCATTGCGCGGCAAAGGCGCGCATTAAAAATTTGCACCATAATGCCCATTACATGTGAAGCCACACACCGTAATGTCCATTACGTATTATGCCAAACACCATAATGCCTATTAAAAATTATGCTACATAAGTGCTGCTTACCTACATGCTCATTGCCCAGGGCTCCATGCTCATTACCAGGGGTTCCCTGCTCATTGCCATGTGGGATTACATGCTCATTTCCAAGGGGAATACATTCTCACGGTAACTGGGGGACAGCCGCCTCTGGGCAGAAATGACAGCCATTGACAGCCAAGCACAGAGCAGGGGGCTGCTCGGCTGTATTCAGAGCACTGCAGGTCCCGGCTATTTGAAATAATACCCCTTTCACACCAGAAAATGCTGGCCCCTTTAACACTAGCCTAGTCCCTGAATTTTCTGATGTGGGGGGGGGAGAGGAACACACACACACACACACACACACAAAACACACTTTAAACAACCAACTATATCTTTGGAACCAACTGACCCATTTACATGTGGGATTCGAATGATCTTGGTCCTGTGATACTGGGCTGTTTGGTTCCAGAGAAATCTGTCCTCAAACAACATGAACAGCCATGAACTTACATTTCAGAAATGAAAAAATCGGTTTACCTACAATATCTCTAGAACCAATGAACCCATATGGACCAGCCTGGTATCAGATCGAAGGCCCATCGATTTGGGTTTGACTGAGTGGGGGTCTGAATTAGCGGGTCCCATGTGATCCTATGGGGAAAATGTTCCAGGTTTGCCTGGCAGTATCTCCGGTTTCTGGGGGGGGGGGGGGGCTAGCGATGCGGGGCCAGGCTCGTTGGAAAGCCCTGGCCCTCAGCTACAAGATGGGCCTATTTTGATAGTGGGCCTGGAGCTGTAGCTCCATCAGGCCCATTGTTAATCCAGCCCTGTATTGGGGCACAAAAACTTTCTGCTAAAAGGTGTTAAAATACTGTCCAGAGAGAAAAAGTACCAACCGACTATCTCTTACTGTCATTCTACAGTCTGTATTTGAAATATGACGATTTGGAGCTTATTGTTTGGTTATTTATATCTGTCCACTTTATCTTCACAAAGTTTAGTAAATAGACCCTCCATAAAGTGGATGGATATTAAGGGGACAATTCAGACCTGTTTGCACAGTTCCAAATTCGGCCCCTCCACATTGGCGAAAATGAGCATGTGCAGGACCCGGCTGAGAGTGCCTTTGGCTAAATTTCTCAACGGCGAGTGACAGGCAGGGGGCGTTCCTGAGTAGACCCCCAGCATTTCATGGTTGTGCCCACAAAAATGAATTGAAGCCGATCTGTGCAGCTGGTGAGTAACTCCTGGGTCACGCCGTGTCTGAGAGCACCAGGCACAGTAGGAGAAATCATATGATGGTAAGTAACAATTTCTCAAACAGATGTGTAGGCACAGGGATTCGAGCGCGCAGGGGGGGTGCATTCGTGTGGCGATGTTAACCTGTTCTCTAGGCTGCGAAAACCACCTATTGAGCAGATCTGGATCTGGCCTAAGTACCAACTAACCAGCTCCTTCCAGTCTAGACACACCGCCTATAAACATGGCAGTTAGGAGCTGATTGGCTGGCACGTTTCTCCTTCCACTTTATCTCTTTCCAAGGTTTTATAAAATATCTCATATTATATAGAGGATTTTTTTTCTATCTATCTTTTCAAGAACAGATGCAATAAGATATTCTGTCTTATAAGCATGTTATGGTAGTGTCACGCGCATGTCACAGGATTGCACTGGGTTTACACTGTATACTAGTTTTAGAGGCATGGCTTAAGCTAGCATTAGCATAAAGTCACAGAGGCAAAAGATGCTAGAGCATCCGACTAAGGCCCTAAGCACATTTGCCATCTGATTCATAAAATACTGAAATACTCCATGTTGTAATTCACATTTGATTTATGCCATAGGATGGAGGGATATATATATATATATATATATATACACACACATAATTATATATGTATGTATATATATGCTTATACTGTAGCTTTCTGACAACCTTTTCATAAATAGCCACATTAGTATAATGTAAATAATTTGCCCATTAACTTAGCTGTCCCACAGATAAACTTCTCAGCAACCACATTCCACATCTTCAGTGCTAGAGCACAGACTTTCAATATTGTCTGCCTCACTATATATGGAGAGATGACTTCTATTTATATATAACATAGTCATACGCAATCTTTGAGGTCCAGTTAGGGTGACCAACTTTCCAATGGGCCAACCCGGGATGGGGGGTCTGGGTCATTATGGTGTAGGTATCAAGTCCCAGACACAGACATACCCCTGAATCATATACTGTAAAACATAATAGACATTGAGTGTTTATTATCTTCAAAACTCACACTGGCTGGCTGGCTGGAATCACACACTGGGGCACAGGCACTGATGATGGTGGCGTCGCTGCTCGCACCTGCCACCACACACAATTTGCTGCTGTGGCCCTGTCTGCTGTCCCTCCTCCACTACTCCCAGCACGTGCTGGCGGAGGTGGGACAGAGTGGGATGTCACGGCGAGCACTGATCCGCCCGCGTCACCGCGTGCGTCATGTGGGGGTGCGCCGCGGCTGGCCGGGCGGACATGACTTAAGTAGCTGCGCCTGCTGACATCATTGCCAGGGCAGCGGGGCGCGGCTGCGTGACTCAGGGAGCTATGTATGCGGCGAATTCGGGCGAAAAGTATGTAAAGACCGTCCGTCGTCCAGCCAATCTGAATGCAATGCTGCTGCCCCTAGGCATAGGCTGCCGTCCTAGGCAATTGCCTAGCATGCCTATGCCTAGGGCCGGCCCTGGCTGCCCTTCAATCCACCAACAATTTTAGTTAGTTAAAACCGGGACTTTCCACGTCCCTTGATGGGTTTGGCCGGGACTTGGGATTTTAGCAGTCAAAACCGGGACAGTCCTGAGCAAACCGGGACGATTGGTCACCCTAGGTCCAGTCCCAAACATTATAACACATTGTAGCACAAATCTCATTTCAGAAAGATGAGAGATAACTTTAAGTTTGTAAGTACAGCCTTGAGACCATAGTCTATTTCTAGAGATAAAAGCCCTACTGTAAATCCACCATTAAATATTTACAGTAGCTTTGGAAATAAGGCTACAGTTCTCTTTACTAACGAAGCACCCAGCCAGTGATACTTTAGCTATCTCCACAGGGTGCTTTTGGAGGGGATTACGCCTGTGTGAGGAAGAGGCCCATGTGTCTGGGCCCCCTCTTTTCTAGCTGGAAGCGCTGTAGACTCTTTACAGTAGGGGGTACTTATGTAGTATCTGGGCTGCCGATTTTTTGATTGTATGCCTTAAGTTAAGGCATACAATCAGATGCGATGCGATGCGATATCGCATCGCATCGCATCCGATATCGGATGCGATGACCCGATTTTTCCATAGGAATCAATGTTAAAATGATTCCTATGGAAAAATGGGTCCTTTTCATACCCCTACTATCCAAGTGGGCATGGAGTTGGATATAAACCTGTGGCGAGCGTAGCGAGCCACCGAGCCCGAAGCGTGGCGAGCGAAGCGAGCCCCGCGAGGGGACGGTATTCGTCCCCTCGCGGGGCTCGCTTCGCTCGCCACGCTTCGGGCTCGGTGGCTCGCTACGCTCGCCACAGGTTTATATCCAACTCCATGCCCACTTGGATAGTAGGGGTATGAAAAGGACCCATTTTTCCCATTGAATTCCATGTTAAAATGGACTCAGTCCATTTTAACATTGATTCCTATGGAAAAATCGGGTCATCGCATCGCATCGCATCGCATCGAATCGCATGGTCGCATGCGATGCGATGCGATCTCCCGATCCGACCCGATTTAGAAATCGGCAGCCCAGATACTACATAAGTACCCAGTAGGGTTGTAAAGGACCCGAGCACTGTTCCAGAGTCTACTGCGCATGCCTGAAAAGCCAGGAAAATATCTGCAGCACCATTTTCCTGGTTATTTCTGCAGCGCTACTGCAGCCAATGTGAGACACTAGAGCAGGGGTGGCCAAATCGGTCCTCGAGATCTACCAACGGTCCACATTTTCCAGGTTACCTAGCTTGTTCACAGCTGCAGTCATTACGAACTGTCACATTTTCAAACCAGCTGCATTCATTCCTACTATAGATCCACAGGTTGCCTGGAAAACATGCAACGTTGGTAGATCTTGAGGACAGATTTGGCCACCCCTGCACTAGAGGGTAAGTACAGTATAGAAAAAATGGGTGTGGGGTGTGGGCACCCCTGGACCTTGGGAGGCTATGTGCACTGAACACATTGCACTCATTATAAATATGCCAGTGTATCTCCAGGTACTTCTACTTTATATATATATATATGCAGACCTACTTAAGGTTCCTTGTGGTCCTCATAAAAATGTGTCCTCTTACACCCAGATCTGAGGGGAGGCGTATGAAAATTGGGCATCCCTCTCACCCCCTGGAAAGGTGAGCAAGTCCCCTGTGAACTCCGCAGTCCCCCACAAGTCCCCTCAGCAGGGAGATCCGAGGGACGCGATTTATGCAGAATTGCATCATCATGGCTCTGTCCCCACTGCACAACATATGTTTAGCTGCCTACAGTAAGACCCGCCCCTAGACACTAACATCCTGCATGCCCCTACTATTGCTTCATCCAGATAGTTACCCTCTTCCAGGAAGAGGGCAGCCAGAAAGTCGGCTAAGTTGCCCTCAATATGCCATATGAGGTGAAACCCCTTTGCTGACTGAGCCGCTATGAGCAGTATATAAGAGATGCAGCAAAACATCAATAATAGGGGTGAGGTATATGATCCTGACAGTCGGGATCCCGACAGTCATTAGCCCGATGTCGGTATCCTGACTGGCTGGACTCAGACAGCGGGGCGAGCGCAACAAAGCCCCTTGCAGGCTCGCTGCACTCGCCACGCTGCAGGCACAGTGGCTCGCTACCTATTCTATTCTCCCTCGTGGGGGTCGGAGAATAGCTGGTGGTCGTCGGGACCCCGAGTGTCTGGGTTTTGACTGTAGGGGTTCCGATGTAAGGGTAATGACTGTCGGGATCTCGACTGTTGGGAAACTGTCCGGCACCCCAGTAATAGTGCTCTAGAGAAGCCTGGTTGCAACTACAGTATAACTGCACAGGAATTTGATTTCAACTTTTGGTATTGGATATTCAGGAGATGACCTACTAGTACAGTATAATTATGAAAAAATTAAGTTTACTAAAATATATCATTGACCAAAAATTGCCCTTTGACATGAGGTGTGTAGTGTTACAGAATAGACGTCATGAACATTTTTGATCCTGTCATTGTGGGCCACATGTGTCAAGCTTCAAAAAGTGATAAAATGGAGAGTGATAAACAACCATCCAATCAGCTCCTAAATGGCATGTTACAGTCTGGGTTTGAAAAAAAGCAGTTATGTGTTGATTGGCTGGTTGTTTATTGATCTCCATTTTATCTGTCTGGTTAGGGTTTCAAAGTGCCTCCAAGTTGTTGTGGCCATTCCCTGATCAGCTGGGTTTATATACACCATGGCCTTGTCACCCTAATACCTGGGCAAAATATTTTTCATGACACACCTGGTGACCAATCATGCCCTGCTCACATGAATAGAGAATGTCATATATGGACATTTAACCATATTCTGTGCCCTTTCCCACCCTACTGCACAATACTGACTGTCTGAACAGTTTGTGACTTGCAGCAGGGAAAGGGTTACAGTCACTGTGCTGTAGCTGGCATAGGCTGAGACAATTAACAGCCAGGTGCTGTGACTGTTGGCATTTGGGCGGCAGCTATCTTAAGGGAGGGTGTGTGAGGAGACGCTGCGCAAGTGAACTGTCAGAGACACTGTTCCCAGGGACCAAAGTTTGTGAAACAGCAACGGGAGAGAAGCCTGAGACTCCCTGAGCAAATCCACAGCTTCCGGAGGTGGAGTAGAGGCCAAAATCCCATTACTCGATGCAGCCCAGGGAGTGTGGTGATGCAGCTCCCTTTGATACAGGGGCATAATCACCTTCATAAAAGCCTCACCTTTCTCTTCCCCTGGAGAGGAGAATGGGGATCCTTATTGCTGGTGATCCAGAGAAAAGGTGTCATGCCTCCCCTCTCATTGAAAATGTGGCACCCTCATTTGGCAGCACCTACAGTAATCACTGATAGTCACTTGCAAATCCCACCACTGTAAGTGAGGAGAAAGAGACATGGTAAAAGTTGCATATTTAATGACACTATGCCAGGACAGTAATAGTGGTAGTGGCTGCTGCATGAGTCAGAATGTGAGGATACACATAGAGAGGGAGAGTGACTCACACCCTTCATAATTGTATAGTATATGTGATAAAGCAGCAGGATTTGTCCAGTTTCATATCCTTACCTATTAGAACAGAGAAATACCCCTTTAAAGTCACAAAAATAACCCAGGTCGAACCCAGGTTGCTGACATAACGACCCGGTAGACGTGCAGTGTGAGATTGCCAAACCTTATAACCCGGGTCAAGCAACCCAGGTTTTCGACCTGAGTTATAAGAAGGGTTAAATGTGAATGCACCGGACCCAGGTCAGAGCCAGGTTGGACCCGTGCTTGCGATGTGAAAGAGGTATTATAGAATCTTAGGGGTTTATTTACTAAAAGGCGAATTCTAGTGAAGATGGGATGTTGCCAATAGCAACCAATCAGAATATACTTCTTATTTATTTAGCACCTCCTAGAAGATAATAGACTCTGGTTGCCCATAGCAACAACCCATATTCAATAGAACATCTATCCTAGTAAATAAACCGCCTAGTGCAGCCATTAGAGGAGATACCTGGCCTCGGAAGTAAAAATTGTTACAAGTAACAATTTTGTCTGACTGTTACATCTGCCTCCGCCTGCAGTGAACATGGTTTTGTCCATTACAGAGAGAATTTGCTTTTGAGAGTGAACCAGAATCAGGCCCTTACACCCTTTAAGAAGCTAGAGACACCAGGGCCAGTTTGTAGTCTTGTCCTCCTAATCTTAAACCTGATATAGTTGGTTTGAAACGTATTGCCCTGGCTAGGGTTTGTATGCATAAAACAAATAGTAAAGGAGATAAGGGTCAACCCTGTCTTGTGACATGAAATATACTAAATTAATCTGATATTGCTAATTTTTGCTGACGGAAGTTTATAGAGTGCCATGATTCTATGGAGACAGGTGTGACCCAGCCCCAAGTGTCATAATACGCCATACTGTACATGAAATCCAAGTGTACTTTTCTCTGTAGAATGCTTTTTCTGCTTCTGTTGATATAACAATACATGGTGAAGGAGATCAAGAGGTATAGTGAATCACATTTATTACTTTTAAAGTGTTGTCTCATACCCTCAAGGTAGCCATACATTACTATGATTTTGCCCAATTTCACCCATATCCGACGCATTGGGCTGAGAATTTGGGTGAAATCGTACAAGTCACATGTCTTCTACCCACTCTGATCCAATGCGCGATCCCGTGCCCCAGATCACAAGTGCTGCACATAGGACTGCATGCGATATATCATATCTGATCCTGTCGCCCTGGTAGGTACCAAGCAGTTGAAAGGGGATTGTGTGCGACTTTGAGGAGAAGTCATACAAGTGTATGGGGGCTTTAAGACAAAGCCCATCTGATCTCCATGGATCAATTTAAAAAATGTAGACAATTTGCAATTAATTTGGCAAATATTTTTTAAATCTATGTTTAGTAAAGAAATTAGACTGTAACTAGAACATAGGCTGGGGTCTTCTTTACCATCTGTTGGTAGGACCATTATGTAAGCTTCACAGCAACTCTTATGATAAATTAATTTTATCGAATATGGCATTGAAGGCCTGCTTTAGTAGCTCTTATGATAAATAAATGTTATCGAATATGGCATTGAAGGCCTGCTTTAGTAGCTCTTATGATAAATAAATGTTATCGAATATGGCATTGAAGGCCTGCTTTAGTAGCCTGCCAGTTTGTCCTTAAATAGGTGATAGAAAAGCCATCTGGCACTGGGATTTTGCCTGCAGGAGAGGATTCAATAACTTTAGGAAAAGGAAAAGGGTTCATCCAGGAATTCAATATCCTCTTGGCACAGGACAGTGAAGTTAAGAGACTCCCGATTTTTGGGGTAGTCCCCCACAGCCCCAGAAGATTAGGTGGCTCTCCCACATCCTGCCCACTGCCTAGTGAAGTGGGCAGGATTGTTTATTACTCACCGGCAATCACAATAGTCTTGGGAAGGGTCGGGGATAAATG
This sequence comes from Crinia signifera, assembly GCF_055691185.1. Classification (NCBI taxonomy): domain Eukaryota; kingdom Metazoa; phylum Chordata; class Amphibia; order Anura; family Myobatrachidae; genus Crinia; species Crinia signifera. Next base: position 166,179,625 of record NC_139219.1, read on the forward strand.
CATGGATCATGTCATTCAGCTCAGCCCCTCACTGTAGACCCTCCCTTAGCTTCCAGGAGGTTAGGCAAGAATGAGTTAATGATTTCTGTGGGTAGTGCACTAGCAGTGCGTGACCGATCTTCACAACATTATGGAGGTGTCATTCTGACACTAGACTGGCACCTCTCCCCAACCCCACAATACATACACCTCAGGTGGCAAGAAGTGGGAGAAGTAGAGTGGAGCAGAAGGGGATTGTGGAGACAGTAAATTATCATCAACATGGAATAGATCATAAAGTGTATAACATCTGTTTATTGTACAGTAAATCATACTGTAGTAGTAATCATTCATTTTTGGAAACCATGCATATAAATACTATTATATTAAGTACAGTAACTGAGCAAAACACAAACAGTGTGGGGAAACATCCTAGCATCAGATAGAGTTAATTTACATGATTTATCTTCTTGCTGGCCTCGATAGCCAGAAATACCAACACCCTCTCAAAATGCTTAGTATCTGATGCCATATTTGGATAGAAGAAATGCTTATTCCTGCCCAGTGTTAAAACAATTCCTGAAAGCCAGTGAGCAGCATTATGTTCCTTTGTGCCATAAAATGACTGTATATGTTTTTGCCCTACAGCTAACTACACAATTCTGATTCTAATTATGGAGTGCACAATATAAGATAGATAAATAAATAAATTAGAACCTTTCCTGTTTCTAGTATAAAACAGGTTCTGTACACAACACAGTAGATTTAACTCAGATGAGCCAAAACCATTTCACTACAAATTTGAAAACTAAAGATAACTAAATAAGAAGTAAAAAAAAAGTCTTAAAGATATATTGCTTACCATGCCATGTGTGTTTATTTGTACAGAGATGTCAACCAGGATTTTACTATTCAGTTTCTGGAGAATGTTTGCCGTGTTCATGCAATGGAAACTCACACAAGTGCCTGGATGGTTCTGGGTCCTGTATGGTAAGATCTATTATTCCATCTATTTCCGTTTTATTGTTGTTTGCTGGAATAGTTTAAACATCTGTGTTTATGAATTGGAAATATAAACAACATAGAAATGTTGCCATGTAGCAATGTGTTTTTAGCACATGCTATACACTTACAGTACATTTGGTGACCAGACCTATCCCACTGTAAAGGCCCCCATGCACTAGTCCGATTTGGGCCATTTCACCCAATCCCGACGGATCGGGCTGAGAAATCAGCCCAAATCGGATGTGTTTTGACATCCCATTGATTCCAATGCGTAGTCTTGTGCCCATCGGAGGTCAGACCTTCATGTGGTCCGACTGCCGACTTGGTCCCCCTTCCAATGACAGGGGACAGGGTCACATGTGATGCATCCTATGTACAGTAAAAGGCATGCGATCCTGCTGCCCAGGACATTTTCGGGCAGCTTAAGGGGAATCGGATGGCCATACACTGCTGCAAGACATCAAACCTTAAGGTTGCAACTTGTAATCCGTCAGTATTCATCTTTCATGCATTTTATTGCACTTTTTTAATACAGGCAAAATAATATACTTTAGTGGAGCACTGGCCCAGCCTCTGGGCTATTACTAATTTTATAACCCACAAAGACTCTACTCACTATCCTACATGTGTCTGTGACTCCCATACATGGAGGATAGCCACATTTTGCTTGATGCTGTGACAATGATCTACATCCCAAATGTAATATGTTTTAGACCTAGAGGTTGTGAAGACTGGGGCATGAAAATGCAATCAAAGAGGCTCACTAAAGGGTGTGGCCAGTTGCTAGAAGGGTGTGGCCATTTCAACAGACAGGACTGGGAAGGCATTAACAGGCAGGGGTGCTGGGATAAAGAGGAACAATTTGGAGAAGGGCTTAACACAGCAAACTGGCAGCAACACTGTTCTCACAAGAAGAAGCCTCAGTCATACCCCTGCCGCAAAACTGCCGCAAAAATGGCGGGTAAGAACCGGGTCAACGGCGGTGTAATTAGGTCACCCCGTGTCCCTTTACACAGTACTTCTTCCCAGGTCCTGACCTGGGTTGAACATGGCCTAGTTAGAGGGCAGTGTAAACATGTACGCCAGGTCATCCGACCTAGCCACCATTTACATCAATGGGGGAAGTCCAACCTCTGGGCTGCAGCGTCCGCAGGTTGAACGGGGGGGGGGCACAGCCTCTGCTGCTGTCTGCTGTACTCCGTAGACAACAGCGGTGGCAGGGAGAAGGTGAACGGAGGCCTGTGTGCGGCATCCATTCACCTCGCGGATGAGGGCTGGGGGGGTGCACGGGGCTGGGGACAGCCCAGCAGCTTACCTTGGTACTGGGCTTTACCCCAAGCACGGCGATCTGCGATCCCAGCGGGGGAGGTCGCGGTCCGGCGCTTGGAGATGATGTCATCTCCAAGCGCTGCCTCCATCTACACTGCGGGTAGGCACCGCAGTGTAAATGATGACAATCCCAGATCCAACCTGGCTTGGATACGTTTTCCAAATGCTTTGTCGGATCTGGGATTTTTGGTGTAAAAGGGGTATCACCCAGCCAGGCAGAGCAGGCACAGTCTCTAAGGGTCATACAGTATGTGCTAATCCTTGAAAGGTGATTAAGTGGAGAGTGATCAAGTACCATCCAATCAGCTTCTAACTGCCATGTTACAGGCTGCGTTTGAAATGTGACAGTTAGGAGCTGGTTGGTTGGTATGTTATCACTCTCCATTTAATTATTTTCTAGGCTTAATACAGATGGAGCCCCTCTCAGTGACTGCCAGCACTCACCAGAATGTCCCCGCTGGTGAGCGCTGTCAGAGAGGGACTCCATTAGACTGGGACGCGTGAGCGTCTCACACGCATACGCGTCCCAGTCAGTCGGCGGCTGTGCGGCAGGACCCTGCCCGTCTCCGCTTCAGGGAGACGGGCAGGGTTAGGGGGGAGGTGCAGGGAGGTGGGGGGCATGAGGAGAGCTCTGTGGGAATGGGGCGCACGAGCCCCCATCCAATGACTCTATGACGCAGGGGGCGATTCTATCTCCAGCCCCTGTAAGCATGACAGCGGCTCCATCTGGTACTTCTGGCCCAATGAGTTACTCCCATGAGGCTGATGCTGATTCTGTGCGTCAGAGGAGCATGTAATGGGCACATGCTCCTCAGACCCCCAGCAGAACCATCACCATCATCACAGTTCCTTTCCTCCTATGGTAGAGGGCATGGCTACAAATAAGTTCTCCTAGGTTTTCCCCAAAATCTTTGTCAGTCTAGTTCAAGCCATCCTAGGGGTATATTTATCAATGGAGGCAGTGGGGACCCATTCCTTCTCGCCAATAAGTAACTATTTTATGGCCTATTAAACATAAAAACATTGTCAGGGCCTGTCCAGATATAGTGGTTGGCTATAACTATAATATTACTGCTGACTAGGGCACTAGTAGAAGCATTGACACTGCAGGGATGGAATCCGACGATGGTGTGAGCAAATGGTTCCAAGGTCCAAAAAACTTGGTAAATTAGGCCAGAATGCAGTCCCCACTGAGCATATCCAAAACTGGGATCTGTAGCCAGAGCAGTAGAGAGCCTGGCTGAACCCAGATACTTTACAGGGTTTGCGGTTCTCGAGAGATATGGCCATGCACCCTTACAATAAAATACAGAAAATATAGTAGTTTAAATACCTGCCTAGCCACCTTGCAGCCCCGCAAATGGCAGCATGTGTTGGGTTGAGAAGAGCTGCTGTTGTAAGGTAATGGGTGCCCTGCTGCCCCCCCATCAGACCTGGACCCGGGTAATTAGTACCCACACACACACACACCCTGCTCCCGGCGCCACTGTCTGTAACCATGGGTATAGCTATACTGGGTGCAGGAGGTGGCAATTCTTTGGGGTCCAGAGACTTAGGGCCTCATTCTGGTTCACTCTTTCTGAGAAAATCCTTCTTAGATGGACAAAACCATGTGCACTGCAGGGGAGCAAATGTAAAATGTGCAGAGAGAATTAGATTTGGGTGAGTTATTTTGTTTCTGTGCAGGGTAAATATTGGCTGCTTTATTTTTACACTGCAATGTAGATCTCACTTTGAAGTAAAACCCCACCCAAATCTAATTCTCTCTGCACAAGTTACATCTGCCCCACCTGCAGTGCATGGTTTTGTCCATCTAAGAATGATTTTGTCAGAAAGAGTGAACTGGAATAAGGCCCTTAGGCAGAAGCAATTGGATATTTTTCATTTTTATTCAACAGAAAGCCCATGTCCTAGCTTTACATTAGTTTGTGTACGCATCAACCTGCTAGCTGGGTCACACGAGAACTTATACAACGAGACAGTGAATAAAATAAAGCTAGCTTCTCTTTTTATCAATAAGATTTGTAAATTTAAACCATAAACTAAAATGTATGTTTCACATCATAATTTCCTCACAAGTGTTTATACGGGTCAGGTAACCTTGTCAAATTAAATATGGAATTTTCCCATGGCAATTTCACTACATTTACAAAACATCTGTCTGCCACATGTTAACTGTATGCCGTTATTTATTACACTATTATTTATTATGTTTTAAGTCCATATAGAAATCCCTAAATACGAATAAAACTTTTTAAACTAAAGCATAAAATACGATATTATTGATGAGATTTCTGTACTACAGTACTTGCTGAAGCCTGATAGTACAGCGCCATATTTGCAGAAGATATGGAACCCATTTGTCACTCACTATGCATGACTAGTAGCTTTCTTGTCTGGGATCTGCTCTCAGACTGACCATTGCCACTGGTCACTGTTACAGTACATGTGAAATAGTTCAGACCAGTGTTTACCACGACTATGCTTCCTCTTATATTTAATTTTCCATGTTTTCCCTATTAGACCATGTTGAACAGGAAGTCAGTAAAGATGAATATGAATCAACAAGTGAATCATTGTTTGGTGCTGTTCCAGAGGAAGATACTTGCATTATTAAAGTTAGGTCATGCCCATGAGAGGTCTATTTCCAGTCCTCAAATGCTTGCAGTAGCTTGAAAGTTCCATTTCATAAATGGGCATTGGGCAGGAACTAAATAATGTTGGAAGATTCCACGTAAATAGGAAAAGATTAACAAACTGTCCACAAATGATGTAGCCAAAGCAGTGCGTCCTCTTGCATCCATATACTATGGAGGTCACTTAGGGCCTTATTCTGATCGGTGCGGATATTCCCGAATTCTTTCGGATGGCGTTTTTTAGCCGTCTGCGCATGCGTGGCGATCGCTAGGCGCATGTGCCACGCATGGTCTCCGTACTTGTTCTCACTAATCCCGTACAGAACTGTGCACCGCATACATTCGGGCAATAGGGGTGTGTTATGGGCGTCATGCGGAAAGACACAGGGGCGTAGTTTCAAAGTGGGCTAAACTGGGCGGAAACATGGGCGGACACGGGGGAGTACACATATATTGGTAGGCGTGCATTCGGACAGCACGCCGAATGCACGCGAACAAAAAGGGAAGAAATGTGCGGTGTCCAAAAGGTTACTTTTGCTTTGCGGACACCACTCGGTCATGCGCTAGGCAATCGGAACGCCTAATCAGGACGGACGCACCTCAACCAATGTCACCTGAACCCAATACAATCACATACTTTACCCATGACTTGTTAATTACACGCTTCTCACTGCTACAATTGGAAGCATTGCAGCTTAAAGGGAACATTACATGCTGCACTTGTCACACACTTTAACACTGCAAATAATGCACACAACTTAATAATATTAATACTAATACACATGCCACTTCTGCATTAAATTAAATCTAAATTAATACAGACATTTGTGGGGCCAAAATAACATTTATTACAGCTTTCCGTACGTTCTCACGCGGTTCTCACGCGGTAAGACCGTGCTTGTGCGGGAAGACCGTGCTCGAATCTGTACGTTTCCCCCGCACACGCATGGTTTATATGTCGTCCGTACACACGCCCTGTTCTTAAAGAGTGAGTCCGTCCGAATGCGGAGGACACGTGGGCGTTTCTACGGACGATGGCCGCACGCTGCCGCACAGCGATGCGTGCGGCCCGCACCGAAAGAATTCGGGAATATCCGCACCGATCAGAATAAGGCCCCTAGAGTAGGACACATTAAATGCATGTCGTAAAGTATGCCGCTTTCACATTCATATACTTTGAGTTTTATATCGCTTGCAAACAAAATAGTCTATTAATTGTGTCATCTTGTATGCACCTTTTAAGTGCGTTACGGTATGCTCTAAGCTATTATGATACAGCTGCAGTATGTATCATTGGAATAATGCTCAGGGCATAATTACATTAATTCATACCTCTACAGCAGGCATTCCCAACCACGGTCCTCAAGGCACACCAACAGTGCAGGTTTTAGTGATATCCAGGCTTGAGCACAGGTGACTTAATTAGTACTTTAGTGATTCTGGTTAAACCATCTGTGCTGAAGCCTGGATATCACTAAAACTTGCACTGTTGGTGTGCCTTAAGGACCGTGGTTGGGAATGCCTGCTCTACAGTGAACAAATCACCGGGGCTCATACCCTGAGCTGGCTCCTGCTAATTAGGGATGGACACTGATGGTCGATGTTTCAGAACCATCAATGTTTTTCAGATGGTAGTGTTTTTGGCATTTAATGGTGCCCTTCCTATGTTTGTCACCATCGAATGCTAATCATTTGATGGTGTGCCAATGGTGGCTGGTTTTTTTCTAATTCCCAATAGCAATGCATCCCCTGGCTGCCGTGTCTGTTTGAGGGAAACTTCCTAGGTTCATTGGAGGCTGTCTGACTCTCGCTGCTTCAGTCATGAGCCTGCTTAGTTCCCCGCCCCTCTCTAGGGTTGCTGCTAGACAACATGGCCCACTGCTAGCTCTGATTGGCTCTCACTGACTCAGAGAACCAATCAGAGCACAGACTTCACCCTGCAGCAGTGCCAGGTTTCAGTGTCCATGTCGACTGTAGAAATTCGGGTCACATTTAAAAAAAAAAATCCCATGTCAACCTTTTTACTGTACTGTAGTATTACCTAATACTTGTGTCGACCTAATGACCCTGTTGACTTAACCCATGTCTACCTACAGTCATGTCGACCATCCTGCATGTCGACCTTAATGCATGTCGATCTAATGTTGTGGACCTAATGCTTGTCAACCATCATGCTGTATACGCAATGATCCATATCTATTCTAGGGGATCCAGACCGGGGAAAAAAAAAGAATGTACACACGCCCTAGCAAAATAACGAAAGTATCCTGTGCATACTACCGTATCACCTGTAGAGAACTGTAACCAACAGCATCTCTCAGCAAACACTTTCTGGAACTAGTACTTTAAAAAGTAGCTGAAGAAAAAAATAATTGGAGTCCTGCTCTCAACTAACTAATACAGGGGGACTATGATTGTATAGAGGGCCTGATTTTGGTTCGCAAAAGCAAACTCATTCTTTAATGGACAATCCATGTGCACTGCAGGGGATGCAGATGTAACATGTGCAGAGAGAGTTAAGGTGCCCATACACTAGTAAGATTTATCTTCAGATCTGGCTGGTTGGAACAAAAACATGGTTATGGATGAGTGACAGTTTGTCAGTGTTCCAGCCTTTCCAAGCAAATGGTCAACTGTCATTTGTGCTCATCCATCACCATGTTTTTGTTCCAACCAGACAGATCTGCAGATAAATCTGCGTGTATATGGCCACCTTTTGATTTGGGCGGGGTGTGTACTTCAAACTGATATCTATATTGCAATGTAAAAAAAAGCAGTTAGTATTTAGCCAGCACAGAAACAAAATAACTCACGCAAATCTAATCTCTACACATGTTACATCTGCATCACCTGCAGTACACATGGTTTTGTCCATTAAAGAATGAGTTTGCTTTTTTACCCCATTTGGGGTAATTTGCCCCAGTACCCCAGAATCTGGCGATTCCCTGTGCTGGCTGAGAGGCGCTACATCTGTATATACATATACAGTATATATATATATATATATATATATATATATATATGTGGAGAACAGACTCTTGTTTCGCGCCTCCAACCTAGTAGCTGATTCAATTGGGCTGCCTTACCTACAAGGACCCCTGTTGGATGGGGACAAAAGGGAATATGGATGGCAGTTGTGGGTTGGCGCCCTTTTTTTTAGACCTTTAGTGATTGGGTCTATATAGTTTAACAAATTCCAAATGAAAAAGTAAAGTCCAGAATTTATAAGTATTTATTAAAAAGTCTCTTGTTCCACACTTCAGTGGTGATTATTTCAGACCATAAAACGTTCAGTAATATATTTCACAATAGCGAATATACGATATCAACGCGTTTCGTCCCAACATGGGACTTCATCAGGGGTTCGCGAAAAGCATTGACATAATTTCCACAGCTTTCATAGGTTGAGTATGACTTATCAGATGTTATGAACTAGGTCCTTAGAAATTCAGAGGTACACTGTAGCTTTAAGACCTTTTTTTCCTCAATGGTTCAATCGGTATAATGAACTTTATAAGTCTGCATGCACATGAACGAATAGCTTGGTGGTTGTGGGTTTCCAAGGTATTATTCCCGATAGTTTATTAAAAAAACTGATCCAATAGTACAGATGGTTCTGTTGTGTAGGTAATGATAACCTATGTGGAATCAGGAGTAAGCACACTCAATATGCCGTTCTTGGACTGCTTGGATTAAGCTTCTTATTGACAGGTGGACCCTCTCATTATGAGGCCGACCTGGACCAATATATGATCGAAGACAGGTACAATCAGTATACAGCTGTATATAATTCAGAGTGTGGTTTTCACTGTCCTTTCTGAGGTGTGTGCCAGTGGAAAGGTTCAGTGGGAATGACTTTCCCACTGAACCTTTCCACTGGCACACACCTCAGAAAGGACAGTGAAAACCACACTCTGAATTATATACAGCTGTATACTGATTGTACCTGTCTTCGATCATATATTGGTCCAGGTCGGCCTCATAATGAGAGGGTCCACCTGTCAATAAGAAGCTTAATCCAAGCAGTCCAAGAACGGCATATTGAGTGTGCTTACTCCTGATTCCACATAGGTTATCATTACCTACACAACAGAACCATCTGTACTATTGGATCAGTTTTTTTAATAAACTATCGGGAATAATACCTTGGAAACCCACAACCACCAAGCTATTCGTTCATGTGCATGCAGACTTATAAAGTTCATTATACCGATTGAACCATTGAGGAAAAAAAGGTCTTAAAGCTACAGTGTACCTCTGAATTTCTAAGGACCTAGTTCATAACATCTGATAAGTCATACTCAACCTATGAAAGCTGTGGAAATTATGTCAATGCTTTTCGCGAACCCCTGATGAAGTCCCATGTTGGGACGAAACGCGTTGGGATCGTATATTCGCTATTGTGAAATATATTACTGAACGTTTTATGGTCTGAAATAATCACCACTGAAGTGTGGAACAAGAGACTTTTTAATAAATACTTATAAATTCTGGACTTTACTTTTTCATTTGGAATTTGTTAAACTATATAGACCCAATCACTAAAGGTCTAAAAAAAAGGGCGCCAACCCACAACTGCCATCCATATATATATATGTATATATACATACACACACACACACACACACAAATGCACAGAATAGCCTCTCTGCATTTTTAGATTTATGTTATAGGTTGGGCCTTTCCTGTTTAGTTGTCACTTTTTCCAGCAGCTGTTATAAAACATTCAGAAAAATTGTGATGAAGAGCTAAAATGCAATTTTTTCCAGTGGTGGTGATAGAAGAACTCTGCGTTATCCAACTATTACAGTCACCATGATGCTGGACTACAGCCAAAAACAATCTTGATTTTGTAAATCACAGATGGCCTTTGTTGTCCTATATATACTGTATGCATAGTTATGCCGCTGTGAGCATCAACCGCCTATGTCAGTTTTTCTTGACCAAGAAAAATAGTCCTTCACACAGTGGCCCGTGCAACTCCGATTTTGTTGATTTTAGTGTGCTGATGTCCACACAATGGTTCTGACCACATTAGTGAGATCTTTTCTATTGTGCGGGATTTCTGTGGGGATTCAAAGCACCTTGAAGTCTGACACCCAGTATGGGGTAACAAATTAAATTATCTAAAGAATTCCTAAACAGTAAATGATGGTCTTAGGTCTATTTTAATAGTACTATAAACACATGATCGGTAATGTCCATTATTATACATTTTTAAGACATAGACATAGATTTTCATGTGGTTCCACTATGGCAGAATCCAGGCTCATTCATATACATTCTGTAAATAAAACATTGGTATTGCTTACAAATCCGAATCATGCCGTATGTCAACAAAGTTATTCTATATATACATTACTGTGACAACTATTACTGTATCTGTAAATTGAACCGGAGACCAACTGTAAGGGGGTATAGCAAGGGGTCCTATTTGTCAATGTGACCTGATGGGTATGATATGGAAGAGCTGCACTGTCTAGATCGACATTAGGTTGGCCATGTATGGTCACCATGTTCTAGATCGACAGGTAAAAGGTAGACAGTGGGCAAGTCGACCTATACAAAAAGTCAGCAGGATTAAAAGGTTGACGAAACAATATTTGACACAAAAATGGTCAACACAAGTTTTTTTCTTTTTAAATTGGGATTTCATTTTGTATGTTTCACCATACTGTATGTGACCACAATCATTAGAAACATGTACCCTTGCAGGCTTGTTTCCCTTGCCATACATCAGGCAAGGTGGCTCACTCATCCCAACAACATCCCATCTTTAATACAACTCCCATCTTAGTAAATTTACCCCTGTGTGTTTTCGGTACTTGTGTATTATAGCGGCGCCCATCGCATCGCATACCATAAGGCATGCGATGGTATGCGATGCGACGCGACGCGATATCGCGCGATATTGTACAATGTCATACAATTTTAAAATTGTATGACATTGTGTATGGTATACAATGCCATACAATGCGATGCGATTAAAAATTGTATAAGCACCCTAATGGGTGCTTACAATGTTAAATGCACCCCCACGCCACCCCCCCCCCCCCCACTATAAACGTGAACCCGAAGCGTGGTGAGCGCAGCGGACCCGCGAGGGGCGGCGGTACGCGTCCTCCGACATTTTCATACCCCCACTATCCACGTCGGCGTGGAGTTGAGAATAGAAAGTGGGGGTATAGTGGGGGTATGAAAAGGTCGGAGGACGCGTACCGCCGCCCCTCGCGGGCTCGCTACACTTCGGGTTCACGTTTATAGTGGGGGGGGGGGGTGGCGTGGGGGTGCATTTAACATTGTAAGCACCCATTTGGGTACTGGAAAAAGACCAATTGTACATCGGGGGCGCCGCTATAATACACAAGTACCGTGTTTTCTCCCAGCCACTGCCCTGTTTTTTCTAAAAGCAGGTTGCTTTCAGGGATTTTGCTTCACCTGCCCGAGACGCCGCACTTGCTGGCTTTTTGGGCTAATTAGTCCCAGCTAGCCTGTTACCTGAGATCAGTGATCTATTGTAATAGGATATCGGCCATAATTTAAAAACATATTTCTAAGAATGGGGAAGCTACTTCTTGACGTTTGTACTAGCGGTAATAGTCAGTGTTTGCAATCACAAGAAGCTCTTGAAGTATGGCAAAGCAAATTGTGTATTTTTGGGATTTGAGAAATAAAACCTTTACATGAAAATGATCAACATTAACTAACAGTTTGATACCTTATATCCCTTTCTGACCCGGGTTTTTGCCGGGTTGACCGTGGTCACTGTGTGGTGTGAAAGCACCAACAGGAAAAACCCAGGTCCAGCAACCTGGTATTCCAACTCGGGTTAAAAGAAGGTATTTACCCAGGTCGGACCCAGGTTGCTGGGCAGTGCAAACGAGTAACCCCGGTTGAGCGTCCTGAGTCCTGTTTATACTATAGGGAGGAGGCAGCATAAGTTCCAAGTACTTGCTTCCTCCTCCGCCCCCCTATGATACGCCGAGGCTCTGCCCCACCCCCGTGTGACATCAGCGACCCACCTCACATATGCCAGGTCGCTCCCGGGACGGACCCCTGTCCAAATCCCGGGTGTGATCCTCCATTTGCAATGTGAAAGGGGTATTAGTCAAACTCAGAGTTTCTACTCTGTCTGGTTAGCAGTAATCGGTGGGTAGTCATAGAGACATGCTCAGCATCGGCAGCATTTCAAATGTTGTAGCAGTGCTCAGCCAATCAGAGCTTGCAGAAAGGCAGCCAATCAGGGAAGCAGCAGCAGCTTCTAATTGCCTGCCGGATCATAAACTACAATTGACTGGCAGCCAGCGCTACATTTTGAATGCCACTGATGATGAATACACAGGTACACACTCCCTATATCTAATTTTTGTTCCCCACACACCCACACTCACTGCTCTCTACTCCCACCCTCCGTCACTGTTCCCTGAACCCTTCCTTACTGCTCCCTACTCCCATCCTCCCTTACTGCTACTGTAACTACACCTACCCTTCCTCGCTACTCCCCATACCCACCAAAAATGGGCCAGGTTTGGCCCCCATAGTGCTGCCCTATTCTCCAATGCATACTTGTTTTCTTATTGCTCAAGAGGAAAGTGCCTGGTTATTGACTCCTATACAGTATAGGGCTAGCACTCACATTTCAGTTGCAGATTTTACTTGAAAACCCGCTAAAGAACCAACCATACAGTCAAAATGTTATGGCAGCCGCAACAGCCGAACAGCCATTTCATGCACAATCAATTGGTCTTTTTCCAGTAAAAATACTGCTACTGAAATGTGAGTGCTAGCCCTTTTCAATGAAAAAGTGAGTATGTATATATATATATATATATATATATATATATATATATATATATATATCCACCTATGCCGGCACTCCAAGTAGTCAGCTGCTCCGGTGCCACAGTTTAGTACAACTAGTGGATCCACGAAAAGAGCACTCTGGAGACTTTTCTTTCAAATCAAAAACAAACTGTATTGCAGTATAACGGTATTAACGTTTTCAGGACCTCAGTCCCTTCCTCAGGTAGGTAACATATATATATGTTACATACACTATCCTTATCAATATTGATCTTCTTGTACAGTATTGCAAAGGCAAGTAAGTGCTGGTCCTTTTCTAGGAAAAAGTGAGTGTTTTTTATATATTATAAAATGCCCATACCAATATTGATAGTCTTCCAGTACAGTCTAGCAACAGCTCCACGCAAGTATGTGAGACACATACCCATGATCCTCTTCTATTCTTAGATAATACTACTCCTTCACACCATAAGCACACCATAAGCAGCTGATTGAACAAATAGTAAGTCTGACTATAGTAATGTGACACCCCATTGAAGCTGTAGTATCATTTAATGCATCCCTGGTTGGACACTTGAAACTTGCAGCAAGCATACGGTTAACCTTGCTCTGAATGCTGTGTCAGGCATAGGGACACTGTCCAATCAGTAAGAATGGATCCCAGGGAGAGTGAGATAGCTTGCACTGTGGCAGTTACACCTCTGCTATGGGACAGTTGGCAGTTGGGTGGTGGTCATCTCAGGAGCCGCCACCCAACTGTGGTATGGGAGGGGAGCTCTGCACAACTTACAGATAGCCAAGTTCTATTCTAGGTGACCAGAGATCATTATTGTAGTAGCACTGATGTAGTGGTGAACTAGGCCACGCTACCCTCTCTTTTAAAGGACAGCCCCGGCGATGGCCTCCCTTTGGAATGACCAATGGTGGGAGGAGCTCCTAACTGTCTGGGTATATGTGTGCCAAAAATACCTGTTATGAGCTGATTGGCTGGACATTTATCACTCTTTATCACACACGCGTTTATCTCTTTTTAAGGCTTAATAAAAATATGCATCTGCCCCATATAATGCATCTCCCCCTTAGCTTCAATGCTACATGCAAGCATAGATTTTTGGGACAAAAAATGCATAAGTACTTAATAAGTTACATTCCAATCAGCGGCTCCTTTTATTCACGGATACCACTAGTTGAACACTACAGTTTTTAATTTACAGTTTTAAGAAGCATCTGCATTGCACGGAGCATAGTAATACAGTATTCAGCTCTCTAGAGACCTGCAATTAATAGTCGCCACTGTCACAGCTATGGAGAGGAGCTGTGGGCTAAGGATATATAGTTGTGTCGCAGAAGTTATATGGAGGCAGTTACAAGGGCTGTCTGACTGAGCTGGAGACAGCGATATATTTAAAAAAAAGTAGAGCTTTGACCTTTTGAAGTCAGTCTAGTTCTTTAAAGCTTACATACGTTCTAGAAGGCTGCGACCTTTCAAAACTGGGACCACTGAATAAGAACTATAGCTCTTACGATTGGGTTCTCCAATGTAAACTATTTTATAGACATAAAGCAGTACATGGGACCCTCCCCATTAGTAATGCAATGTACTGTATATGTTATTACTTTGATTGCTTTTGTTAGTTTGATAAGATTGTTGGCAATTAATAATACATTCTGGAATGTTTTGTGCTAATGTGTATAATGTGTATATAAAAATGTGTATTAAATAAAATTAATTTTATGTTTACTTTTTATTGTGCATAGGATTGTCAACGAAATACGACAGGGAAGCAATGTGAACGATGTCCTACTGGTTACATGGCTGATGTGGTCCAAGGAGTTCTAAGATCCTGCCTACAGTGTCCCTGCCCACTACAGTTTAGCTCTAACAAGTAGGTGACATATCTGTATGAGCATATCATTTGTTTTATCAGATGCATTACTGATGGAAGTAATGAAAAACACAGCTCTCAGTATGTCTATCAAAAGCAGGACTTTCAACTGAATGCTCAGTAGTAGTAGTAGTAGTAATAGTAGTAGTAGTAGTTACAATACATTATTTTTAGGGCACATGGGAAATCTTTGGGAAATGTATGGAGATGTTGCATCCTATGGGAGAGTTACCGTTAATACATTATTGTGTCTACTCAGAACACAGGCATGATAAAGGCTAACCATGTTTACGTACATGCTCAGTATTAGAAATCCTGTGTTTAGAAAAGAAAATCCTTAAATGACTCCAAGCAACACTTGTGTACAGCTCGCCATAGAGAGATGCAGGACTTGCAGCTGTGTATGAAGCGTGAGCTTGGATTACTATTGGCTTGCTTCCTAAAAAGCATCACATGCCTCATTGTGCACATCAAGAGCTCTTACACGTTATACTTACACATGCGTGACAATTGTAAGACAAAATAAGTTGCTGACGGCTGTACAGATATCTACTCATTGATGGCTACAGTATAATAAATAGTGTATAATACTGAGACTTTATTCATTTCCTAGGGTTTGGTGAATCTTATTTGTAGTGCAGGAAGAATTGCATTCACCAATTATAAAGACCAGCTCCATGTACCATAGAAGCAGGAAAGGCATTAATGTGTATGACACATATTACATTTTATTTAATGAAATGTGTGTCAGCCATTGTGTGATACGTATTGCATACAGACTGTTTAAAATAATGTTCAGATGTTTCCTCTATTAACAGTATGAGAGTTTGTTTTTCCTCTAGGGGAAAAAGGGGGAGACACAGTACACATGATGTCATCACAGCTCTGATGGGAACCGTTACTTTCTGTATCGTTCCCATGAACTGGATTCTTATTAGCTTGTAGTAGGAGGAAGCAGATGTAACAATTCCTCTCATTACCCCAGATGTCTCATCTCTTTGTGCAAGTCCAGAAAGAGTTCCCAAAGTAGATATGCCTGATTACTGTAATACACTGAACACTAAGTTATAGTAGATCCTGACGTTATTTACTTTGGTATGAAGATAGCTCCCTGGAGCCGGATGAAGGCTCATTATCGTGAAGTAAAACAATAGAGCTGCACAAAAGCAAAATGCAGCAGAGGAAAAGTCAGTTAAAAAGGAGATATTAAAACGGCAGGATGTGCAAAGAATGGGGAGGTCAAAAAAGCAAAGATAATTGAAGGATATCCAGCTTTTAAGTGGTGCTATGTACACCAGAGCCGGCCCTAGCCTAAATGACACCCTAGGCAAGATTTTGGTTGGTGCCCCCTACCACCGCCACTAGTTCCGCCTCTGACCCTGCTCCCCTTTCCCAGTACCATCAACAGTCATCATAGCAGTCATCATTTTGGTGCTCCTACCCGCAATATTTTAAATAGAAACAGTGCACACATTTGGTGCGCAGCCCAAACAGGGGTGTGTTTTTGCTGGGAAGGGGCATGGCCACACAATAGTACCCCCAATTCACATTATGTCACACAGTAGTGCAACTTTATTCACATTATATCATGCGATGGTGTCCCTTATTCACGTTACATCACACATTAGTACCACTTTACCTTATATACATTTTTCCTCACATTAGAAAAAAATCCTGAGAAAATATTGTATTTTAAGCACCTCCATGGCCACACTGCAACGCAGCACAAAGCAGTGTGTGCTGGGCAGAGGAGAAGAGCTTCAGCTGCTGCTGACTTAAGGGAGGGGGCCCGGGGCCCCCACTGGGCCCTTCCATCAGACTTTGGCCTGGGTAATTTGTACCCCCTACCCCTTTCTCTCAGCATCCCTGATAATACCACACAGTAATGCCGCTTACACATGACACACATTATTAATGTCCTTATAACCATAATGCCCCTTACACATTATGCCAACCTTTATTAATGCCCTTCATACACATAATGACACACATAATGCCCCTTACACATATGTTGCACATTATTAATGCCCTTATACACATGACACACATAATGCCTGTTAAACATATGTCGCACATTAATAATGCGTTTATACTTGACACAAATAATGCCCCTTACACATATGCCGAACACTATTGCACAACCAACCCACCCGCAGACCGCACTCGCACAGCCGCTAACACTGTGACCTCTGCCTCTGCTTGGATACAGATGTTTCCTCATACATCTTGTCTCAATAGGCCATGCAGCTCCTGGCCAGTTCTGCTAACGTTGGGTGCCTTTTTTTGCTGAAAATTCGTCTTATTTGCATTGTTATGACCAGCACACACAAGGAGTTTCCAATTATTAAAATAATATGCGGCATGCCTATATTCTGTGAGCGACTGTGGCTGTACCTGCATACGGAATGCTATGTTACATTGATTTCCATGAATACACTTTTTCATATGCAGATACAGCCTCACTCACACACAGAATATAGGCATGCTGCATATCATTTTAATCAGCAGAAGCTGCTGATGCCCCTAGGCAATTGCCTAGTTGGCCTATGCCTAAGGCCGGCTCTGATGTACACTATCAAGAATCCTATTTATTTTACTTCGAAATATTATATTATTTAACATCATTTGGAGTACAATTATTCAAAATGATTAAATGTATCTAAACATGGACATACAGTATAACCTACTCAATGTTTGATTTTTCTTACTTCTTACTTATAGTTTTGCTCTTACTTGTGCGATAAAGAGAGGTTCTGTGCGCTGTATTTGCAAGGAAAATTTTGCTGGACCTAAATGTGAAAGGTAAGTGCTAAGGATCTGCCTTTACATATTTGCCTCACTACCCTATAGCCATCATAGGGGTCCGGAATCATGGGGGGGGGGGGGTCACTGAGCATTTATCATTGTACAGGGTAACTAAAGACTGCATTTAAAAATAAAGAGGCCGGTTTTGTGCCATGCTTAGAGAGAACTCTTATGGTACCATGTCACAATATGATATCATATACTGTATGTAATACACATCTGCAATTCAGTTCTCCAAATAATCTGCAAAATGCTAGTGTTATTAATATGGTCATTTATTTGTATTACTGCTATAAACTGAGAATTAGCGCTGAAGTTATTTCTAATTCCTATCCTTTCAGAATGTTGTTGTTTTTAACATGATAGGTCAAATGCAATAGGGTGTTATTTTTGATAATGTTTTCTATTTTTGGGGGAGTAAAAGTCGCATGATTATCGCAAATCACACATGTAATAGGGTGTGATAATAAAGCACACATTTTTACCGTTACCAAAAAAAAACACACACAAAACATGTCTAAAAAAAATGCACAATAGTAGGCCAGGCTGGCTGGCTCCACCAGTCAATAAGATAATACCACACCCAGGGCTCACTTTTATATAAGTGCCAGTGACCGAGCCATTACTCCCAACTGATCACATTTGCGATTTGGTGCAAGTTTTTTCAAATGTACACCCT
Organism: Crinia signifera; assembly: GCF_055691185.1. Lineage (NCBI taxonomy): Eukaryota > Metazoa > Chordata > Amphibia > Anura > Myobatrachidae > Crinia > Crinia signifera. The sequence goes on from NC_139219.1 coordinate 166,197,747, forward strand.
ATTACATTTGGCCCGATATGTTGGTTAAAATAATTTTAAGATAGAATCCTATATAATAAAAGTCTCACGCTGCTCCTCACCTTTATAGGTGGAATTCAAATGTTTTGGGTGACAGTGGCTACTAGATGGCGCCTGAAGGAGCAATGCAATTGTTGTTCCGATGGGGCGTACACAGCCGGCACTGACATTACTGTTATGTTGTTCCATCATTTTGACCGACTGGAAACTAGTTATGATATAAAATGACATTTGAGCAGACAACTTTTCTGAAAAGTTCACATTTCTCTTTTGGCCTTTGCAAAATGATTCACCAGCTCATTGAAATTCAAAGGTTTTCCCATCTCCTAGAACACACTTTTCTCACCTCCTGATGTACAGTAACATACATGGCATAACATAGAGATGCTCAGTGGAAAAAAGACGCAACTAAAGGTGGCCATACCTTTATCGCAGCAGAATCCCAATCCCTCCTGAGCCACCGGTCCTTTCACATGCCAGTAATCTAATGCGACCCCGTTCCCTGCCGCCAGGAGGGGGAGCCGGGTCAGAGGTCCGACGGACAGCAGGTCCGACCTCTGGCTCAGGTCCGATGCGCACGGGACCACGCATTAGATCCGAGGGGGAATGTCAAACACATCCGATTTGAACAGATTTCTTGACCCAATCCGTCGAGATTGGGTGAAATCGGCCCAAATCGGTCTATTGTATGAGCACCTAAAGCATCAACCACAGAGTGTATGAGCTTCTAAAATTAAAAAGAATGCATACTGTAGCAACCAGATTCTGTCATTTCTCTATTGTATCCTAGAAAATGATAGACAGATTCTGATTCTATTGGTAACATCACCTCTTTTCCCTTTTAGGAGCTTTAGTAAATTTACCCCTTTGACTCTGACTGTGGTGCATTTCCATATAGTAGTTTACATTTTCATAGGTGGCTTGACATGGTGCAGGTCTGTATGTGATCCACAGTTAGGGAAGCCAGCTCTGCCATTTGTCCTGGAACATTATTCTCCAGAAACATAAGAAGCAAAAAAATATGTGAATGCATGTTAACCAACATGATTATAGCAACACAGCAACTACAGTGACAACCTACAGTACTTGAACTTAAAAATCAATCTAATATTAGATTAACGGATTGTCTGTTACAATGTATTATGTTGAAATCCAGATGTTTTCCCCTATGTTAGTTTGTAGTTTTAGATGGAAATTCCATGGAATGTTCTGTCTGACTAGCTCAATAGTGTATTTCAATGAACATATTCATAAACATACTGTATCTTTCTGAGCAGACAAAGCTGTAATTGTTTAACGGCTGCCAGTTTTGCAATATGTAATATATCATTGATGTGTTCTGTGTGAATTACTTTCTGCTTTGTGCACTGAAAATTGAGCAAAGTAGGATTACAGTATCATGAGATATAATTGTAATGTTAGAATTTGGGGTAAAAAGAAAATATGATGCCCCCAAGCCCTCATTGGTGGCCCTGTCTCTGTCTATAACCTTAGTCTACAGAGCATTTGCCAGGAAATGGTCCCACCACTGCTTTTCCTAATTATGGACCATTCAATGGTTTCTATAATTGCCCACACCTTTACAAGCAGAATTGAGCTTTTCTCAAAATCTAGTTCTTTCTCACTGGGTACAATTAAATTCCCAACATGGCCCCAACTGTGTATAGTTTGTGTATTTTCCCTGTGCGTGTGGGTTTACTTTGGGTACTCCAATTTCCTCCCACAATCCAAAAATATACTGGTAGATTAATTGGTTTCCAACAAACTTTAACCGTAGTGTGTGTGCGTGTTATAGGGAATGTAGGATGGTATTCAATTAAGTCTGTTTTTTTTTTTCCGGTTAGCCAAAAAATAAAACAGACTTTAGTATTCAATTGCGGCCATTTATGGACAGTTTTTAGTCATGTTGTTCCTATGCAGTTTTAATGTTTTTTAGTCAAGTCAAGACTGCATTGCGAAGCATGACTAAAAAACAGTTGGAAACAGACAACATTTAGACAAAAAAGTGTGGATCAGTGAGTAATATGCCCATCCATGTGTTTTTTGACTGTGCTAGATTTTTTGACACTCAAAAAAGCTGGACTGTTACTGATTAGGGTGAATATAAATTCAATCTAAAACTGGCGAAAATCGCAGACACCTCCCTTAGACTGTAAACTTCATGAGGGTAGTAGGTACTGATGTGAATCCCAAAATGTTTTGTGTAAAGTGCTGTGGAATATGTGTGCACTATATAAATAACGTAATAATAATAATAATGATAGTAATAATATTATTATAATATAGAGAGCTACCACTTATGCCCCTTTCCCACTGCAGCCTTAAAACGGAATTTCTTTTTCGTCCACTAGGGGGCACAGGAGTTCACGCTGGGTATGAGAGGTGAGGTAGCAGAGCGTGCACCAAAGGGTTACACCAAAGGGTTACAAAAATGTACCCAGCATGCTCCCTGCCTCCCTTCTCCCTCATAACCCGCCCCCTGACCCTGGGTCACCAGTTTTTTCTTTGGTGCCAAGGAGAGAGCAGCACCATTATCGCGGCTGTTAGAACAGCCATGGGTTAGAGCTGCTGCGGCGGGTGCTCTTTTAGTGAATCACCGGCAGCGCAGCTCCATCACTCGGCGGCGGCAACGGCAGCGCTGGCGACTGGGCTGGGGACTTCCGTCGCGGGACCCTCTCTCGGAGGCTCCCGCATGCTGCACTCCATCCCCGGGCAGGTAAGCGGCGGTTCCCTGCTTGCAGGGAGCCGCGTCTAGCAGCGATCCCCCCCCGTTTGTATGGGAGTCAGCGGGGGGGCAGGCAGTGGGGGTCTGGACTGCTCCACCTTTCCACTAGATCACCAGGGACAATTAGTCAGGCTATGTCCCGGGGGTTGATGCCTGAGGGGGAGGTTAGACAGCCTGGGAACCTACAGCCATACACATTGGAAATGTTGTATATTGGGCCTGGTTAGTACTTGAGTGGGAGACCACATAGGAACACCAGGTGCTGTAGGTTAGTCCCTCCCCCACCCCTGGGGAAGTGCTGAGGCTTGCTCTCTGATTGCCCCAGGTGTCCCAGCTCCTCGTTAAGGTCCTAATCAGCAGCCATTCTGGCACTTGCTGGGTTTAGAGACGGAGGCTGCTGGGATTCTCCCCCACACCCTGCTCCTGGAAGCCTGGTGTGTGTGTAGTATTTCTCCTCTCCTGCTGCTGGCTGGATTGTTGAGCTCTGCTGATGTCTTCTTTCCAATATCATTGGAAGCTTGAAGACAGCCTGGGATCTACAGCTAATGCTGTATATTGGGCCTGGTTAGTACTTGAGTGGGTGACCACATAGGAACACCAGGTGATGTAGGATTGCCCCAGGTGTCCCAGCTCCTCATTAAGGTCCTAATCAGCAGCCATTCTGGCACTTGCTGGGTTTAGAGACGGAGGCTGCTGGGATTCTCCCCCACACCCTGCTCCTGGAGCCTGGTGTGTGTGTGGTATTTCTCCTCTCCTGCTGCTGGCTGGATTGTTGAGCTCTGCGGATGTCTTATTTCCAATATCATTGGAAGCTTAAAGACAGCCTGGGATCTACAGCTAATGCTGTATATTGGGCCTGGTAAGTACTTGAGTGGGTGACCACATAGGAACACCAGGTGATGTAGGATTGCCCCAGGTGTCCCAGCTCCTCATTAAGGTCCTAATCAGCAGCCATTCTGGCACTTGCTGGGTTTAGAGACGGAGGCTGCTGGGATTCTCCCCCACACCCTGCTCCTGGAGCCTGGTGTGTGTGTGGTATTTCTCCTCTCCTGCTGCTGGCTGGATTGTTGAGCTCTGCTGATGTCTTCTTTCCAATATCATTGGAAGCTTGAAGGCAGCCTGGGATCTACAGCTAATGCTGTATATTGGGCCTGGTTAGTACTTGAGTGGGTGACCACATAGGAACACCAGGTGCTGTAGGAGAACTAGGAGGGTGTAATGGTTAGCATTACTGCCTCACAGCACTGAGGTCCTGGGTTCGATTCCCACCATGGTCCTAACTGTGCGGAGTTTGTATATTCTCCCCGTACTTGAGTGGGTTTCCTCCGGGTACTCCGGTTTCCTCCCACAATCCGGAAAAAAAATATATTTTTGCCCCAGGTGTCCCAGCTCCTCATTAAGGTCCTAATCAGCAGCCATTCTGGCACTTGCTGGGTTTAGAGATGGAGGCTGCTGGGATTCTCCCCCACACCCTGCTTCTGGAGCCTGGTGTTTGTGGTATTTATCCTCTCCTGCGGCTGGTACTCTGATGCTGTCTTCCTTCCAATATCATTGGAAGAGATGAAAGTTTGAAACACTGTCACCATTCATAGTATTGGCTTTGCATATACGGTGTCTCCTTTTCAGCTTGCTGAATTGTTGAGTTTATCTGCCCATACCAAATGGCTTTGCTAAAGCTTTGTGGGTAAGGCTGCAAGTGTGTTGCTTGGGTGTCAGTGTTGTAACTGCTGGTGTTTTTTGTCTTTTATCATGGACAGTATGCCTAAGGCCAAACCTGGCAAGGAGACTCCATCTCCGATGCAGCGTACCTGTAGGGTATGTGTGGACATACTCTCTCGGCAGGGGGAGGATATCTGTTCCAGGTGTTTGGCCCTTGAAGCAGATCTTCTGCTGCCTTCACAGCAGGAACCGGCCTGGGCTTCGACCTTGACTCAGGTATTGACATATTGACCGCTTGTCAACTCCTTACCTCCTGCGCCCCTGCCCCCTGTGCCCATGCCCCCTGTGGCAGTGGCCAGCACCAGTGTTGGGGCAGCTCCTGCTTATGTAGAGCCCCCTTGGTGGCAATCCTTTGCACAATCTGTGCAGGAGTTGACAGCTACTCGGGCGGGCAGGGATTCCAGGAGGCAGTGTAGGCAGCAGAGTCCCGATGCGGGTTCTCCGCGTTCCGATTCGGATTCCAGCTCAGTGGCGGAATCCGCAGGGGCCGATGACACTTTGTCCTCAGCGGAGGTAGAGTCTCTGATGCAGGAGGTTAAGGCAGTCCTCCAGAGGGAGGATGAGGCTCCTGCCCCTAAAAGTAAAGACCTGCTTTTTAAGCGTCTTAAGAAAGTATCGGCCCAGCTCCCGCCTTCGGCCCTCATGGAGGATTTATTGGAGACTGCGTGGTCTCAACCGTTTAGAAAGTTCCAGCTTTCCAAGCGACTTACTACTTTTTAACCTGTTCCTCCCACAGAGAGGGCTAAGTGGGAAAATCCTCCCCTGGCGGATGATCATGTTGCGCGATTAGCTCGCGCTTCAGTACTGCCCATTTCAGATTCTTCATCTTTGAAGGACCCCTCTGAGAATTTCCTCAGGACTGCTTTTCACAGGCCGGGGCTATTGGGTGTACCACGCTTGCCGCGTCATGGGTGGCCAAGGCAGTGTCTGAGTGGGCGGGCAAGGTGGAGAGAGGTTTGTCCGACGGCACTAGTCCTTCCTCTAGATTTTCCTCATCCACTAAGGGAGCCAAGCCCTGCACCAAGCAGCTCTGGGCTACCAGACGTCCAGTGGCTAAACAGGTCAGGGAGGTGGTCTCCAGGGGCTATGCCCTGACATTCCGGTTCCCCCCTCCTCAGTGTTATTTTTGCACGGGTCTTCCAAAGGACCCAGCGAAACGACAAGTGCTACAGCTTTCCATCTGCTCTCTTTTGGACTTGAACGTCATTGTTCCAGTTCCTCAGGAGCAGAGGGGTCAGGGGTTCTTCTCCACCCTATTCTTGATTCACAAACTGGATGGTTCTCACCGTCCTATCCTGAATCTGAAGTCGCTCACTATTTTTCTGCGAGTGCCGAAGTTTCGCATGGAGTCCCTGCGTTCGATCATTCTCTCACTGGAGCCAGGGGACTTCATGGCCTCGCTAGATATACTTCACATCCCCATCCGACAGGAACATCAGCACTTTGAGGTTCGCCCTTCGGGTCGAACACTTCCAGTTCAGGGCGCTACCTTTTGGTCTATCTACGGCTCCCAGGGTGTTCACCAAGGTGATGGCGGTCAGGGCTGCACACCTGCACCGGCTGGGGGTTCGGATGATTCCATACCTGGACGGCCCACTGATTTTGGAAAGTCCCCAGACCTACTACGGAGTCATTTGCAGGTCGTGATTACACTTCTGTTATCTCACGGTTGGAGGATAACCTGGAAGAAATCGTTTCTTACTCCTTCCCAAAGGACACTTCACTTGGGAGCTCGGCTGGGCACTCGGTTGTAGAGAGTATATCTTCCAGAGGATAAGATCCACTCCCTTCAGAGGAAGATTCATTCCCTTATAGGTCACAGAAGGGTCTCAGTACACAAGTGTATGGTGGTGTCTTCGACATGGTAGAGTATACACAGTTTCACTCACGCCCACTTCGGCTTTACACTCTCAGCCAGTGGACAGGAGATCATACTCGTCTAAGGAGTCAATTGATCACACTGCCCCCGAAGGTTCGCCTGTCTCTCACATGGTGGTTAAAGACAGACAACTTGTCTCAGGGCCGCCCGTTTTGGATTCCAACCTGAGTCTTGCTTACCACGGATGCCAGCCTACGGGGCTGGGGAGCGGTTTGCAATTCCCAATCTTTTCAGGGTCGCTGGACGGCTCAGGAGAGTCGCCTTCCGATCAATCTCCTGGAATTGAGAGCAATCCTTCTGGCTCTTCAGAGGTTGGGGTCCCTCATCCGAGGGTGCCCTGTAAAGATCCGGTCCGACAGCACCACGCCTGTGGCCTTTATCAACAGGCAGGGCGGGACATGCAGCAAAGGAGCGATAAAAGAAGTCTCCAAGATATTCAGGTGGGCGGAGAAGCAGATTTCTGCAATCTCTGCAGTCTTCATCCCAGGGGTTCTCAATTTTGAGGCAGACTTTTTAAGTCGGCAAGATAGTGTACGCATTCCCCCTGTTTCAACTCCTACTTCGCCTTCTGTGGAAGTTCAGGAAGGAGGGAGGAATGATGATCCTAGTGGCCCCAGATTGGCCCCATCGAGGTTGGTACGCGGATCTATGGAACCTGTTGGTAGCCTCTCCTCTGAGTCTACCTCTGCGTCCAGACCTAATTTCACAGGGGCCATTCCGACACCCGGACTTGAGTCGCCTAGCTTTGACGGGCTGGCTGTTGAGGTGTCTCTCTTTAGAAGTTTTCCGGGCACTTCAATCGTCTCCTTTCGAGCCTCTGGAGGAGGTGGATCTGAAATCCTGGAAGGTGGCTTCTTGTTGGCTATTTCCTCAGCACGAAGGGGGTCTGACATGAGTGCATTATCATGGAAACCGTCTTTTCTGGTATTTCACCCGGACAGGGCGGTTTCTTGTACCAAACTGGATTTTCATCCAAAGGTGGTGTCTGAGTTTCACCTTAACCAGGAAATAGTGGTGCCTTCTTTTCCAGGTTCTTCTGAAGCTGAAGCTTCTCTTGATGTAGTCCGTGCGTTGCAGATTTATCTTCGCAGGACTAAGTCAACTTGTAAGTCGGGTTCACTGTTTGTGTTTTATGGGGCCAATAAGAGGGGCTGGCCCGCTTCCAAACAGTCCTTGGCGAGATGGCTCAGATCAGTGGTTCACCAAGCGTATCTTTCCGCACTGATTACTCCCCCGGAGGGGATTACTGCACATTCTACCAGGTCTGTGGGTACATCCTGGGCCGCTCATCGAGGCGCCTCGGCTGAACAGCTCTGTAAGGCGGCTAGTTGGTCCTCTTCCCAGACCTTTATCAAGTTTTATGCATTCGATACCTTTGCATCGGCTAATGCACAGTTTGGTAGACATGTGCTTTCCGCAGTCCAGGAGCGTCCCCCACCCGTGAGGGGACAGCTTTAGGACGTCCCAGCGTGAACTCCTGTGCCCCCTAGTGGACGAAAAAGAAAATAGGATTTATGGTCTTACCTTGATAAATCCCTTTCTTTGAGTCCATAGGGGGCACAGGACGCCCTCCCAGACGCACCTAGTAGCTGGGCTTCCTATGTAGGAAAGTTCCATGGCTTTAGGGCAGGGGTGGGGAACCTTTTTTGTGTCAAGGGCCAATTGTATGGTGGAAAAATCCTTCGGGGGCCATATGTAAAAATTTCTCTTACAAATTGTCCTGCTGCAGCCGTCCCACGCTCCGGCGGCTGCCGCTGAATAGGACTGACAGTCTCCGGCTGCTGTTAATTAAGAGGAATCTCGCAAGAACTACCGACCTCTCACGAGAAGTCCCCTGTACTTGACTCCCGGGAAAGCTGCTGGGTGGGTAGGAGGGCCACTCAGACCGGCAACGGGGGCCGCATACGGCCCCCGGGCCTGAGGTTCCCCACCACTGCTTTAGGGCCTGTATGCTATGTGGGTGTGCGTTTGCTCTTCCTTCTTCTCTGGCTCTGCTCCTACCTTGGGCTTGCTAACGAAACTGGTGACCCAGGGTCAGGGGGCGGGTTATGAGGGAGAAGGGAGGCAGGGAGCATGCTGGGTACATTTTTGTAACCCTTTGGTGCACGCTCTGCTACCTCACCTCTCATACCCAGCGTGAACTCCTGTGCCCCCTATGGACTCAAAGAAAGGGATTTATCAAGGTAAGACCATAATTCCTATTTTTGCCGATTTTTGAGGGCAAAATACCGTTTAAGGCTGCAGTGGGAAAGCGCCAGAGTTTTAAAGTTAAACGGTATTTCAACCCGTTTTCAGAGCAGGGTTTTAGCCGGTAATCTACCGTTTAAGAGGCAATGGGAATGCCTCTTAAACGGTTTTACCAGCAGATGCAGCGAGGATGGCTCATATTTGAGCCATCATCGCTGAATCTGTATACAGCAGCCGGGCTGAAAGATGCGCCACCTCCCCGCCTGCAGCGTCATATACTCACCGCTGCTCACCGGCGCCATCCCGCTGTCGCTCACCGGCGCGTTCCCGCTGTCAATCACCGCCCGGCAGTCCTGCTCCCCCGCCCGGCCACACAAGCTGGGTGCTCCGCCCCTCCCGGCCTGCTCGCCACGCCCCCCGCCTGCTGAACACGGAGACCTGCTCGCCCCGCCCCCCCCCCGCTGAACACGGAGCCAGTAACGGAGTATCAGCCAGTAATATATACATTGCTGGCACAGGCCAGCAATGTATATATTATTGGTACCACTGCACACCAATGATTATTTATCAGCCAGTAATATATACATTGCTGGCACAGGCCAGCAATGTATATATTATTGGTACCACTGCACACCAATGATTAATTATCAGCCAGTAATATATACATTGCTGGCACAGGCCAGCAATGTATATATTACTAGCACCACTGCACACCAATGCTGTAAAAACGTTTTGAAGAGCTAAAACGTTTTACCTGCAATGGGAATGGGACTTAAATGGCATTTCAAACTGTAATCTGCTGCAGTGGGAATGCTAAATACCGTTTAAGATTACCTGTAACTTAAAACGGGTCTGCAGTGGGAAAGCAGCATAGTTTCATGAGATAAAAAAATAACAGGAACACCATCTGGGGTGTATAGATTCTATTCTAAAGATTATTATAAAAAATGACTATGATAAATTATTATGTGTACAGTGCCGTGTCAAATTGTACCAGTCTTGTATATGACAGTGGGCCAGATACACCAAGCTTCAAAAAGTGATAAAGTGGAGAATGATAAACAACCAGCCATTCAGCCCCCAACTGCCATGTTACAATCTTGGTCTGAAAAATTACAGTTGGGATCTGATTGGCTGATTGTTTATCACTGTACACTTTATCACTTTTTGAAGCTTGGTGCATCTGGCCCTGTATCAGAGATACACTACATTTGCTTTAACTACTTTTGCATACCTCCCAACTTTCCCAGTTACCGCGGGTTTTTGGGGACGTTCCCGGGGGCGGAGGGGCAGTTGGGAGTCCGGCCTGCCGCCCGTTAAATAGACGCTGTGCACATGTGCACAGCGTCTATTCATGCCCCACAGCAGTGAAAACGGGGTGTGGTCTCGCTGGAGCATCGCGAGTATACGCCACACCCCTTAAGCTAGCCAATGCCCCCAAAATTTTTGACGTGTGAGCATCCCTCCACCGACTGACTCAAAGTTGGGAGGTATGCTTTTGTTATTTCTGTATAGTAAACAGATGGATCATTTCATGTACAGCACATATCTGTATATGATTGTTTTACATGCTTTGCCCACTTCTGCCCTATTGTCATACTAACCTTATATCATATTCCGGTACTCTTTACCTAGAAGGGCGCCCATCGCGGGCATTGCATGCACTAAAAAATCGGATGCGACCGACGCGATGCCCGCGATTTCCCATAGGGAACAATGTTAAATGTCCCAATTGACCCGATTTTCCTGTTCAATGCCTCAATTGACCTGATTTTTCCATAGGAAACAATGTTAAATGGGCCACAGAGGGCAAATGGCACCCTGAAGTGTGAAATGGCCCCCACAATTGTTAACGTCACCCCACGATCAACGTCAACCCGAAGCGTGGCGAGCGCAGCGAGCCCGCGAGGGGTGGCGGTACGCGTCCTACGACCTTTTCATACCCCCACTATCCATGTCGGTGTGGAGTTGAGAATAGAAAGTGTGGCGAGCGCAGCGAGCCACCGAGCCCGAAGCGTGGCGAGGGGACGCAGGTATACGCGTCCCCTCGCGGGCTTCACAGCTGTCCGCGGGGCTCGCTGCGCTCGCCACGCTTCGGGCTTGGTGGCTCGCTGCGCTCGCCACACTTTCTATTCTCAACTCCACGCCGACGTGGATAGTGGGGGTATGAAAAGGTCATAGGACGCGTACCGCCGCCCCTCGGGGGCTCGCTGCGCTCGCCACGCTTCGGGTTCACGTTGATCGTGGGGTGGCGCTAACAATTGTGGGGGCCATTTCACACTTCAGGGTGCCTATTTGTCCTCTGTGAGCCATTTAACATTGTTTCCTATAGAAAAATCGGGTCAATTGAGGCATTGAACAGGAAAATCGGGTCAATTGGGACATTTAACATTGTTCCCTATGGGAAATCGCGGGCATCGCGTCGGTCGCATCGCATGCGATTTTTTGGTCGCATGCGATACGACCGACGTGATTTTTTTTTACTAACGATGCCCACAATCAAAATCGTGGGCGCCCTTCTAGGTAAAGAGTACCCATATTCCATATCCTATACCTTTATACCATTCAATGTGTTGTTGTACTACAGTATATGCTACTGCACTTTAGTGTAATCTGATACATTTCTACATAATGCAAATAAACCCAATAAAACCTATGAATAATGAAAATAATTATAGAGCAGTGGTTCCCTGGGGTGCCCCTGGACCCCTGCATGGGTACCTCGGGTTAGTAATCTAGGACCAATTCAAATTATTTATGATCAATGTAATAGACAAAATCAGTGCTGGTTGCTGCCAATCATAAACTATATGTACAAGCAGAAGCAAATCCTGTTCCTCACCACATGCGATTTATCACATGTAAAAAAAATATCAGGGAGCTGCAGGGCGGTGAGGAGCAGTGGGGGCGGGCGGCTGGGGAGGAAGAAGCAGTGGGGCAGCAGCGCGTTACCAGATTGAGGCGGGCGGCGGTGACCATCAGTGACAGTGTCACTCTCCACTGTCCAGCGCTAGCGGGCGGGCAGCCGCGGCTATTACATCTTTAAAATAACGTGTCAAATGACTCTCCGGCTTTTGATTGGCTAAGATAGAGCACTCTCAGCCAATCAGCGGCCGCGAAGGGAGGCCACTGATTGGCTGAGAGTGCTCTATCTCAGCCAATCATTAGCCGGGCAGTCATTTGACACGTTATTTTAAAGATGTAATAGCCGCGGCTGCCCGCCCGCTAGCGCTGGACAGTGGAGAGTGACACTGTCACTGATGGTCACCGCCGCCCGCCCCAATCTGGTAATGCGCTGCTGCCCCACTGCTTCTTCCTCCCCAGCCACCCGTCCCCACTGCTCCTCACCGCCCCGACTGACCTACATCGCATGTTCCGCCGGTCCGACCCCGGGGGCCGGGTCCGATACGCACGGGACCGCACATCGGACCCGACCCCATGTCATGAAGAACCGATTTGGGCCGATTTATCGGGCCGATTGATCGCAATCGGCCGAAATCGGTCCAAATCGGGTTGATGTATGCCCACCTTAAGGATGACATATACACACAATCTGCCTAATGTTATATATTTTTTGAAAAATAGTTTTGGCCTATGGGTGTTGTAGAAATATTCTGAGACTCTTTGGTGCCTTGATTCAAAAAAGTTTGGGGACCACTCTTTTAGAGGTATAAATAATTTTTATGGACCCTGCATCCAGAACTGTAAGAGTTGACGTGAGCTACTTACTGGATTAAATTATTCTTGTTGACTCAGAATAGGCCGAATTTGGCCCCATTCCGATGGTGGTGGGGGTCTGCACATGCGCGTATTTGGTGGAAGACCTTCGGGTGCATGTGAGGGGATATGTTTGTGTACATCCAATCGAATATCACCGAGGGGATTTGGCGGCGCGGTGGGGGTGGGGGGGGGTATTTTGCCAGGCGGCGTGAAGCTGCTCGCTAAGCAGTGAATGACTGCTGCTCAGCGAGCGGTCCTGAATCACCCCCTAAGTCCGCTGACTTCATCCAAGGAGCTCGGAATAGGCCAATGGGGACTGCTGAGATGAAAGTGCAGAATCTCGCACAGTGCTAGCATCTTCAGGGAGGATGATAGCTGCAAAACGATCTTTTCCCTTGTATAGTTTAGGATATTCAATCATCTCTAGAGTAATAAAACCATTTGCGTACAATGGCATTGTTTGTTATGGATTTTGTAACCAGTTTGACTATAAATCCTATTTTCCATGCCAAAAGAAGCAATCTCCATCAATATTAAGTGACACTAGTCCATAAATAGTAAATCGCTGAATGCTGCAACACTTAATACTGTTAACAAAATATTTCCTAATGTTTAGAGTACAGTTTTACAATGTGATTTACAAGGATTTTTCAACCAGAGAGTATAGTTTATTACGGATACTTTCTTTTTATTGTAGGTGTGCACCGGGCTATTATGGAAACCCTCTACTAAGAGGTGGCACATGTAGGAAATGTGACTGCAGCGGTAACTCAGATCCTAACCTGATATTTGAAGACTGCAATGTGGTGACAGGACAATGTTACAGCTGTTTTGGTAACACCGCTGGCTATCATTGTGAGCGCTGCGCATCAGGATACTATGGGGATGCTAGAGTGGCCAAGAACTGCACAGGTACTGATCACAGGGTATGAGGGTGTAATGTAATGAGGGCTCATGAATCTGCTAACACGCCATTCTTACTTTTCATATAAGTAGGTTACATTAGCTATTCATTTTACTATTACAGACGATAGTCCTTTCTGTTAGACTGGCTCTTCTTTTAAAAGGAACAATATTTAAAATATAAAAGTTGAGTATGAGAAATATAGAGTGGTGCTTGTTCTTACAGGAACATCTAATACTGTAAGTAATGCTGCGGGCTGAGTTATACTAGTAGGGGCTGTACATGTACTATTGGGAAGAACACATTAACTAATACCCCTTTCACACCGGCCACCCGGCAATTACCTGTCATTTTTGAGTGCCGGGTTATTTTGCCGGGTGAAGCCTGGCCCCAATTCACACCAGAAGCAAATTCCCGGGTTAAAGCTTTTGAACCCGGGAAATTGTTGAAAAACCTGGGTTTTTCTTTGGTATGAAAGGGTCAACACGGGTTTAAATCCCAGCACTCTGACCCTGGTTAAGAGCAGGGTCGGAGTGCCGGGATTTAAGACCCGCGTGGACCCTTTTACACCAAAAAAAAACCCAGGTTGAAAATCTTTGCTTCTGGTGTGAAAGGGGTATAAGCCTTCTAATCTCATCGCATACATAGTACTGATTAGAAAGGGGACATTCAATTACCATGTTCACACAGTTGGGATATAAGGAGACTGTATGGGGGAAATGTATTAAGATGGAAGTTCTATTTCACATGGGATGTTGCTATTGACAACCAATCAGAATCTATTTATTTATTTAGCACCTTCTAGAACAGCGGTGGCCAACCCGCGGCTCGCGAGCCGCATGCGGCTCGCCGCGCTGTAAAGTGCAGCTCCAGCCTCCCATCCCGTCTGCAAAGCGGGGTTTTGAACTTGGCGCCAATTCGGCTGCCAAATTCAAAACGCTGCACCGGCGGCCAATAGGAAACGGGCGCGGCGAGCAAATCAGCGCTCGCCGCGCCGTTTCCGCCCCACCCCCGGCGTCTGACATCAGATGCCAGCGGGAGGGCGAAAAGTCTTCTCCACGCCGGCGGAGCGCAGGAGCGCTCCTGAAGACACGAGAAGCCGCCGGAGGATGGCGCAGAAGACGGCGGCGTGGAGAAGAGTTCCGGCGCCGCTGAAGAGGCCAGAAGACGCCGGGATCAAGACAGAAGATCTCCGGCGCCTTCTGCAAGAAAAAAGAAGATGGCTCCCGGAGAGGCCAGCGGGGGTGGGAAGCAAAAGAGCTGACGAAGCTCCCCCCAGCGGCCTCTCCCAACACCAGGTAGGGGCCTTTGGCCTCCTACCCTCCATCCACCCTAGACCACCGGGTGTCGGGCACTAGGCCCGTGGGCAAATTCAGGCCCTTCTGGCCTGTGTGCGCATTAGTCGGGCCCTCTTGGCCCGTGGCTCATTTGTTTGTTGGGCCCTCCTGGCCCTCTAGGTGGGCCCTTTAGTTAGGAAGCTGGGCCCTCCAGCATAGGTGTTGCACTGCGGGCAACACCTGTGCTGGAGGGCCCAGCTTCCTAACTGTGGGGGCATATGATGTTTGGCACTGTGGGGGGCATATGTTTGGCACTTTGAGGGGCATGTGATGTTTGGTACTGTGGGGGGCATATGATGTTTGGCACTGTGGGGGGCATATGATGTTTGGCACTGTGGGGGGCATCTGATGTTTGGCACTGTGGTGGGCATATGATGTTTGGCACTGTGGTGGGCATATGATGTTAGGCACTGTGGGGGGCATATGATGTTTGGCACTGTGGGGTGCATATGATGTTTGGCACTGTGGGGGGCATATGATGTTTGGCACTGTGGGGGCATATGATGTTTGGCACTGTGGGGGGCATATGATGTTTGGCACTGTGGTGGGCATATGTTTGGCACTTTGAGGGGCATATGATGTTTGGCACTGTGGGGGGCATATGATGTTTGGCACTGTGGGGTGCATATGATGTTTGGCACTGTGGGGGGCATATGATGTTTGGCACTGTGGGGGCATATGATGTTTGGCACTGTGGTGGGCATATGTTTGGCACTTTGAGGGGCATGTGATGTTTGGCACTGTGGGGGGCATGTGATGTTTGGCACTGTGGGGGGCATATGATGTTTGGCACTGTGGGGGGCATATGATGTTTGGCACTGTGGTGGGCATATCTGGCACTGGGGGCATAAAGTTTTGTCATGTGGCCACTCTCCTTGTGTCATATGACCACGCCCCTGACCACTCCCCCGATCACGCCCCTTTTTGGTGCGCGCGCCTTCGGCGCGCGCATGATGTTGGCTCTATGGCTTGACGACTGATATTTTTCGGCTCTTAACCTCTGACCGGTTGGCCACCCCTGTTCTAGAAGATAATAGAAAGCATCCCATGTGAAATAGAACTCCCATCTTAGTAAATTTCCCACTTATGTTTCAAATTCTCACATTCAATAAATACAATAAAAATATTCCAAGAAATATGTAGAATAAATCGCAGGTATATTGCTTTTTCCCCCCATGGATAAAAATGTAAACCTGGGGAGTACAGTATTCCTGTAAATTTTGGGCAGTTTCTTTCATAAATCGTGCTATTGTTTCAGAGTGCCGCTGTTCAAAGTGTGGTACAGAATTCTGCAATGATGTAACAGGGAGATGTCACTGCAAGCCAGGCGTAACCGGAGCTGCCTGCGACCGTTGCGAAGTGAGTAGTAGGTCACTATGTATCAGGAATCATTGTGATAGTAGCACACTGTACACTAGACGATAGTAAAAAACATTTTCAATACTAAATAACAAGCATTTTTCCTACACTGTGGCTAAATACATATAAGGTGGTGGCTGCACTAGGTCAATGACAGCATAAAAAACTGTAATACAGCTAATTTAATAAAGAGGTGTGCATTTAATACAGAATAAAAATTACACAATAATAATCAGTAAAAAGCTCAAAACTGAGCGTAACGATTTTGCGAAAAAAAGCTGCATCCAGAGTAATAAAAAGTGATTGGATAACGTCACCTCAATTAGTGCAGTGTCCCTCTTTTTGTACCCAAATGAGTATGTCTGAGTAATGGATGGTGTAGTGGCGTCCCTTTAGATGCTTCCTCCAATTTAATTGGGGGTGGCATTCCGCCAAGAAGCTCGAATATCTGAAGCAAGTGGTTGGGTCCACAATCCCAGAGCGGCAGAATTCCTCAGTCACAGTCACTGCCAAGCGCGGGTAATACGGATTTGGGAGCGAGGGAATCTCTGAGGTTTTCAATCTGGCACCTAACAGCACTTTGGAGGAAAGCCACCTATATGTCTGCCTCACTGGGATTGTGGACCCCACCACTTGCTTCAGATATTCCAGCTTCTTGGAGGAACGCCACCCCCAGTTAAATTGGAGGAAGCATCTAAAGGGACGCCACTACACTATCCATTACTCTGACCAACTCTTTTGGGCCCAAAAAGAGGGACACTGCAGAGGTGACGTTATCCAACAACTTTTTATTACTCTGGATTCAGCTTTTTTTCGCAAAAACTTTTTACTGATTATTATTGTGTAATTTTTTTTATTCTGTATGCACACCATTACTTTTTATTACATTTGCTGTATTACAGTTTTTTATGCTGTCATTGACCTAGCGCAACCACCACCTTATATGCATTTGCCTTTTTAAAGGGACTGACACCCCTTTTTCGGTTGCAGCTTGACAAAGCAACACATTTACAGGCTCCCCCACAGATACGCAAGTACCTGTTTCCCAGTTTTCTCTACTGTGGCTAAATAATTTAAATTTGTTCTAATTTTATGATACATTATGGGTAAAAAACCCACCAGTGATGTATCTTTTTCATTATAAAAAATCTATGAAACATTATTCACACTTAAGAACTTTAGTTTGTACGCTGAAAGATTCCCATATTGACTATTGCAGAATCCATCTCACTGCTCTTCCCCTAATATTTTACCCTTATTACAAAACGATCTATTACGATTGTTGTTTATTTTGTCAGTCCCTGCATGTGCTGTCTGCATTTTATAAAAATTCTATATACAATACTTCTGCTAACATACTGTACATAATAATTTACAAACATCCACCAACATACATCTCTTCCCTTGTCTTACAATATCTTTCAACTCAATCCCTCCACTCTGCCCAAGATCTGCATCTCTCATCCACACGCATTACCTGCTGCTCTTACTGGCTACAGGACTTTTTTCCTGCACTTAAGGTGCCCCCACACGGTTAATTTTGTGCTTGTGTGCGTTATGTACTAGATCGCATCATATCTAGTTCAAATCGCATGCGATAAGCTACAACAGTAATCTAGTACAAAAATTACTGCCTGCACATACTTTTTTGACTTGTGCGTGTTAGCCTTACTCAGCACTTTTCCCCTTTGAAATCTCACTGGATCAGTACACAATATCTGGTACTTAACGTCATCTAGGCCCAAGTAAGTTTACAGTTTGTTCAAACTTCTGTTCCTTAATGTAAAGCAATGTTAATTAGCACTCTGTTGTTTCCTATTCCATTGCGGCTTTGTCCCTGCTGCTCTGCCATGTTCCCTCATACTTACATATTCCTGTCAGCTTGTCCTCCTGTCCTAGGTCTATTCCTTCTCCATCACTGTGAGTGTTGCGGTTGTACAGCACAGAGGCTTCCACTGTGCAATCCACATAGATGAGATCAACCTCCTGAAATTATTTGGCGGTCCTCCTTTTACAGGTCTGCCCTGTGTCTTTCCCAGTGGGAACCATTGGGGCACATGCCCAATCTTCCTTCCCTC
The DNA here is from genome assembly GCF_055691185.1 of Crinia signifera. Lineage (NCBI taxonomy): Eukaryota > Metazoa > Chordata > Amphibia > Anura > Myobatrachidae > Crinia > Crinia signifera. The sequence continues at coordinate 166,215,673 of NC_139219.1, forward strand.
ATGCATTATGGAGAAAAGATTAATAACAATAATTAGATAGATCTATTAGACTAGCCTAATGCTGTGTATACACAGTGCGATACCCTTGCTATTTGAACCCGATCCGATCGGGACTAAATTGCACAACACGCCAAATGCAGGGAATTTGATTTTGACTATATAGTACAGATCTATACTATATAGTCATTGCTGCACTATTTGGATATTCCAATTCAGCTGAATGGGTGCGCACATCGGCATTGAATCAAGATCAAAAGCTATATAGTCAAAATCAAAGAGTTAATTGCACCGTGTTACACACCATTACATGTAATGTTGGAAAATAAAAATAGAGTGAAAAATGTATTGTGTGACATCTGTAACTTAATATACTAATTCCTGCCATTGACAAAAGTTAGCTGTTACACTTTCACTTCCACCATCAACATGTGTTTTTTCATTCTTAAGCTGCTCGGTGTGGAAACAGACCACCATGTCCACTCACGTTTCATTGTTTTGTTTTTTTCAGATCGGGCACTATGGTTATGACAGTTGCTTGGGCTGTCAGAAGTGTGAGTGTAGTGCTGCATCCATGGATAATTTCTGTGAACCCGTAACTCAACAGTGCAGATGTAGACCTGGTGCAGCTGGCCTGAAATGTGAGAGGTGCAGGTCTGGATACTGGAATTACAGGCCATCTGGTTGTCAGAGTAAGTGCCTCCAAAACAGTACATGTGCATGCTAGCTATGCCGCTCAGAAATGAACAAAATGGCACAATGACATGCAAGGTGGTGCTTCATAATTATTTTCTAATTGTGTGCTATACATTATTTCAGAACATCAAACATTTCATTCTTCATATTATGTCTAGTGCATTTGCCCATATATTATGTCTAGTACATTTGCACAAAAAACTCTGTATCATGGATGAACTAATGTGGTCTTACATATGTAAAACTACAGCTTGCAGGAGAGCAGAGAAACTGCATCCTTCTTACCATGATTAGTTCAGCCTCCCTGCCGGTAAGGGAAATTAACTAAAAACACATAATAGTCAGGACAAATTTTGCTGTTTCGTCCTTCCAATGCTACTAAAAGAAAAGCACATGTCTGTAATGTTTAGAGACAGGATCTCTTCCTGTGTTTCAACTGGAACATATTAGGAAAAGGTTATGATTTGGCTAAACAAGGCATTCAAATTGCCTATTCCACATTCCGGAGATACTGTATGACACTTTTCTTTTTCATGATGCCAAGACATGGGAAATAGTGAACATACCCATGTCATAGTAGCTGGAAAACAGTGAGCGTGTCATATTAGCTGGAAAAAGTCTTTCCTCCCTCCCTTCTTTTTTTGTAGTCACCTTTAAAATTGTAAAAATCACATCACCTTCTTTACAGCTCCAGACATAGTACTATAGGTGCATTTTTTGGTACTTGTTTCCTAGCACGGCGCCCGTCGGGTTGATCGCATGCCTTTAGTTTAAGGTACTTAAGGCATGCGATCGACGTGATGGACCTGATTTTATGTCAATCACCAGTCTATTTGCCGGTGAAAGAGAAAATCGCGTTGATCGGGTCCATAATGGGCCACGATGCGATCAACGCGATTTTCCCATAGAGAATAATGTCAAATTATTTTTAAAGTTAAAATTGGGTTGATCAACCCGATTTTACATAGGGAACAATGGGAAATTGGCCATTATGGCCAATTTCTCATTGTATATGGTTAAATAGTATGGTTAATGCCCCCCCATTGTTAACGCCACCCCACTATTGACGCCAACCCGAAGCGTGGCGAGCGCAGCGACCTCGTGAGGGGCGGCAGTACGCGTCCTCCGACCTTTTCATACCCCCACTATCCATGTTGGCGTGGAGTTGAATTTATATAGTGTGGCGAGCGCAGCGAGCCACCGAGCCCAAAGTGTGGCGAGCGCAGCGAGCCCCGCGAGGGGACGCGTATACCTGTGAAGTTATGCGCGTCCGCTCGCCACGCTTCGGGCTCGGTGGCTCGATGCGCTCGCCACACTATAAAAAATCAACTCCATGCCAACGTGGATAGTGGGGGTATGAAAAGGTCGGAGGACGCGTACTGCCGCAAAGTACTGCCGCAAAGTACTCGCTGCGCTCGCCACGCTTCGAGTTGGCGTCAATAGTGGGGTGGCGTTAACAATGGAGGGCCATTTCACCCATCAGGGGGGGTTGCTATTAAAATGGGGGGTTTTGGGGCTTTCTACATTGAAATCAAGGTAAAAACGTGTTTCAGGGACCATTTTACATTGATTCCAATGTAAAAATGGGGTCGATCGCGTCAGTCGCATCGCATGCGATTTGGTTGGCATGCGATGCGATCGACGCAATTTTTCCGACCCGATCAATACAATCAAAATCGTGGGCGCCATGCTAGGAAACAAGTACTTCTTACGTACTTTAAAAATGACCCCATTCTTTACTCATGGTGATTCTCCTTATGCACCACCACTCCCAGATAGCATACTTGACACAAAAACTTACCATCAGTCTCTGTTCACTAACCTCACCACCCTTATCACTCTCACTACCCACAGCACAGCATGCCCCTGCACACTAAAATGCCCCCTTGTACACCAACATAGGCCTGCAAAACATATTCCCCTCTTATACACTGAGATGCCCCTGCATACTAACATGCCTCCCATGCACACCAACATACTCCTCCTGCACAATAATATACATCCCCTCTTGCACACTAACATGCCTCCTGTAAACCTACATGCTACTTTATTTCCTGCAGTGCTGACTGCCACACAGAACCTGGAAAAGCAGCAGTCACCAAGCAGCGTTGAGCCTAGACTCCCTTTGCTGTAAGGACCTGGTTCTTATGATGAAGTGGAACTACCACCCCTATATATAAGCAGACTATACCCTTCACTAAAAGGACGTTTTGCCCCCAATAATGCTTATATAGGTAAGCTAGTTCCCGGTTACCATAAGGACTAGGTCCTTACAGCGAAGGATAACTACCCAGCTATGTACAAATAAGGCTATTTCTCTTTCGACATATGGATGTTTTTGCCCCAAAGTGTTCAGGTTCTTCCGTAGAAAGGGATCTAGTCGTTCCCTCCATGCAGTGTGTGTACCGTCTGACTGCAACATTAAATGACACAACAGCAGTAAGCAATCTGTTTCTGATTGGGAACTACTTGGGCTAAATATCATCTATGGTGATCTGTAAATGAACACTGTATCAGAGGTTATTTCTCCCTACCAGCGCTTGCCCCAAAGCTTAAACTTCACCTCCCACTACACCATTGCACCTGGAAATAAAGCCTGTACATGGTATGTACATGCAAGTCTCATAGGCAAGGGGACAGAAGTCAATAATTATGTGCTGTAATCTAGGAAATCATTTGGAACAAAATTCAGCATGAAAGCTAGATGTAATGTAGAACAACATAAAAACCTGAAATAATGAAAAACCTTTGTGCCATTGAGAAAAAAAGAGACCAAAAAGGTCAATGTTAAAATGAACAGATTGAATGATACAACTTGTCCCTCAATATTTTAATATGCAAAAATATGAAATGTTTTGGTCCATACATGGGAATTTTGCAAGCATATAAACTTTGCAAATGTCTATATGTACTCCACAATGTTGCATACTTTAGTATGGGCAAATATATTATACAGAATACATTTTGTATGGGCAAACCTGCTCTTTTTGTTTTGGTAGTAATAGTTGATAAATGGGATGAGTTATCTAAGCAGAATGAAGCAGAAGTTTGCAAATAGTTAAAGTGTTGTGATGATTTTGCTTCATTGAAAGTAATGGGCCATTTGGACAGAATAGTTTGTGCCCAGTCTGAGTATAATTACTTTTCTTTTGAAGCAAATCCTTAATAGTTAATGTTTAACTGAAAGTCAAAAAGCAAAAATAACATTTGTGGGCCCATAAAAAAAATTACTATTTTGAATTTCTATATTCTCCTAATTGATAGATAAACATAGCATTTTCTTATTGAGCAACTCCATATCAAAGACACATTTGCCATTATTTTGATCTGTTAATAAAGGTCACTATTAAATTCTTTCAATTGCTGATACCTACTGTAAAATGAGAATTGCTTCAGGAAAACACAGATGTTCTGCATTATGTGTAATACTAAACATGCGTATTTCCTTCCTGAACACAATTATCCCTCTTTTATTGTCTTTTAGAATGTAACTGTGGTGGCGGTCCATGTAACAATAAAACAGGAGATTGTTTATTAGAAGACCCTGATAATCCAAGTGGATCAGATTGTTCATTCAGTAAGTTACTATCAATCATAATGTTTTCTCTTACTTTAAGAAAATAAACTAATTTTGTCATTAATATTATGTCATATGTCACTATTATTATTGTTATACTTTATTTATATCATGGCCCTAAAAAAGTACATAAACAAATGAGCAAAACAAGAAACCAGTGACTTACAATACAAGACATTGCAGAACACATACATCGTTTACAAACATTGCTTCAGCTGCGGTCAGAACACTCAAATAAGCAGTAGGGTACTAGAAACCAAGGGTTAGGTGCCATTGTGGGGAGTATGGAGTTTATGATAGTATACATGAGGAACATAGATTTTAAGAATACAGAACAAAATGTTAGGTCCCTTGTACTGCAAGTTATGTGCAGCCTTGTTAATAGATTTATGCCCATGAATCTGGATGTTGGCTTTGTCAATTAACAGAGAAGACAGGAAAGCTTTTTTGTTAACCCCTAAAAGATTATCCTTAGCTACTGCTATTTCTGGCTTAGGAAATCCTTTTGATTGAAGTCATGTCCTCGCTATATATCATGTTACTGGAGAATGCTGATAGATAAACTCTGGTTGGCTGGAGGGAGAGTCACATTAAGGGCCTTATTTTGGTTCATTCTTTCTGACAAAATCCTTCTTAGATGGGCAAAACCATGTGCACTGCAGGTGGGGCAGATGTAACATGTGCAGAGAGAATTAGATTTGGGTGGGGTTTTACTTCAAAGTGAGATCTATATTGCAGTGTAAAAATAAAGCAGTCAGTATTTTCCCTGCACAGAAACAAAATTACTCACCCAAATCTAATTCTCTCTGCGCATGTTACATCTGCACCCCCTGCAGTGCACATGGTTTTGTCCATCTAAGAAGGATTTTGTCAGAAAGAATTTACCAAAATAAGGCCCTAAGTGACACGACACAGACCTGCTTTCTCTCTTTTACAGCTAAAGACACAACCAGTATTGGGTAATCAAGCACAACTGTATTCATACTAACACATGGTTACCAACACCAGATTAAAGGCACATCATATTTTATATTTATTACTCTAAACTATGGACCCGAGTTCAGCAGCCAAGTTCATTGGACATGCTACATTTTTTAAAGCGGCAATCGGTTACAAGATAAATCCATGCCTTGCAATTTTCTGCCCCTTTGAAAAGTTCATCCAAGTTTGGCCAGCATCCCACACAGCCACTGAACTTGTACACTATCCGACACTTTATGTTTATAATCAAGGAGTGTGTGGAAAATAATATGACACTAGCTTATGGTGGAGTCGTAGATGAGATGTGTCACAACTGGGGAATTGGTGGACCCAGGAGTGACTTAGATGGTTAGCTGAATACTAAATGGTAAGAGTTCACGGAAGCAAGTGGGTAAGTTTATTCACACAAAGTAAATGGCTGTACAGATGAATGCTTTAAAGAAGGTGAGTAACAGAAACAATTTAAATACTTGAGATGGTAAAGTAGACTGTGGTTTTGACACTGAGGAACTGCAGACTGACTGTAATAACAAGAACTGAGGACTGTGACTTTAAGACAACACTGAGCAATACCATGCACACTGAGGACTCGGAAACAACTCTGAAGAATACTGTGCACTCACTGTGGATTCGGAGACAACTGTGAAGAACTTGGAGACAACTGTGAAGAATTTGTAAATGACTATGGAATATACTGAGACCTTGGAGATGACTGTGAAGAACTTGGAGACAACTGTGAAGAACTTGGAGACAACTGTGAAGAATTTGTAAATGACTGTGGAATATACTGAGACCTTAGAGACGACTTTGAAGAACTTGGAGACAATACTGCGCAGACTGTGACTTCGGAGACTGCACAGAGGAACACTGCGCAGACTGAGACTTTGGAGCAGACAGAGGAGTATGAGTCACCTGAACCGGAGAATGACCAGAAGACTAGGCCGGATACTATGGAATATTACAGCAAACAGCAAAATGTAGCAGGTGGGGGAGTATGGGTGTCTGGAACCAGAGATTGACCTGAAGACTGGACCAGATACTCTGGAATATTACAGCAAACAGCAAAATGTAGCAGGTAATGGAGTATGGGTGTCTGGAACCGGAGATTGATACTCTTGGATATTGCAGCAGACAGCAGAATGATGCAGAAGGTGCACAGATGCTGGTACCGGTACTGGTGCAGGTACTGAATGTAACGTGGTGGGTATGTGCATATGGTGGTGGTGGGCAGAGCCCTCAGTGGGAACCGCTGTTTAGGATGGCCACAGTGCACCCTACACTGACTCTATTGACCATCTCAGGCAGGTGACCGTACACTGCAGATTGCTAGGCTTCTCCTGTAGTCCCAACATTCGAAGGAGCGAGTTAAGCCCACTCCAACCCAGATGCAACCACGTTTTACATGATGACAAGTCTACGGCGACCACAAGAGATAGTGCCAAGAGGAGATTAACTAACTGGCACTATCTGGGAGGAACACCCTGCTTGACGGCACCAGGCCAAGGACGGGGAGTGTGACCTAGTCACAGACACCAGATACGGATGGAACGGGGTGCCACCAAACAAAACACACTAAAGTAAACACATAGTACACAATAACTTCCGGTACCCCAAAACAGGTTCTATGCATTTATGAGGACTATGGAATCCTGTAATGAAAGCTAAACTACATTGTCATGCTTAGTTCCTTTAGGTACCTACATCCTGTAGTGAAAGCTTGTTCCTTTAGGTACCTAAACAGTAACTTTAAAAGACTACCTCTTTGATTTTTAGATGCAAGTGCTTTTTGTCATTTTTGGGGATTTTAACCCCTTCTTGAGTAATTTCCTTTTCATAGTAATAGCTTCTTGTTTAAACTATGCCTTTACAGAACAATGCCATTTTTAGTGTGTGAATTGTCCTCTTGGAACAAGTGGTTGCTTTTAGAAAAATATAAGTATTGCAATCTGTGGGTCTTGTATACACTGTTGATTCAACTTGTTCTATATGTTAATAGTTAAATCAAAAAAATTGACCTCTTCTACATTAAAGTAAGATTATTATTCAAACCATTAGTATTATGTTAACTATAAAAAGCCTCCAGAGATGTCTGGTCTCCTTGACAAGTAAATAGGAAGTCATCAGTGTAGCACCACCATTGGACATCCCCAGCCATGCCCATGCCAAACAGAAAGTTCATCTCATCTTGACAGGAAAATATTGGCATAGCTGGGGGCAAACCTGGTCCCCATGGCAGTCACAGCTTCCTGATTGTAGTAATTCCCATTAAAATTGAAAGAGTTGTTACTTAAAATAAACATGATGCTATCCAATTTGAAACGCTGAAGCTGTAAGTCAATATTGCTATGTAACAGAGTTTGTTTAACTGCTTCTATGCCATCTGTATGTTTAATGATGGTATATAATTAAGTGAAGTCCCCTGTTACATTCCTTCTTCTTATGTGCAGCTCTGACTGTTTCATAAACCTTATTGTACTCTCAAACTAACTACCCTCCTGTTTTCTTAGATTGTGACAAATGTATCTGGGACCTGATTGATGATCTCCGACTCAGTTCTTTACTAGTTAACCAAACTAGGTCAACAATACAGAGCATATCCACTGGAGTTGCAGTTAATAGAATTCTTAATGATATTAATTCCACCGTCTTTCACCTCACGGTATGATATTCCTTTTGTTATGCTTGTGTTTGGGTCTTTTGACCATTATCTTGAATTATATGCTATATGTGTCTATTATGGTTTTGTAGATTATTAATCTAAATCTCTTAAAAATATTAGTATTAGTGCACAGTGGTAATAGAGCAGGCAAAATTTGTTTCTTGTACTGACAATGAAAAAGCTCATGTTATACATGTACAGTACAACAACAAGCATCCAGTTTCTCATTGGGGATCATCAGCTCTAACCACTTACCACTTATCTAATAGACAAGCCAGATTCTGCAGCATAAATCTCCCAGCCCAGGGTTACATACATTTTTTTTAAACACTAAGCACCTCTCAACTTCAAAATGACGTACAAGTGTTCCTGATTATCAATTCTGTGCCCCCCCTCCCACACAGTCTACATTACCCCTGCAGTCGACTCATAGCCAAACATTCTATCATAGCGCCTAAACCCTCGCAGTCTAACTCCCATCAGCATTATAACTTCCCCTGGCACCTGATGTGTCCAGATTAAAAGAGATGCCAGACCATCAGGTGCCAGTAAATAGGTATTATTTTATCCCCTGAGTGTGACACTAGCAAATTAGGACAGGAATACCAAATAGCTTATAATGTTAGGTCAAAACTAGGGTGTGCAAATGGTGTCTCTGCACTGAGTGCAAAAGCAAAGGCCTGAGTACAGTACTGAGGGCTGTATATTCAATCTGCTATGACACACTGCAGCCAGTAAAGCCACTTCACAGCTGTTTGGTGGTTCTATAGGTACCCTCTAGCTCGGTGCCGAAACTAGAAATTTTAGCGCCCTGTGCCAGAAAGAGAATTGATCCCCCCCTATACTGGAAATAGGAACAGTGCACACAGAAGGCACAGGCAAACATTTAGGGCATGGCTTTGTGCAGAAGGGGCATGGCCACATATTATTTATTTATTTACAGTTTCTTATATAATGCAGCATATGCCATTGTGCTTTACAATTGGAGACAACAGTGATTAAACAAGCTGGGTAGAAACAAACCAATATAGAGGTAGGATAGCCCTGCTCGCAAGCTTACAAAATCTGTACCAATTCACATTACACCACACAGTAGTGTCTGTTATCCACATTACACCACACAGTAGTGCCACTTGTACTCACTGCACCAGATATAGCTGCTTAGATGCACTGCACCACGATTATGCTCACTGTAATCTCAATTACTCATAGTCACACACTGTAATGCCTATTACACAACATAATGCCTATTACATATTATATCTCACACACCATAATGCCCATTACAGATTAATGCCCATATGTTGCACACTGTAGTGCCCATTACATATTATGGCACACACCATTATGCCCATTACACATTATAACACACACTGTAATGCCCATTACACTGCACACATAATGCTTTTTATACATTATGTTGCACAACGTAGTGCCCATTACATATAATGCCCCCAGTAGTGCCTATTACACCTACTGCCCCCAATAGTGCCCTTTACACATTGGCCACAGTAGTGCCCCTTACACAATGCCCCAGTAATGCTCAACATGTTTTGCGACCCAAGTGGGAGGGCAGTTTCCAGTTCCTACTGCCGGTGTTCACGAATGGAGGAGAGGCAGCTCTCTCTGCAGAATGTCCTCATGTAGGGTTCGGTAGCCTATGTGCTGTTCTGTAGAGAGTGTTAGTTCTATTGTACAGGTTTGCTCATGACCTGGTATGTCACAGATCATTCTTGCAAGTTGCAGGTATATTAGATAATGGCTCTCCAGTGAAGGAAGTTAACATGCTGAATTCTTTGGTGTGCAGTGCTGCTTATATATGATTCTGTGCCTTGACATTTAATAAGAACTTTAGTCAGAGACTACTGTTCACAACCAGACAGTAAGATTATGGGGAGGGTATTCAATCCCCGGCAACCATCTCCCCATGGGGGAGATGGCCGCCGGGCCCTATTCAATGTTGTATTCCCCGACAGCATTCAGCAGGGTTTTATTGGCAGAACGAGCCCGACTTCACAAGCAGTCGGGCTCATTCTGCCAAGAATGGTCGGAAAGTGACAAGCTGCCGGCTGCAGCTCGCCTCTTCCCGGCCTCAACTCGCGGCCACGCCCCCTCTCGTCCCACTGCAGGTGGGCCATTGAATCCCGCCTGCATGTTCTCGAGCGAGCTGACCGAGAACGGGACAGGGGCACGGCGGTCAAGCAAGCTCGACCGCCGTGATCTACACATTGAATACCCCCCTAAGTCAACTCTACCTTGAAGCTGCACATCCAGAAACTTATTGTACAGTACACCCCTTTGTATTTCAAGGAAGGTAAAGGGCAAGTACCTGCACATAGTGCTTTTACTCACACAAAATTAGTGTTTTGTATAACTTAAGAATCTCACATACAATGTAAATCAGTTCAGTTTGCTTACCTGAATGCACAGTTGCATTTGAATGTGATAGAACAACACAGTAAAAAGGAAAGTAAAAAATATAGCAGTCATAGACTTGTGCTTCAAACATAACAATGCATGTGTTTTTTATTATGTGTTTGTTATGGCTCTGGTGTTTTCTTTATCATTAAAGGAAAGACTAGAAGAAAAGAAGAACCACTCATTGTTTTCAGATCTCCAGATTGATAATGTAGAAATAGAAGTGAACATTCTCTTGGCGGATGTCAATAATATTGCACAGAAGGTTAGTACTGTATCTAAACAGAACATCTAAGTACTGACTACAAGCTTACAGTTATAGGTAAAAATGTAATCCCTACAGCTGTACTTATATTAGGGGGAATCCGGACACCCCGAATCCGAACTCGCAATCCAAACCCATTTGGGAATTCTCGCCTAGTCTCAGAGAGCGGTTCTCTGGACCTCGCGAGATCCTACTGTCGGATCTCCCGACATCCAGACCCTTTAACCACTTGAGTGGTTTGCCCGGAAATTTTCCAGGCTCACCTGCGCTGCTGCAGCGGGCTGTCCCGGAAAATTCCTGGTATACCACTATGTAGTAGGTGCGGGACAGTGGTGCCTTGAGCAGAGCACCACTGGCGCACCACCTTTATTGCCCTCGCTCCGTCACACACACCCCCTTCCAGTTGATCCCCCCCCCCGGGTCCCTCCGCTCTGGCGTACCCGGCGATCGTATGCCGGAGCTCCCCCGCGGCCAATCGCCATACTGTAGTGACGTAGGCGGCAGGCTCTGGGATGTTCGGGGGGATCCGGAGTTCAGGCACCCGAGTCCTCCTGAGCCCCCGCGAAACATCCCCGAGCCTGCCGCCTGTGTGATGACTGACAGGCAGCTGCGGCAGGGGAGCTCCGGCGTACTAATGCCGGAGCGAAAATGAGGAGGGGCGGCTTCCTATGACCTGTGGTGGGTTTTGCTGGGGCAGGACAAACCTGCCCTGGTAGGTTTATCCTGCCCCAGCAAAACCCACCACTCAAGGAGTTAAAGGGGCAGGCGGTCGGACGCCATCTTCACTCCAGACTGGGAGAGTGAAGAGGCAACACGTCCTGGCTACTCGCCCGCTCGCCGTCCACTCCAGTGATAGTGCTGTCTTGTCCAGTGACTCTGGTAGTGCTGTCTTGTCCAGTCCAGTGATAGTGCTGTCTTGTCCAGTCCAGTGATACTGTGTGTATAGTCCAGTCCAGTGAAAGTGCTGTACAGTGCATAGCTCTATAACTCACCTAACAACTGAAGGTAACGTTCCCGTATTAGTCTCTTTGTGGGTAGTAGGTGGGTGATTGGTTACTATGTGACGATTGATAGATCCAAAGGAATAACACTCACCTAGGGAATATTCCCTATATGCACATAAGGGTATCTTTGTCAATTCGCGATTATGCCTCAGAACGGAGGGTCCACCAACATCCAGGAAAACAGGATATTTATGAATGTCCTTACCACCAACGCGTTTCTGACACACAGTGTCCTTTATCAAGGACACCTTGATAAAGGACACTGTGAGTCAGAAACGCAATGGTGGTGAGGCCATTTACTGGCTGCCTTATGCTGTTCCATTTTTGCCAGCTTCCTTCCACTTGACTCATTCCGGGTGAGGCCCATATGGGGAGAAGAGTTTATCAGCAGTGTTTTTTTCTTGAGGGGGGGGGGCACTCTCTCAAGGACCTTGGCACTAATTGGTATACATATATATATATATATATATATATATATATATATATATATATATATATATATATATAAATAGAAATGGTTATTTGTATAATTTGTATAATTAGAACCTTAGATGGCTGCTGCAGGTGTAAAGAGTCTGCTGAACTCCAAGAAGGAATTTATTCAAGCAATTGTTTTGTTTGGGGGATACACACTGCACTGTCAATAAGGTGATGGGTTTCTTTACCTTGTGACTTATAATAAATATCCTGTGTTTCCTGGATGTTGGTGGACCTTCCATTCTGAGATGTTATCGCAAATTGACAAAGATACTGTACACTTATGTGCATATAGGGAATATTCCCTAGGTGAGTGTTATTCCTTTGGTTACTACATGACCATTGAGAGGTCCAATCACCCACCTACTACCCACAAAGAAACTGTTACGGGAATGTTACCTTCGGTACTCTTACTTTGTTGCATTTTTTTCACAGTACTGTATATACTGTGTGCATATATATATATATATATATATATATCTCAAGCAAAAACCCCAATACTCCGTTAGCTGCTATGGCTATCAATACCTGGCTCATGTGCCCTCCCCTGGCATAGCACACTCCAAATGTATCCAAAACAGAGGTGGCACTCCAACATTGTAAGATCGATAAAACAATGTTATATCAGTTGTTTCTACTAGAATAATTGCCCTTGTAACAATGCATCATTTGATGACAGTGCATTATGCTTAAACATAGATGATGGTGTCAGTGCCAGTGTTCTCACGGAGGACACTGGCCCTGACAGATCACCCAGTGGCACATCACTGTGCAGCTCTGTGTGCTGAGTGTTCTGAGCATTCTGGCATGGCTCAGAATGTTCATTTCCCCATGTGTGTGCCGCTTAACCCTATCGCACAGCTATTATAATCTGTAACCCTACTCCTATGTGTAAATAAGGCAAAACACACTAGCAGTATCTTTTATCTTGTAAGAATCTTTGTTATGGACATCTTAATGTAAGAATCATTTGTGAAGCAATTCCTTTTGTCCTTTATAATGCTTTGTTGTGTCAATATTATTTGTGTACTGTATGTTATATTGTTCTTTTTATCATTGCTGTCGTTATGCAGCTGTGTGTGGAATGAGCTACCCCTAACATGGAATGTAATGCATTTTACATCAATACAGAATGTAATTTTTTGTGTATTTATGTTGACATTGGCTACATGTAGGGAAATTTAGCAGAGATGGAAGGCCAGAAAATTCAAAAAGATACCTTGGAAACTATGAGGCGTGCAAAATTGACGGGAGAACAAGTTAGTGATATAGAGGATGGCATCCAAGGTAAATAAAATAATATTGTTAACTCAGTCATCGTAAGTTCTGTGTTATGTTGTTGCAGATGTGTTATTCTGTGATAGCTCTTCTTGGTTAATTTTGCCTCAGCATAGTAACTATGTATTATATTAGACACAGTGGATGGCAGAAACTAGGGGAGAGGAAGGATGGCTGTGCAGGGTGATGCCACAGCCAGGTGACACTTATTATAGAAGATCCCCTGGCCAAAACTTCCTCCTGTGGCTGGTCAGCCCTGGATAGTTCCCTGATGGAGTGGGAAGCCCCCAATAAAGGCCCTACTCCAGGGCACCCCTGGTCTGGACTGAAGCTCGGGGCTGTCCCTGGTATCCCAGGGCTGTAGGTGCCGGGCTGGTCTTTAAAGTGTAAAATTAAGAAATAAACAATAAAGTCTCCTCTGCATGCAGGGACTTGGAAAACCACAGCATGTTGGACATTAATGGGCCTGCCGGGATTTGTAATCCCACTAGAGCCCGAGGCTGGATACTCGTGTGGGGAGACCCCATGCTGGCTTTTTTAATTATTTATTCTACTTTTTACACAGAGAAGCCTGCATGGATCTGACTGATCCGTGCAAGTTTCAGCAACAGACAAATGGAAAATGTGGTCTATTTTCCATTCGTATTTTGAGCTTAATTCAGGCCAAATTCAGAAATTGAATGATAGTAAATGAGGCAACCACCATAGAACTGATGGCCATATATGACCGAGTTCTATCTATGGTGTACTCATTCGTACAGCCAAAGTTGGCTAAGCTTGCTGTTCGCAAAAACGGCAATTCAGACGAATTCTGCTGTTAGTAAATTTGCCAATGTGTGGATCCCATCTGCAATTAACATTGAATGGGTACAAATGGGTGCATTAGTAACTTTACCCCATTAGGGGGCAGATGTATTAAGCTTTGCGAAGAGATAAACTTGAGATAAAGTGGAGATAAATTGGAAAGAGATAACGCACCAGCCAATCAACTTCCAACTGTCATATTTCAAACACAGCTGATTGGCTGGTGCGTTATCTCCTTCCAGTTTATCTCCACTTTATCTCAAGTTTATCTCTTCACCAGGCTTAATACATCTGCCCCTATATCTCTTATCTCCATAATTCCTTAGTAAAAGTAGGTTCCTTAATTGAGAGTACTGGATAAGACTTGTATAAAGCAGGTGATCAGTTGAATAGTTCCCCTAGTTCTATATTGATAACGGTTTGTTTTGAAAAAGTCTATATTTTACTTTTGAAGCTATTACCCATTGAAAACTACCAACCTCTGCTCACCTAACTACAACATGTCAAAGTAACTTTATTAAATTAAAATCCTTAAAATTTCATGCACAGTTTGGGAAAAATATATACAGTAGAGATATATTTCTTAATATAAAATTAAGATTCCTGTGAAGGGCCACTATTTTCTATTTTATTTTAAATGTTTTTAGCTTCAGTATATCTCTTTCCATAATGCTTCAGTAACAGGTTCCATAATTGGGAGGTCTGGATAACACTTGTATCAAGCAGGGGATCTTTTTCTGTAAAACATAGTAGCTGGAAACGGGATTTAAAAGACCTAGTTTTACTATATATTTATTGCATGTTTCCAGTTACAGTTCACATTTAATGCTCTATTTGTGAGGGCTGATGATCTGTAGATACATCATGGTGAGTTTAACTAAAGACCTCCTAGCTCTGGATTACCTTGTTCAGGAAATGAATAGAGCATCTTGAGCCTTATTAAATGGTTTTAGTGTATAGCCAGTAGAATGAGACTGATACATGAAAGTGCTTTAATATTCACTTTTAAAAGCAGTAAAAATGTACAGGCGCAGTGAAAGCTTTTTATGTTCATTCTCACAGACACATCACACAACATGTTGTGTGACTGTGAATTCACTGTAGCAATACCCATGGCTTCAAACGTAATTATGCCTTTTCGGTTACAACACTTCAAAACCAATGTTTAGTTGGACGCATGTGCATTCAAAAAATAACCTCTAAATAACTGAATGTAAAAACAGAGGGCCTCACGCACATTCCTAATAGGCAGGCGCAGGATCAGCCATTTGTTTACTGAGGGATACCGCTAATGTGAATGGACTCAGCAAACCACGCTTTATAATGAATCAGCATTTCTGGCCAGTGAACTAGGCCCTTATTCTGGTTCACTCGCAAAGGCAAATTCCTTCTCAAATGGATAAAACCATGTGCACTGCAGGTGGGGCAGATGTAACTTGTGCATAGAGAATTAGATTTGGGTGGGGTGTGTACTTCAAAGTGAGATCTATATTGCAGTGTAAGAATAAAGCAGCCAGTATTTTCTCTGCACAGAAACAGAATAGCCCACCCAAATCTAAATCTCTCTGCACATGACCCCCTTTGCCTTTGCGGGTGAACCAGAAAACCCCCCTAGTGTATTCATGGAAGTGT
This sequence comes from Crinia signifera, assembly GCF_055691185.1. Classification (NCBI taxonomy): domain Eukaryota; kingdom Metazoa; phylum Chordata; class Amphibia; order Anura; family Myobatrachidae; genus Crinia; species Crinia signifera. The sequence goes on from NC_139219.1 coordinate 166,231,461, forward strand.
TACTTCTCATGGGAGTGTCATGAGTGTGTAATCTGACTTCCTTCAGTGAGCTTAACATGTGGACGAGTTCGCCAGAGATACGTGATGCCAGCTGAAGGTGGAACTTTTTTTGTTAAAAGCAGCAATCATTTACAATGCCTTATAAATGATTGGCATTTAAAAAAAAAAAACACCCAAGTTCGGCATCACGCACCTCCGACGACCTTGGGCTGTAGAACTTTTGCACCCTGAATCGGCTGAATGCAAGTCCCAATTCAAATGATAATGGCAGTGGATGTAAAACCGTCAGTGAGATTGGCTGACACATGCAGATTGAAAGTAAATACAGGTGGATTCTGACATTAGCATAGCAAAGTAAGAAGGATGCTGCAGCCAAACATAAACCCATAGATGCAGTCACTCAGCATCAGGCCCAGAGTATTAATCCCCACATGCTGAGTTGTAGGCTTCGGTAGATGCATCCAGTTCTACACCAAGTAGTATATTACAGATAAGTTATATCTAGTATACTTGTATACAATCAACTCATAGCAATTAAATGCATTGCTATCTTTGGTTTAAATAAAAAAAACTATAATAAAACAGATATCATTTTACAGTTTGCACACTAATTAGTAGAAATCAGTAGAAATAAAAATACACCCCAAAACAACATACTGTAAAAGAACATTATGTGAGGGGTGTGCCATAAGATACTTTACTGTTTACAAACAAAAGTGAACATTAATTTTTTTCTCAAACCACTTGATGAAGCAGCTGGGCCTGTTTGAAGTAAGTGCGTCTGTTACATGTTGGATGAAGAACTCCACTGCTGCTTCCAATGGATGATCAAGCTCCTGGGGAATCCATGTGCCAGAAAATTAACTACTTCCCCGGAATTACCAACCAATGGGGCATCCAGGTGCAGAACCCTTGCTCAGACTAAGCTTTTTGTGAAGTATCAAGTGGATGGATACCCATCAGATACCTTCCTCCTTCCTTGACTTGGCCACAGTCACTTTGGTGTCACCCTCAACCAGCGGCACCAACCAAGTAGTTCAGGGGGGACCACTTAGCATATATAAACATATATGTGATCATATATGGGTAATTATGTATTAGCAGGACGCCCACTAAGCAAATTGCTTTGTGGGCAATTCTGCGCAAGAAAATCGCATTGCATCGCATGCGTTTTTTGCGTGCAATGCGATCGCATGTGATGTGATTTTCCTATGTAATTTATTCACTGCTTTCTACACTCGAGCGGTGCGATGAGATCACATCACATGCGATCGCACCGCATGCAAAATCGCATGCGATCGCATGCGATTTTATAGGGTTCAAAGGCATTTACTTTACTATACATTTCTATGAGATGCAATGAGATTTAGGCACCCCCCACTATCCACGCCACCCCGAAGCGTGGCGAGCACAGCGAGCCCCGCGAGTGGTGACTGAACGCGTTCTCCCAACATTTTCATACCCCCACTATCCACATCGGCGTGGAGTTGACTTAACATAGTGTGGAATACTTGTAACGTAATCCGCGTCTGCTCGCCACGCTTCGGGCTCGGTGGCTCACTGCGCTCACCACACTATATAAAATCAACTCCACACCGACCTGTATAGTGGGGGTATGAAAATGTCGGGAGGACGCATTCCGCCATCGCGCGCCACGCTTTGGGGTGGTGTGCATAGTGTGTGGGGGGGGGGTGCTTAAATCTCATTGCATGTCATAGAAGTGTATAGTAAAGTAAATAGCATTGCATCCTATAAAATCGCATGCAATCGCACCGCCTGAGGGTAGAAAGCGATCGCATTGCACGCAAAAAAATGCATGCGATGCGATTTTCCTATACATAAGTACCCATATATGTAATGTACAGGTATGTGTGATCAATGGTTTCCCCAGGGATAGGCTAAGCCCCCCTTCTCTACGTAGTCAGCAGCCACCACTGCCCTCAACTACATTATATGCAATATATTATACTTCAAGGCACACAGACTTAATTGGGGATAGACTACACCTTATCGTGTCTCTTCCTACTCCTCAGCATCCTGTTTCTCTGGTTTTCATTATTCTCTACTCTGAGCCATATTCATTTGACCTCTGTCACATTGTCCCTGACAGCTTTTGCTATCTACTTAGCCTAGGTGTCACTTCTTCTGCGTGTTATTAGTGCAAAAAAATGTGACATGTGAAATGAGGTGCAGCAATACAATCCATGCTCTTTTTCTGTGCAAACAATAAATGTCAGAGATAACGTCCATTACATAATAGGCTGCCACTTTCTTTTTCAGTGTTCAATTATCCAATGCAACAAATATGCAGAATCCAGCTGTCAAATAGATGATTAAACCAGATAGCTCTTTTTATCTTCCCAGGCTGCTTTGCTTCTGAGTGTCTGAGTTCTCAGTGTGAGAGATGCAACAACCATTCTCAGTTTCAAAGTAGAGATGGCCAATCACCAGTCCCATATGAATCTTTTGGATTTATGTAGGATCATAATCTCTATATTCAATTCATAGAATAATCAGAACAATCATATTAATCTTCTTCATGGTTGATTTTATTTCACTGTTGCACAATTGGGAAGCCAGGGACTGTGCAAACGTGCAGTTAATGGAAAAAATAAAAGACTGTTCATGCGCAGTGAATGAAGAGACTTTGGGGACCAGAGAAGAAGATTCCTGCCAGCATCGCAATTTTAGTATTGATACCATTCATACAGAACATACAGCTCTGGAATGGATCCTAAAATCTTGATACATTGGGCATTAAGATTAGTAAAGACTTGATATCAATGACCATCCCTATTAAAAGTACTTTAGATTAGTGATGGGAAACTTCATCCACATCAATGTTAACATCCCATAACATTAGTCCTCCATTTGGGACTGTGACAAATAATTTTGGATAATTGCATTGAATGCTACACCTCATCTCTTATTCTGCTCCCTTGTTTTTCCTCCCCACTGCATAGCTCACTGAACCCCTACATATATCTTGATTTCTAAAATGTAAAAAAAGAATGAAGGTAATCTTCATTCTTTTTTTACATTTTAGAAATCAAGATATATGTAGGGGTTCAGTGAGCTATGCAGTGGGGAGGAAAAACAAGGGAGCAGAATAAGAGATGAGGTGTAGCATTCAATGCAATTATCCAAAATTATTTGTCACAGTCCCAAATGGAGGACTAATGTTATGGGATGTTAACATTGATGTGGATGAAGTTTCCCATCACTAATCTAAAGTACTTTTAATAGGGATGGTCATTGATATCAAGTCTTTACTAATCTTAATGCCCAATGTATCAAGATTTTAGGATCCATTCCAGAGCTGTATGTTCTGTATGAATGGTATCAATACTAAAATTGCGATGCTGGCAGGAATCTTCTTCTCTGGTCCCCAAAGTCTCTTCATTCACTGCGCATGAACAGTCTTTTATTTTTTCCATTAACTGCACGTTTGCACAGTCCCTGGCTTCCCAATTGTGCCACCCACACATCAGCCATGTAGTCCTCCCAAAATGCAGCTAACTTCCACATTCACTTTCTGGATTTTACTCAAATTTCTCACTGAGGCCCTTATTCTGAATCGTGCGGCCAGAGCCGCACACGGGGCTCCGGCCGCACAAACAAATCCCCGCCCACGATACGGATCGCCACGGCCGTCCCGTCCGTACACGGACGGCTGGCGATCCGCAAGAAAATGGTGGGGCGTACGCCTCCACCATGGTGGGAGCTGCCCCCTGCATTCGATGGTCGTCGACCATCAAAGGCAGGGCCGCACGCCCCACCAGGTCCCGCAAGCTGAGACCACACGGACAATCGTCCGTGTGATAGCTTGTATGGGGCCGGAGAACTGACATCCGGCGACGTCAGCTTTCCGCCCCCATCACTGGCGTCATACCCTCATTAGCATGCATACGCCCCACGTTTGCATGGGAACGCCCATGAAACGCGGGGCGTATGCATAGGGAAATGAGGGTATGAAGCCCCTCACGCCCCTATACGCCCCCTTTGCGGCGGACGAACTACGTCTGCGGCGAATTGGGCTGCACATGCGCAGATTGACCTCTGCGCATGTGCAGACTGAAAACATCGGCGGTACGGCCGCACGCGGGCCGTACCGCACGATGCAGAATAAGGGCCTCAAATATGCCAATCAGACCTTCCAGTAACACTAAACATAAATGCACTTCTCTTCTTCTATGATGATAGCTGATGTACTTGAGAGGTGAGGGATAATCCCTTACTTTGTATATAGGCTGCTAAATGAGCACTTGGGGAGTATCATGAATTTTACAACCTTACTTTGTAACAACCGTACTCCACCAACTCCTCAACATTGCCGTTTATAGCTCCTTGACTTTTACACAGGCTACAAAGGTTTTTCCTTGGACCTTTTCACAGATGCAGCATTATTTAAGCAAAGTTATAGGATCAACTCTATTTAAGACATAAAGGGGGAAATTTACTAAAGGACATTTGTAAAAAAAAAATAGGTGTATTTGTATCCAGAAATACACTTATTTTTTACATTTACTATCCCGAAAATACGGCAATTCGTATTCGTATTAATGTGCTATCAATACGACTATGAATTGCCGTATTTTCGGGATAGTAAATGTCAAAAATAAGTGTATTTCTGGATACAAATACACCTATTTTTTACAAATGTCCTTTAGTAAATTTCCCCCAAAGTAGCAGAACCTGATTGATAGACTGCTGTTGGCTCTGCCGGGGCTTCTGGATTCCACAGTTATACATTGGTGTTTCACCTACTGGTTATACTTACTGTTTTTATAAAACAAATTGGCCTATATTTTCTGAAGTTGGTGGATACAGCATCGGAGAAGGAGACTGAGGCACGACAATTCTTTAAAACTTGGGAATTTAATATTGATTCCTTACTTCAACTGATTAAAAGCTAAAATTTGGATATGCCTGGAGCATTTGACTTGACATGACCTACACCAAATCGTTGGTTACTCCTTCTTTCAGCTCTAATTTTGTTGTATCTGACTCCTGAAAAGTAACATTCTAGGGATATTTGGGTGGCATGAATCCTATCTTCTCATTTATTTATATTTTGTTATGGGATGGCTGATTCTGCATGGTCTGCACTCTCGGCCTGATTCATGTTTGTAAGTAAAGCAAAAAATCAAGCCCTTATTCTGGTTCACTCGCAAAGGCAAATTCCTTCTCAAATGGATAAAACCATGTTGCACTGTAGATGGGGCACCTGTAATATGTGCAGAGAGAATTAGATTTGCGTGGAATGTGTTCAAATTGAAATCTAAATTGAAGTGTAGAAATAAAACAGTCTAATATTTGTAAGCTACATGTAATGCAGACAGTATTTACCCTGCACCTAATAAATATAAATAACCAGTGGTCAAAGTGGGCCAGTATGCAATAGTATGGCATGCCGGCAATTCTTTCAGGAAGCCAGAAGTGTTTTCTTTTTATTAAAACATTGTGCAGAAGCAGTGCAGCAGCAGACAGGGAGAGTGGCTAGCCTGCTTGATGCTGCTCTGTTCTGGGGTGCCTCCTGTTCAGTCCTGCTGAAGTCCTCCTGCCGGGTGCGCACAGCTGAGCTCTAAGTACTGCCGCCACTGGAGCCCATGCTGCTGCCGCTGAAGTCCACCTGACGGACATTTAAATTCTGAATTTATCATTTACAAAATAAAAGTGTTATACTGAGCTTAATTTCAACTTATATTTCAAAGTATAATTGTATATTTGTTTACTTGAATAAATAAGTTCTTATGGAAGAAAATTATTTCCACAGATACACTTCAAAAACTGCAACATTATGAATCCCTTCAAGGGGATGTGAGCCCATCAGATCGTATTAAAAACATGAAGCAAGCAGAAATAATGCTCAAGGACCTTTCCCTCTTAAACTTTAACCTGCAACGTATACTGGTCCAGGAGGAGGCAGGATATGCAGAATACCGTAAGCTATGCCGATCACGTTCATTTCTATTACACTGAGAAAAAGGTTTTAGGACAATGCCTTACGGTAATATTAAAATATACATACAAATCAACATGGTGTAATAAATGTCATCTCGTGTCGACTTCTTTGATGACAATCTGTCCCTTACCCTCCACATTTCATATTTGGATACAGCTGGCATCGCATATATACTGTGTATATATACTGTATATATAAAATTATATCAATGCCACAACACAATGAGTATCAGCAGGTAAACTGTATCACAGTATTTCAATCCTCTGCACTAATCCTTGTCATTATACAGTAAAAGTAGAAACAATTCTTAGAAGTAGCAGCTGTACCACTAGCTGTACTCATGCCATTCTGCTAGCTCCTTTGTGAGGATGTTCATGGCATCTTTAATACTACATTAAATCTGTATATGGTTTTCTCTGGGGTGGGTCATATAGATGTTTCCTCATACATCTAGCCTCAACACAGATGCCTGCCATGATGAGCTGCAAGGTTCTGTGCAACGCTGCTAAGATGCAATAGGAGACTGTGCTGCGAGCAGAAATCTAATAAAACTAGGTCTTGATGCTGTTTTGTGCCCTAGAGCGGTGCAAAACATGTCAATGCCGATCTATTGTATGTCGACCATTTTCAGGTGTTGACTTAGGTTAACAGTGACCATTAGGTTGAACAGTGACTAAATCGACACCTGGAAATGGTCAACATACCCTAGGTCTGAATTAACAGAAGGTGGGTACAAGCTTAAGGTCGATGTGGACATGGACGACACCCACAAGGTCAACACAAGTTTTTAAAAATTTTTGGGTGTAGATAACTTGGTTTCTACTTTACTTCTCAAGTGGGCTTTGTGGGTTATTCTGATTGAGTCGGACGGCTGCGTGTGCAGATGGACAGCCGATGTTTTGTGTGTGCGCATGTGCAGAGGCGCTTCTGAACACGGCGTGAATTCCGTGCGGAAAACAATCGTGTGGAACCAATCCGAGCAGGGGGTGGAGAGGGGCGTGTAGGGATGTTTGGTCTCATTACCATATGCGTACGTATGAAAACGCTGGGCGTGCGTATGGAAATCCGGCCGTGATGCACGTGTGGCGGGCGGACAGCTGACCTAGCCGGATGTCAGCTGGCCGCCCATATCCCTGCTTTCACACAGAAAAATGTCCGAGTGGTCTGGACCACCTGGGGCTGCCTGACCGCTTGGTCCATCATTTAATGGTCGGCGACCATCGGAGGATGGGGGAGGTTCCCACAGGCCACCGAGTGGGTGTTCACATGAAACATCCACTCGCGGACCATTCGCTTGGCCTCCTACCGCATTCGGACGGCGTGAGCTATCCATACGATAGGCGGGGTTACGAACACTCATGCCCATCTGAAATACGCATTCGTCCGATTCAACCAGAATAAGGCCCTTAGAGTGAGAGTATAATAGTGTGCTGAGCGCAGCAAGGCGCAGTGCCTGAACCATGGCGAGCACAGCGTGCCATGCAAGGGGACGCAGTACACTAATACTGTGTCCATTTCAAAATATGTCGACATAGACACCAAAAACATGACAAACTGATGTCGACCTTGTGGGTGAGGACCATGTCTATGTTGAACTTAAGCTTGTATCGAACTTTTGCAATGTAGAGCTATGGTATGTTGACCATTTTCAGGTTATGCAACATGTTTATTTAAGTATATTTAATTCAACATCAGATCGTCAAAACTAAATGTTTGTGTTATTTTTTTAGGGTTAAGTTTAGATTTTGGGTAAAATATGCATGAAACTATGTTTTCATTCTGGTGTTGGCCTGCTAAATGTGAAAATTATGAACATGTCGACATTTTAACCATGTAAACATTTTGCTTGTCGACCTAATGTCCATGTTAAAATTCTAATTGTTAACATTCAGAATGTGTTGACATTCTGGCATCCACAACTGCACCCACCTTTGTATTCAGTTACAGTAAATTCAGGCTAAAATATCTGTACAGTATAAGGTGTATACACATGACTCTGTGACATGACCTTTTTATTTTTCAGTTTTAATTGAGGTCAAAGAGGACTGGTTGCAGATGTACAACAACACGCAGTCTTTGTTCCCTATTGTGATGGAGCCTCTTGCTGACTACAATAATAAACTCAGTGATATTCAAGAGGCCATAAAGGAAGCTCATGAGCACGTCATGCAAACAACAGATAAAAATATGGAAAACAGTATCAAGCTCCATATGCACAATGTAAGATTATATTTTTGCAGCAAGATAAGAAAAATCTAGGTTTTCACAGTCAGACAATTTCTTAAGAGAGTAGACCACTCTCTATGCAAGGCTAAATCAAAGGCTGTTCCACCAGTGTGACTCTCCAGAGGTGCCACCCTATAGAGCATTGGTTCCTAAATAATTCACAACTGAAATAATTAGTTCCAACTGTGCATCTGGGGATCCATGAGAGCCAAGTTTGGGAACCACTTCTAAACAGGGTGCAGTGCAGCAGCCACCACTGGAAATCATACACAGTTTCGAGGACACATCATAGTGGCAGCAGTTGGAACCCTGCCAGCCAGAGAAGGAAGATAAATTCCATTGGACATGTAGTTTATCTTTTATTACTCAGACTTTGAGCAGTAAAAGCTAAACTATTAATCCAATGAGGTATTGCGTCCTTTAAAAAGATGGACGACACTGGAGCGAGCCAGCTATTTCAGCTGCTTGGAATTACCAGAAATATGGAACATTGTGTTCTGGGACTGGGACCATGTGGTACATAGGGAGACCGGTTTGAAGAGGGAGAAGTCTCAACTGCAAGGTAGGACAACCCATTGGCAGATCAGGGGGAAAGATCGCTTCAAATTCGCAGACAGACTCTGCAATGAATTGATGCTGGCTGCTGCAGGGATAGTGCATATTAGATCAGTAAGCAGCACAACATGACACAATATTGAAATTAATCACATGTTTCATAGTTTTAGATGTAGTGCATACTGTAGTTGCACAAAGTTAGTCTGAAAAAAGGTTCTTGATCTGTTGTCACCTTTGTGTTTAGGAAACAAAGAGCACATAAGGTTTCATTTATTTGCAAATATAAAGAATGTAAAGGTCCATACACACTGGGTGACTATGCCCAGCGTGTATGGACAACGATGATCGCTATCATTGCTGGGGGGGAAAACCTCTCAGTGCATACACACTGAGCGGCATTCTCCCTGCCCGGCGCTGTCAGCGGGGAGAGGACAGCTTTGCATAGCGCAGTGCTATGCAAAGCTATCCTCAAAGCCGCTCATCTGCTGGTGATACCAGCAGATGAACGGCTTTCTCGGCGATGATGCGGGAGCACGCAGCAACATTCACCACTCATCGCTGGACCATACACACTGGGCGGCTTTGAGCTGAAAGCCGCTCAAACCTGCTGTTTTGAGTGACTTTCAGCTCAAAGTCACCCAGTGTGTATGGGCCTTAAGTAAGGTCAAGCTGCCACAGTCGAATCCTGCTCCTCCCAAGCAAAAAAAGAATTTCCATTCATTCATGATGTAGCAACCCACTGCCTCACCCCTGCATCCTGTCACCTCTGCATCTTCAAGGCATCACTCTCTCCCCATCATACAGCATTCCCTTTGATGCCATACTCCTTGTTGTTTCTAGAACTGCCTCTATGGAAAAATCTGGCGATGCCCCATAGAAGCCAATGGGCTTCTATCGCAACCCTCCGCCGCCCTGCGCCGACCCCCCGCCGCCCTGCATCGCCCCCTCCCCCCTCACCTGTGTCTGGGCAGCACAGCGCAGTGCTGCCCGGACCTGTGACCTCCTCCCTGCACTGATCCTCTTCCGGGTGCAGGGAGGAGGAGAGCCCGGCGCAGCAGCAGCAGTGCCGGGTGTGGGAGGAAGGGGAGAGCCGCCGGGACCTGCTGGGACCCGGCGACTCTCACCGCAAAGGACAGCTCATAACGCAAGAGCTGTCCTTTGCCTTAAATATCGCATATGTTACAGCATATGCGATAATTAAATATGCGATGGGCGGCGAAGGGGGGCGGAGATTCTTAGAGAATCTCCCCCTATGTGAGGCCTTGATTAGGCATTTTGCATCAACCAGATCCAGCAGCCCCGTAGTGCTGGTCCGGCACCACCTTGCCTCTAGCCTCACAAAGTAAATGCTGTGGGAGCTGTGGCAAAGCAGGAAGGGGACTGCCAGGAGAATTCTAAGGGGAGATACCCTGCAGCTTTCTTGCAAAAGGATGTCAACATACAGTAGGTAAAACAGCTTGGTAAGTGCACACCACACGCTACGGCAACGTCACCCAAGATGGAAAGGTCCAAAAGTAGGCACATATAATATCAGTTAAGTCCTGTATAATGCACTATATAATTGTTGTAGTGTGTTCTAGGTCTGTGATCTGATAAAATAAAAAAATACTTCTCCAAATTTGAGGATATTGACTGACTTCCGTTATCTTAATCAATTTTATGCTGTGACTGTCAATTTTTTTTTTTTACTTATCTAAAATATATAATAGAGAGTCAATTTGTTAGAACTATGCTAAATTCCAATATACTTTAAAAATGTTTAAAGAGGCATACACACAGGGCAATTTTTGTCTATTTTATAACAAATCTGTCTAGATCGCTTAGAAATTAAGCATAAATCACTCTGTGTGTACACGCACCCCTTAGAGATGATGAAGCACAATTTTGCCCGCCCCCATCGCCGGGAGAGATCTTTAGCACAAGTAGTCAAAATTTTACTTAGACCATTTAGCAAGTGCATACAAAACATTAGTTAGGACAGATTGCTTAGCACACATCGCTATGTGTGTATGGGCCATCTAAACACCGGGAATTTCAAGGGAAATCCACTAGCCTAATTCGCTTAGCACACATCACTAAGCACAATATGAGCTTGTTTACGCCCCTAAAGTAACTAAATTACTAAATAAAACAATCTAAATATATTTTCTGATTGTCTCACCAATATTTACTCTGACATATACATATTCTGGTTCACTCGCAAAGGCAACTTCCTTCTCAAATAGACAAAACCATTTGCACTGCAGGTGTGGCTGATGTGCAGAGAGAGCAAGATTTTGGTGAGTTTTTTTGTTTCTCTGCAGGGTAAATACTGGCTGCATTATTCTTATGGTGTGTACACACGGTCGACATGCTGCCGTGCGATGCGAGTCCCGATGCGACCTGGTGGCATCGGGACTCGCATCGCACGGCAGCATGTCGACCGTGTAAGAACATGAAGGAGAGCAGAGGACAGTACCTGTCACCAGGGTGCCGGGATGTCAGCGACACCCGGGGCCGCGGCACATCAAACAGCTTCCCCCCCGCCGTGCAGACATCAGGCCACACCCCCCGCCCTCCTTTGATGACTTCTTCTGAGTCATCAGCCTTGCAAAGCAGCCCCAGGAGAAGCCCCTCTCCCTCTGGCCGCCGGAGCTATAGTGAGTATTCAGGCACAAAGACTATATAGTGCAGATCTGCACTATATAGTCTTGCCTGCCCTCACTATGTCGCTGCCGATTTGCGCTCACTTGGGAGCGCGCATCGGCAGCGCATCGATCTCGCAAGCCCTGAAAAGTATACAATCGGTATACGATATGGCTTCCGATGTGCACTATATCGTCAACATCGGAAGCCATATCGCACCCGTGTGTACACACCTTCACACTGCAATTTAGATTTCAATTAGAGATGTGCGGACTCGGATTCCGGAGATCCGAGCCCCCACGAACGTCATCAATCCGAGCAGCGCTCGGAGCTTCCCGCCTGACTCGGATCCGTATCAGTCCAGGAGTTCCCCCATGTGTGCTGTATAATTATATGGGTGCCCTCATGTGTCCCGTATTAGTCCAGGGGTGATGCTAAGTGTTCAGTATCAGTCCAGGGGTGATGCTAAGTGTGTCGTATCAGTCCAGGGGTGCCTGCATGTGTGCGGTGTAATTCCATGGGTGCCCCCATGTGTCCCGTATGAGTCCAAATGTGCCCGCATGTGTGCCGTATAATTCCAGGGGTGAGCCAAGTCTGCCGTATAATTCATGGGGCGCTGCCAAGTGTGCTGTATTAGTCCAGGGGTGATGCTAAGTGTGCCGTATCAGTCCAGCGGTGATGCTAAGTGTTCCGTATCAGTCTAGGGGTGATCCTAAGTGTTCAGTATCAGTCCAGGGGTGATGCTAAGTGTGTCGTATCAGTCTAGTGTTTGTGCCGCACACTTGTGTGGCTTAGCATAGTTATCCAGCTACCTCATTGCAACCTTTTGGCCTAAAAATAATATTGTGAGGTGTTCAGAATAGAGTGGAAATGAGTGGAAATGAATGTTATTGAGGATAATAATAGCGTAGGAGCAAAAAAAAAAAAATTATGCGATTTTAGCAGTTTTTATGCGAGAAAAGTGGCTGGTGCACATCCCTAATTTCAATTTGAATACACCACACCCAAATGTAACTCTCTCTGCACATGTTAAATCAGGCCTACCTGCACTGCATATGGTTTTGTCCATCTGAGAATGAATATGCCTTTGCGAGTGAACCAGAATAACCGCCATAATCTTGACTAATGGTTAGTTGATGCCTTTACTGGGTTCATTTCATGTTTTTTAAAACTAAAAAAATTTAATCATTATGTACTGTAGCTATTCATTTTTGTTGCATTCTTACTGAGAGCAGCTTTTTCTCTAGGCACAGATAGAAAATGTGAAAGATACAGAAACTTCTGTCAATAATGCACTGACAGAGGGCTGGACAACACTGAATGACACCCACCGTATCATTGACAACATAAACTATGTGATCAAGGTACAGTAATATTAATGTCATACTGTTCAAAAGCTTTACAACATTGTACAAATGATGGCGTTTTTAATTTTTTTAATACTTCCTAAAGTTTTTTTATTATTTTGTTTAGGTCAGTGTTGGCTAACCTTGACACTCCAGCTGTTGAACTACACATCCCAGCATGCCCTACATCATTTTTAGCATTGCCAAATAGTAAAACTGTAGCATAGCATGCTGGGATGTGTAGTTCAACAACAGCTGGAGTGTCAAGGTTAGCAATTACTGGTATAAGGGCTTATTCAGAGTTGATCGCTGATGTGCGAGTTCACAATCTTTTCGATAGTCAAAGGACTGCACATGCATTTGGATCGTTGCATGCATGTGGAAGCCAAAATACTGTAAAAAAAATGGCAAAAATATCTGAATGCAATCCTCTCCCAATATGCGTTTTTCTGGTGTGTCAGGAAACAAGCAGGCTTGCGCAGGCATTATGAGGAAGGATGTGAGACGTCAGCACCAGCCTCGATCAACTTGTCTCTGGCATAGAGTTGTGGAAGGATCAGACTTATACCCCTTTCACATCGCAAATGCCACGCTGGATTTGGACATGGATCTGTCTCGGGAGCGACCTGTCATTTGCACTGTTGGTACTTGTGTATTATCAGGGCACCCGTTTTAATGTAATTTGCATACGATATCGCATCCGATTCGATCTGCTATGCGATTTAGCTGCTGATTTGCGTCCGATTTTCGGCCGATTTTTGGCCGATTTTCGGCCATTTCCTGCCGATTTGCATGCTATTTCATCCTTGCACACCCCCAGGGGTTCTTGTGTATTATCACGGCGCCTCCGATTTCCATCGCAGGGCATTTTACAACCACAAAATCGTGTCGCATCGCATGCCATATGATCGCATGCGATGCAATGAGACGCGATTTTACCTGATTTTTAATTGTACAGGCACCCAGACCCGTTTCTACATTGTACACCCACCCTGATGGGTAATGACAATGTTAAATGCCCCCCCCCCCATTGTTAACACCACCCCACTATCAACGCCAACCCGAAGCGTGGCGAGCGGCGGCGGTACGTGTCCTCCGACCTTTTCATACCCCCACTATCCACGTTGGCGTGGAGTTGATTTTATATAGTGTGGCGAGCGCAGCGCGCCACCGAGCCCGAAGCGTGGCGAGCGCAGCTGTAATACTTGTGAAGTAATGCACGTCCGCTCGCCACGTTTCCGGCTCGGTGGCTCGCTGCGCTCACCACACTATATAAAATCAACTCCGCGCCGACGTGGATAGTGGGGGTATGAAGAGGTCGGAGGACGCGTACCACCGCCGCTCGCCATGCTTCAGGTTGGCATTGGATTTGCGGCAGATTTTCAGCTGATTTTCGGCCGATTTCGCGGCAAGTACCGCACTGTTTGCTACTCACAGCAACCCAGCTTATTGCTGGGCTGCTGACGTCATCCGGATGGCAGGACGGCGATGTGTCAGGCGAGAGAGGAGGCAGCACTGGAGTGATGCTACTGATTCTCCATAGGAGCAGAGGCGCTGGAACGTTTTTAGGTTGGGGGGGGGCAAGATATAATCTCATTTTGGCGCCCCCTAAATTGCTATATGTTACCCCCGGGCACTATACACACTGGCAGCGGCATATATGCATGGGCATTATACACAGGGCAGCGGCATATATGCGTGGGCATTATACACAAGGCAGCGGCATTTACGCGTGGGCATTATACACAGGGCAGCGGCATATACACGTGGGCATTATACACCGGGCAGCGGCATATACATGTGGCCAGAGACACCAGGACTGACATTAATCCAGGGGTTGTCATTTACTCGTAAAAAGTGGAAAAAGTGGCAGTGTCACCCCCAAACAGATTTATGTGATTATGTCTGATTATGATAATCAGACATAATTACATAAACCTGTTTGGGTGTGAATCCAGGGGTAAATGACAACCCCTGGATGTGTCAGTCACTGTGGAAGGGAGGGTGAGAGAAGCAGCATTGGCGGGCGCACATCTTCCCTGCCACCCGCCCGGCTATATTACTGATTAATCAGCTGCCCACCCGCCCGCCAGGCTATATAACTGATTTATTAACAGCCGCCCGCCCGCCCCTATATTACTTATGTATTATCCAGTGGTGTAGCTAGGTGCCACGGTGCCCGGAGCAAGGGCATGTTTCGCGCCCCCCCCCCAATTTGTAGTAGGTGAGGCTCCTGCTCCGTGAAAAGTGGGCACGGCCCAACATTATACCACACACCGTAATGCCCATTGCACATTTTAGCAAACTTTGTAATACCAATTACACATAAAGCCACATGCCATAATGACAATTACACATAAGGCCACACATGATGCCAATTGCATACTATAGAACACACCGTAATGCCCGTCGCATACTAACACACCGCAATGCCCGTCGCATACTAACACACCGCAATGCCCATCGCACACTATTTAACAAATCGTAATGTCCATTACACATTTAACACATAAGTGCCACTTACCTACATGCTCGGTGCCAGGGGCTTCATGCTCGATGCCATGGGCTTCATGCTCGATGCCAAGGGGGACTGAAATTGCTCGTTGCCAAGGGGGACTGAAATTTGCTCGCAGGGCGGGAAGGTGTGAGTAAATGATAGTGCAGAGCAGGGAGGGTGGGAGTGATAGTGCACAGCAGGGTGGGTGGGTGAGTGAGGATAGAGTGCACAGCAGGGTGGGTGGGTGGGTGGGTGAGGATAGTGCACAGCAGGGTGGGTGAGGATAGTGCACAGCAGGGTGAGTGAGGATAGTACACAGCAGGGTAGGTGGGTGAGGATAGTGCACAGGTGGGTGAGGATAGTGCACAGCAGGGTGGGTGGGTGAGGATAGTGCATGGGTGGGTGGGTGTTGAAGGATAGTGCACAGCAGGGTGGGTGGGTGGGCGAGGATAGTGCACAGCAGGGTGGGTGGGTGGGCGAGGATAGTGCACAGCAGGGTGGGTGGGTGGGCGAGGATAGTGCAGAGATTAGTGCACCCCACCCCACCCACAGTCGGCAAAGCAGCAGCGGTGCTTTCCGCGCACCCCCTCCCCGCTGTCACCGGGGTTGCCCGCTCCCGGCTCCCTGCTGTGCACAGTGCTGCTATTCAAAAGTCACTCACATCTCCCGCTGGACCGCGCTAGCCAATAGGCGCTTGCGGTCCAGCAGGCAATCAACTGGTGGCTACTGGACCGTGAGCGCCTATTGGCTAGCGCGGTCCAGCGGGAGATGTGAGTGACTTTTAAATATACCACGTCTCCTGGGGGCAGCGGGCAGCCGGCGGGGGAGCCGCACTGACTTGGGCACCTGAGCGGGCGTGATGGCTACGCCTCTGGTATTATCATCCGCCCGCCCGCCCTCCTATATTACATACCAGGCGCCGTGGATGGCTGCTGCTGCTGCTGCTGCCGCCGGGGAGATGTGTAGAAGACGCGCCCGCCAATCACAGTGTATGTGGAGGGGATGCGCCGGCAGTGATTGGCTGGCGCGTCTTATGCACATCTCCCCGGCGGCAGCAGCAGCAGCCATCCCCGGCGCCTGGTATGAAATATAGGCGGCCGGGCGGATAATACTTCTTTAATATAGGCGGCTGTAATATAGGCGGGCGGGCCGGACATACTGGCGCCTCAGTAATTTTGGGGGGGGGCAAGCTGCCCCCTCGCCCCCCCCGTTCCGGCGCCACTGCATAGGAGTGAACAGAACCCGGGTCGTTCAACCTCGGTTACCCATTCACACTGCCCAGCAACCCGAGTCCGACCCGGGAATTAAGAGGTGTACACACGTGTCGATGCGGCAGCCGTCTATACCGATTCGATGTCGATGGCCGACGGGAGCCGGCATCGAACAGGTTTACACCCCATAACACTCCTTTTATCCGAGGTCAGATTGCTGGGTTTCTGGATATTCAATATGGCCCTTTTACACTGTAAGCGGACTCATGTCGACCCGGCAACAACTCGGGATCAACCCGGCTTATTTGTGCGGTGCGCAAAGGGTATTACTTACATTTGCACAGACTGGAAAAATCATTTAATGGTTTGTGAACTAAGTACAGATGTGCGACAGGAGAGTAGATTTGCACAGGACCAAGTTTTCTTTCTGTCTGGGCGATAGCTAATCACTTGCAGTCATATGCAACTTTGCAGATGAGCGATCAGGACTGAATCAGGCCCATATACAGTAAGCTTTATGATAACAACCCGATGTGCTAACAGTATTTAAATATTAAGAAAAATGTCCATTCTCACATTTTCATGAACAATAAACTACAATACAATATAATGAACAAATATTTTACGTTGGGAAGTACTTACATGTTTTCAATGTATCAGGCAGTATTTTTAGTTTAGTACAGATTTTGATACACTCGGGTATATCTACTAATATGGGAGTTCTGTTGAAGATGGGATGTTGCCTATAGCAACCAATCAGATTGTATTTGATGCAATCTGATTGGTTGCTATGGGCAACATCCCATCTTTAATAGAACTCCCAACTTAGTAAATGAACCTCTCAGAATATAGTCAGAAAAAAATAGATTTATGAAAACCCATGGAAAAGGCATTTTACAGTAATTTATAATGTAGCTGTCACATAACAATAGGCAGCACATAACTACCTACCTAAAAAAAGATTTTTCGTTTCTAGATTTGGTGTAACATTAGCATTAAAATGATCTAATTTATCATATTCTGTTTTACACAGACCTTGTCTGGCCATCACGCTGAAATAGATGGCGCTAATAATACTCTACAAGAGAAAATAGCTAATTTATCCCGCGATGTTGAAGATATAGTCCAGCAGGCCCAGATCCATGCACTTAAGCTTCATAGAGAAGCCGATGGGCTGACCAGGTAAAGTGGTTTATAAAAGACGACACACATCTATCTAGGGCCTGATTCTGGTTGGTTTGCAAAAGCAAATTCCTTCTTTAATGGACAAAACTATGTGCACTGCAGGTGGGGCAGATGTAACATGTGCAGAGAGAATTAGATTTGGGTGGGGTGTGTTCAAACTGAAATCTAAATTGCAGTATAAAAATAATGCAGCCAGTATTTACCCTGCACAGAAACAAATTAACTCCCCCAAATGTAACTCTCTCTGCACATGGTACATCAGCCCCACACCCACCTGCAGTGCACATGGTTTTGTACATTAAAGAAGGACTTTGCTTTTGCAAACCAACCAGAATCAGGCCAATAATGTCAAACACATGCGATTTGGCCACTTTTCACCTGATTTCTTGGCCTGATTCATCGGAATCAGATGAAAAGTGGCCAAATCACAGTGGTTTGTTTTTTTCATGTTCTATTTTCAGCATAGTTCTTGCCCACAGACATAAAAGTACATGATCTTTATTGAACCAGGCAATACATTTGTCATTTCTGATACATTGCTACAAATATGAGATACATTATCATGAAAAATGTATACACTTGCAAGTTATTTTCATTTATTATATGAGTTACTGTATACTGATTTATACCCTCCCAACCCCACCCTTACTAGATATATACCCCTTTCCCACTGCAGGCTTTACACGTGTAAATGCCGTTTTTTTAGCCTTTTTAAACGGCTAGAGCTGCAGTGGGAAAGCTCCAGGTTGCTTTACACGGGTAACAAATACCGGTTTTTGTTACCCGTGTAAAAAGCAGTGTTTTTAACGTGTAATAGCCGTTTTTTCGGCAGTGGGAAAGGGGTAGCCCTTTACCCGTTAAAAAAAAAAACGGCATGGGGTCCCCCCCCACTGCCGAAACCAGCACCAGGCTGAAGGAGCCGGGGCTGGTAATAAAAAATCAGGAAACCCGACAAATAGGGGTTCCCTGATTTTTTACAACCAGCCCCAGGCTCCAGGTCCGGGGCTGGTTCCCAAAATACGGGGGACAAAATGACTAGGGGTCCCCCGTATTTTAAGAACCAGCCCCAGGCACAACCAGCCAGCAGGGTAATGCCACAGCCGGGGGACACTTATGATATAAGTTCCCGCGGCCAAAGCATTAACCCTACCGACCAGTCAGCCTGGCCAGGGGCCCTGGGGGAGTGGGGACCCCCCCAATAAAGGGGTCCCCCCCCTCCAGGACTTACCTGACCAGGCTGAAGCCTGGTGCTGTCCCCGGTGACCCTGGAGCGGTGGTCACCGGGCTGATGGTATTGTGTAAAAAATAGAATAAAATTGTCTTTTACTGGTGAACTATGAGTCCCAGCAAGCCTCCCCCGCAAGCTGGGACTTGGAGAACCATAAGTCCCAGCCTGCGGGGCATTAAAGGGCCCGTTGGGTCTTGTAGTTCCACAGTAAAAGAAAGAGTTAAATAAACACACTGACACACGTGAAAAATAAAAGTTTAATACATACATAACACATACATACTGATACTTACCTATCTTGAGCCCGTAGGTAGCCCTGGTCCTGATGTCCTGGTCCGTGTCGGCGTCTGTATCCAGTCGGCATCCCTGTCGGCGACGGCGTCGGCGGTCCGGAGTCCGAAGAAATCCATTTGGGAAGCTGTGGAAGGAAATCCTACTCACCTGTCCCAGCGCGACGTAGTCCAGGTAAGGTCTTTGCAAAAAAAACAAACCGACACCCGAACCAAGCGGACTGACGGAGACGCACGGTGTGTTTGTTTACATCGTGCGGCTCCGCCGCCCGAATGCCGCTATTGGCCGCCTTGCGGCCTAGCGGCTCCTGATTGGCCGCTAGGCCGCAAGGCGGCCAATAGCGGCATTCGGGGGCGGAGCCGCACGATGTAAACACCGTGCGGCTCTCAGCTGTGTCCGCTTGGTTCGGGTGTCGGTTTGTTTTTTTTGCAAAGACCTTACCTGGACTACGTCGCGCTGGGACAGGTGAGTAGGATTTCCTTCCACAGCTTCCCAAATGGATTTCTTCGGACTCCGGACCGCCGACGCCGTCGCCGACAGGGATGCCGACTGGATACAGACGCCGACACGGACCAGGACATCAGGACCAGGGCTACCTACGGGCTCAAGATAGGTAAGTATCAGTATGTATGTGTTATGTATGTATTAAACTTTTACTTTTATTTTTCACGTGTGTCAGTGTGTTTATTTAACTCTTTCTTTTACTGTGGAACTACAAGACCCAGCGGGCCCTTTAATGCCCCGCAGGCTGGGACTTGTGGTTCTCCAAGTCCCAGCTTGCGGGGGAGGCTTGCTGGGACTCATAGTTCACCAGTAAAAGACAATGGTTTTTATTCTATTTTTTACACAATACCATCAGCCCGGTGACCACCGCTCCAGGGTCACCGGGGACAGCACCAGGCTTCAGCCTGGTCAGGTAAGTCCTGGAGGGGGGGGACCCCTTTATTGGGGGTTCCCCACTCCCCCAGGGCCCCTGGCCAGGCTGACTGGTCGGTAGGGTTAATGCTTTGGCCGCGGGAACTTATATCATAAGTGTCCCCCGGCTGTGGCATTACCCTGCTGGCTGGTTGTGCCTGGGGCTGGTTCTTAAAATACGGGGGACCCCTAGTCATTTTGTCCCCCGTATTTTGGGAACCAGCCCCGGACCTGGAGCCTGGGGCTGGTTGTAAAAAATCAGGGAACCCCTATTTGTCGGGTTTCCTGATTTTTTATTACCAGCCCCGGCTCTTTCAGCCTGGTGCTGGTTACGGCAGTGGGGGGGACCCCACGCCCGTTTTTTTTTTTAAATTCTCCCCCCCCCCCCCTATCTTTACACTGCTTAAACGGGTTTTTAAACGGGTAAGTGTGAATGTGACAAAAACAGCTTTTAAACGGTAATTTACCGTTTAAAAGCTGCAGTGGGAAAGAGTCTTTATGGCTCTTACCCGTTTAAAGACCCGTTTAAAAAAAACGGGTCTTTACCCGTGTAGGCAGTGGGAAAGCAGCAATAGATTCCTTTTAGAAGGAGTGCATTTGCCTTATATTGATGAAAGTTGTTTTGTCAATTATTTGCAAGTTAGTGCACAGCTTATTATCATTATTTTATGCTTTGTGTGTCTTACTTTTTGGGTGTCATTATTAAGATAAAAGTGAAGTTTATGTGCTGGCTGCCTTACCCATGGATCATTAGGAGCTGCATCACAGGACACAGGCTTACAGTGCTTAACCCGTGTTACATCAACAAGCTAATACCCACACCTGTGAAACTAGCCAATAGCAGTCAGGGGAAAGTTTATTGAAGATTGACAGGTGAGCGCTGTAAGCCTGTGTCAGATGGAGCGCTCCCGGTTCTTGCCTTGTGATCGCCAGCGCAGGGGTGCTCCATCTGACTGGGATGCGCGTGCGGGTCCCTGCCCATCTCCACTTCAGGGAGACAGGCAGGGATAGGGGGCCGGCTCCATCTGTACCACCATGGCTGCTGATCCCGGGGTTTGGGAGTCAGTGCTAGGGTGACCAACTCATCACTTTAATCCGGGACACATATTAATTACACAGATTCTGTGGCTGGCTTTCACCTGGTTTTAAACTGCCACACCTCAAGACTCCATTTCACCTGGTTTTAAATTGCCACAGAACCTGTGTAATCAATATGTGTTCCGGATTAAAGGGATGAGTTGGTCACCCTAATCAGTGCATATATTAAATACAACTTTAAATGTATGCTGATATGTGCTGGCAAGCTCATGGTCAGACTTTGGTCAGCACTGCAGCCCACAGGAAAGCAGCTACCACTAATTTACACATTTAAAAAGAAACACATCTGAAACTGACAGCAGACTTCAAAGAGCTTCTCTACACAACTGTACATAATTCTCGCACATAATATTTCCATAACTGCAGTGATTTGAAGAATCCGGACACAAATGGACTGGTACAAAAAGCATTTGACGCATCCAACGTCTATGAGAAAATTGTAACCTTGGTTGAAGATGCTAATGAGACATCTGTTTTAACTTTGAACACTGCTGAAAGAGCTAATGATGTAAGTTACAATGGTTTTCTGTGTTTATTGAATCCCTAATTCTATCAGCACCTGTTCCTAAACATCCCTTGGCTGTGAGCTTGCAGTTCTTTGGTGTTATTGCCAGATCATTTATCCAATTTGCTCTGTTGTAAGATTTTAATGAATGAATGCAAATCTTCAATTTAAGCCCATATCGGCCGGATTTTTTGTGTGTACAAGGCGATAAATCGCAAGGAGCGCGCTCCCGTAACCAGCCCTTAATGGTCACTTGCAGTTTGATTTTTCAGTGTTGACTTGTCAGTCAAAATTGAAAAGTCTCTGGGGAAATGGTACACTGTGCGTTATGGTCGCTGATCGCTGACCAATAATAAGCCAGAATTGCTTAGCGACCATATTGCGCCGCGTGTACACAAGACGTTCATTATATTTCTTTAGAAGGAAAACGATGTTCTATTTTATTTAATGTGAGTCTACTGTATTTTACCATGTGACATGTAAAAGAAAATATTTGAATATAAACAGTTTATATTATAGCTCAGTGATAGATTATTTTAAACTGGTTTTGATATTAAAACAATGGAGTAATGGAGGCTATATTAAGTTTTTTTTACAGAGAGTACAGTTAAGGAGCCCATATACTTGTCCAATTTGGGACGATTTTGTCAGATCAGACGGATACAGCCAAGAAATCGGCCCAAATCGTATGTGTTTGACACCTCATCCGACTTGATGCGTGGTCCCGTGCTCATCGGGTTGGACCCTACAGATTGAAGCTGCTGCAGGTTCAATCTGTCAGATCTGAACCATCAGTGGAATATCGCTGGTGCTTTTTAGCACCCACAATGTGTTGGTCCGATCTGTAGGTGTGAGACAGCAGTGAAGCACCGCTGTCACACACCTATGTGCAGCAGTAGGGTCCGGGCAGCAGGGTCCCTGTGACACTGGGCAGTAAGTCAGCCGCGTCTGTGCGGTGGCTGAAAACTAAGTAGTGCTATTTGCTCTGCTGTCACACACCTATGTGCAGCAGTGGGGTCTGGGCAGCGATATCCGTGCGGGGCGGGCAGCGGGGTCCACTGCGGCACTAGGCAGTAAGTCAGCAGGGTCTGTGCGGTGGCTGAGAACTACTGTAAGTAGTGCAATTTGCCGGGCAGTGGCGTGAGAAGTGCTGCTGAATTTGAAAAGACTGGCTGGACGCTGATTGGCTGAGATTCAGCTAATCAGTGTATATCCTGTCTTTTCAAATGTTTTCAAATGCAGCAGCGCTTTCCACGCCACCACCCGGCAAATAGCGCTACTTAGTTCCCAGCCACCACATTGACCCCGCTGGCTTACTGCCCAGCGCCGCAGGGACCCCTCTGCCCACCCCACAATGCACGGATCCCCCTTGTGTACTATAAATGTAACATTTACATTACTACTACAACTGTCAACCCTGGATTTAATTAGTCACATATCCACATAGTCACATAACTTTTTATCCTCGTTTTACCCTTGTGCATTTACTGTATTAGTTTTCCCTGGCGTAAAACTAGCATGTACTGTATGCTACATTTGTATAATAGCAAATTGCAAACATTTATGGGCATCTTTTGTGCCTGTATTTTCTCACACACATTGCTTACAACTGTACAGCAGTACCACTGTAATAAAGATAATGTTTAGAATCATTTTAAAATGTACATGGTTATAAACTTTGTTTCATTACTTAATAAGCATTGTTTTTCCAGGCTGTAGATGGTATTGATAACCAGATAAGTTATCAGAAAGTTGAGAGTGACCGACTCTTATCTGAAGCTAAAGACCTGCGGGAGTCCTTAGATATTAGTAAGTGTAAACACTAAATTACTGCAATGGTCCTGCACAGTCTAAAAATAAGTGCCATGATAATCTTATTAAAATGATAATTTATTTATTATTATTTATTAACAGTTTCTTATATAGCGCAGCCGCTTAACAGAGTATACAAACAGAAAAGAAAAATAAGTCCCAAGGCGCAAACGCCTTTCTTCAGCCGGATCCACAAATACAGGGTCACCACTCAACCCCTTATTCGGAAAGCTTGTTTGGAGAATTGGACCAGGGGCGATGAAAGGTCTGTGTACACAATTATCCAGTGTTCCTCAAGAAGACGGGATATGTAAAATAAATGAATAAAAGAAGAGTGTGTGAGAACAACTTCTATTCAACCCACAGGGTGTAAATGAGAGTCTGGGGTTGGGTCACTAGAGCGTACCCTCACTCACACTAGAACAAAGAGGATGGTGCACATAAAGGTTTCTTTATATGGGTTCACCACGGGTGTATTTCCAAGCGAATAAAACTGCGTACCGTACTCACAAGTAAGTATACCACTATAAGCACATCTGGGTATCTTTATGGAAGGGGACTCCTGTCATGGAGGACAATGGCTCCCATGTACGAATACAAGCAAACAAAGGAAAACACTTTCAGTGTCTATACATTTATTCAAGCAAGAGAATACACAAAACTGGGATCTGCAAAGATGTTAAAAGAGGTCCGGTACCTTGTGGCTGGGGTATTGGCCTTATACCCCAGACCGTCAGCAAGCAGTATCCCAGTACAAAGAACAGCAAGTGTGCTCCTCTCCTGTCTTCTTGAGGAACACCGGATAATTGTGTACACAGACCTTTCATCGCCCCTGGTCCAATTCTTCAAACAAGCTTTACAGTCCCTGCCCCAGTGGAGCTTACAGCCTATATTCCCTACCACATGTACACGCATACACAGACATTCTAGGGTTAATTTTGTTGGAAGCCAATTGACCTACCAGTATATTTTTGGATTGTGGGAGGAAACCGGAGTACCCAGAGTAAACCCACGCAAACACAGGGAGAATATACAATCTCCGCACAGTTAGGGCCATGGTGGGTATTGAACCCATGACCTCAGTGCTGTGAGGCAGTAATGCTAACCATTACACCGTCCGTGATACCCCATAATGAAATTATGATCAAGTTATTATTGACCTAGCCCCTAAAAGTGTAGGTGTACACTTGAGGCGATTCTTTTAAAGGATTTTGACTATATCGTCAAAACACTTAGTAGGTTTGCCTGAATCGCCCCGTGTGTTCACAGTGGTTGATTGCAATGTACGGCCCCTGCAGGCTAGAATATTTTCACTACACTTTGTATTTGGACTGCTGGTCCCGGGGCTGGCAGGATGAAGTCTCTCCGACGGATGAAGTACATCTTGATGCACACAGTGCTCAGATGAAATCACTGTGGCTGAGTCCTGTGTGTACACGGCTTAACTGTGGAAGATGACAAATCACTATAGTTCCTTATGTGGTCAATACATTATTTTTTTTACTGCAACAGAGTGCAGCTGACCACTGTTTCTCTATTTTGGCTACCAACATGAGCAGTAGCAGCAGACTAGCAGCAGCCACTTTGTAGACATAAAGGTCTATTGCCGCCCATACACGCTGCAATTCCCGGCAGTGCGATGTGTGCTTTGAGGTGCGCGTTTCCTTGGCACCTCATCGCACAGTACAAAAAGTATGTGCTGCACATACTTTTTGTACTTGCTTTTCATCACATCGCATCGCATTGCATGTACTAGGCATGCACAAGGCATGCAATGCGATGTGACGGATGCTATTTAAGTCCGGAACGCACGTCGGGATCGCAGCTTTAGTACTAAGCAGCTTTAGTACTAAGGAGAGAGATAAAATGTACAGAGATAAAGTACCTAGACAATCAGCTCCTAACTGTCATGCTGTGTTTGATAATTAACAGTTGGGAGCTGGTCGGTTGGTACATCTCCGCCCACGTTATCTATCCCCAAGGCTTAGTATTAGATATTAGAAGGAATAATAAGTGATAAGTAAGGCTCAGCACGGGTTCGTCAAAAATAGATCATGCCAGAATAATTTAATTAGCTTCTATGAGGAAGTAAGAAGGGGGCTGGACTTAGGGAAATCTGTTGATGTAATACTGCTTGATTTCACTAAAGCTTTGACACGGTGCCTCATAAAATGTTATTAATGAAACTGGGTAATTTAGGGTTAGGAGATAAAGGGCCTGATTCAGATCCATTCGGTACTGCGTGCATTCGCACGCAGTACCGATATTGTGCGTCTGCACATGCGCAGGTGGGTATCTGCACATGTGCAGGCGTATGGTGCATGCACCCACAGCGACCTTTTGGGTCGCCGGGTGCATGCACCCATGCCGGCGTCGGGGGGGGCGGAGATGGGCGGGGGGGGCGCCGGCCTGCCCCATTACCATATGGGAACGCCCAGCGTTCCATGGGCGTTCCCATGAGAACGCTGGGCGTTCTCATGGTAATGAGGCAGTGACACGGGTGTGGGGGGCGGGTAGCTGACATCACCGGATGTCAGCTGCCCGGCCATATCCACGCCACCGTGCACGCATATATACACAACTGAAAAGTCACTTATATATGCGTGCACGCTAAACATCATTCGATGGTCGGTGACCATCGAAAGATGTGGGCGGTTACCAGAGCCATGCGAATGGATGTTTATGCAAAACATCCATTCGCAGCTGTTCGGGCGAAGCCGCACTTTGAGGGGGCGGCAGGTGGGCGGTCGTTCGCCGGGCGGGGTTTGGTGGACTCGCAAGGCTGCGAATTCGCAGCCTTGCGAATCAACCTGAATAACCCCCAAAATTTGTAATTGGATTAAAAACTGGTTGCACAATCGGGGAGAGAGAGTAGTGGTAAATGGCATACATTCCAGCTGGGGTAAGGTTCAAAGTGGAGTCCCCCAAGGTTCAATATTGGGACCTTATATATTCATTAATGATATTGGAAGTGACATAGGAGTAAAACTGCAATATTTGTGGATGACACAAAGTTCAGTAAGGAAATTAACTCAGGAGAGGATGTGGAAACAATACAAAGTGACTTAATTAAACTGGAAAGGTGGTAAATGCAGTTTAATGTTGAAAATTGTAAAGTAATTCATTATGGGAACAAAAATGAACAAGCTACATATAGGCTAAATTGACTTATTATAGGGAATTCTGCTGTAGAGAAGGACTTAGGGGTCATCATAGATGAAAAATTGGGTAATAGTGCTCAAGTGCAGCAGCAAAAGCAAATGGGACACTGGCATGCATTAAAAGGGGTATGGATTCAAGGGATGCCAATGTGATAGTGCCTCTTTACAAGGCATTGGTGAGACCACACTTGGAATATTGTGTTCAGTTCTGGGCACCGCACCTTAAAAAGGACATAAATGAATTGAAACAGGTACAGAGAAGGGCGACTAAGCTAGTAAAAGGTCTTGAATCTACAATACAAAGATAGGTTAACCAGGCTGAATATGTTTTCACTGTAGAAACTAAGGATGAGAGGTGATATGATTAGTATGTTCAAATACAGGATTGGGAATCACATGGAACTGGGAGATGATTTGTTCACTAACAGGTCTATACTTGGGACACGTGGGCATGTACTGAGGCTTGAGGAAAAGAAATTCTATACTGAATTAAGGAGAGGATTCTTCACCATTACAGCAGTAAAATTCTGGAACTCATTGTCGGTGGGGGTGGTTACAGCTACTACTATTAATGAATTTAAATCAAAACTGGATACATTTTTGGCCACTAAGGGAATCCTATAGATATGACTTACTCAAGTCAGAAGTTACAAGTTATATAGGTTGCACTCAATGGACTAACGTCTTTTTTCAGCCTTAATTACTATGTTATATAGACCTCTTGGTATTTAAAAAACATATATATGCTGTTCGCATGCTAGTATCAGAATAATACTATTGGGGATAAGCTTTGATTAGGTTAAATAAGTAAAGATTAAATACTTTCAAACAAATCCGGGGAACATTTGCAAAAAATTGCTGCATGCAATAGTAAAATATGTTGTCAGTAGCAACCACTCTGATGTTTTCATTCTTTTTTTTTAACTGCATAAAAGCGACAGAATCTTAATGGGCAACACCATTTCTTCACCAGTACAACAAAAGTGTATACAAAGCAATATCCATAAACAGACACTGAAGTAACTGAGCCCCCCCACCCCCCATACTTCCATGCAGTATTGTAAGGATTTTAAGACATTGTTGATCCTCCTCAAGTGTACTGCAACATTGGAAAATCTGTCATTATTCTTCTTTTTATATACATTCTTACTGTATGTTTTATGCCTAGCTGATACCAAACAACGAGTTGCTGTTGTGGGTTACAGAAAAACAGCCTTGAATGAAAGATTGGCAAATATTATTGCTCAACTTCAATTAACGGAGGACGGTAAGCACCAATACATTTTGGCCATTATAAAATATTGATTTTGACAATATTAATATAAAGAATAACTAAAATATGTTATTGTATGGCAACAGGACTATAATTTCTGACTGCATTAGAAGATTTTAATATTTTTTTTAATTAAAAGTGTGTGTCTTAGGGTGGTCATTTTGTAATTGGGCTAACCTGTTCAGTCAGAGCTCCCCAAGCTCTTAATTATTGGTGGATAGCGCTGACCAATCACCATCAGAGCAGGAAAACCACCATGTAGTTTGGCTTTCTGGCACAGTTAAACCCAATGTAAATCAAGCTTCCAGATAAGAGTGTAACAGAAGAGGATAAATAAGCTAGTTGGTCTGCATTATTGCCCACTCCTGTACTACAGATATGGGGTGGTTTGCCTTTTTATAGTCATTAGAAAACTGGGATCAGCACTGTTAGACACCAGAGTGTGTGGATATGCTTTGAAAAGTCACCAGAGTTGTGCAGATCTGTAGTGTGTACTGTCTTCTGGACAGAGCCAGCACTGGATAAAGGTCACTAGCATGCACTGTATTTTCTATAGTGACCACTGGAGTGATGTATGAATTGAATATAAGATAATCTTTTTTTTGTATAGTTAGTAGAATGACCTGTGTATTGGACAGATGTCTGTAGAAGGCCTTGTGTGAAGAGAGCAATGTATTTTTATATGCTCTCTGTGTTGTAGACATCACCAAAATATCCTCAAATGTAGTCAGATATCATACATATGAGTGTGAGAATGCTTACTAAACTAGAATAATAGATGGAAAAATTGTTTATTGGATACATTTGTATGTTTCTAGAATGCTTTCTGTATTGTTTAAAGGTCAGAACAATGATCTATGCATTGTATATCTGTCACAAAATGGCATAAATATTGTGGCGAATTCTATATAATAGGTTTAACATTAGAATGGTGATCTGCTGTCTCCTATTTCCATCTAATTTGAAATATAGTGCATTGTTACATAAAAACATTCTGATCAAAGAAATGTACTCTTATGCAACAATAAGAAAACCATCTTACCAGGCCCCATATATACGGTTATGGTCTAGTGTCCCCACCCTGACTTCAGTATGTCCCTGAACTACAGTCTGTTTGTCATGTGTTGTTGTCATCAGTAGTGGTATGACTGAGCTCACATATTTTGACACAAAATTATTAGATGCAGTAAGAGAAAATTCCTGATAAATAGTTATGTGCTGGATATATTATAGATATATTATAGATAATTCATTAAACATTTATACTCCATCTCCATATTTATTTATCATAAAACTCAGACACTTCCTTTAGGTGAAAGCTAAACATATGTAGTACAGTAATGAGAAGTGTTGAAGTTATGTGGAATTTTTACTCTAGATTTGTATATGTATTAAGAGGTACTGCCATCTGCTGGTGGCTCAATGTTAATGCATTGTGTGTCCTCACCTTTTATAAATTTGATTCAGAAATTATACAATATATCATTGGTTCCAAAAATGGTGTGTAGGCACCCTGGGGAGGAAGAAATAATATGTCCTTTAACTGTTCTATTTGCACTTAGAACACTTTATTCAGTGTATATTGACCATATGAGAAATATAAAAATAGCAATAATAGTGTAATAATGTAACACAGAGATTGGTTGCTATATGCAATGGCCCATACACACTAGCAAGGGCATAACTACCAAGGGGTGCAGCTGCTATGAGGCCCAGAGCTGAAGGGGGCCCATCTTTGCTGTCTTAGTAATATGTTTTACATACATTTATCTCCATCAGTTGCTAAATAGGGGGCCCTCACAAACTTTTGCTATGGGGCTCACGAATATCTAGGTACCCCTCTGCATACTAGGTAATCCTAGCCGCGGCTGATATAGTTAATGATATTGTCCGTGGCTGGCCAATGTTAATTGTACACAATGAACGATATCAGTCAATTATATAGTTCAGTGGCATCACCGGGACCCGGTGGACATGCAGGCCATTGGCTATATAGCTTTATTGACTTGCATGTTCAGCGTAGAGGGGAAGCCATTATTGATGCCTGGGATTGTGCATTGTTAATTATATTAAGCGTACACACTAGAGGATATTGTAAAATCAGAAGGCCCTTTTTGAGAGATATATTTTACAATATCTTCTAGTGTGTATGGGTCTTTGCTTCTAAAAACTCACACTTTAGTAAATTTACCCCAAAGAGTCAAATACTCCATAAAAAAATGTTGTTTTTTTTTTTTTATTTAGATTAAGTGTACATTCCAAACCCTTTGTGGTTTTGGAAATTTTGGGTAAAGGACCAATTGGCACTAAATGTTTTCCAAAAAAAAATATATATATTTATTTATAACAGATAAAAAACAATAATAAAAACAGAAATAAATGTCACTGACAAATCCACATACAGCAGATCCTGAAAAGGTGCAATATGTAGCAACATATGGATAATGCTGTGAGTCCCAAATAGTGCCCTGTTAGTGGTACACAGGCACTCAAATATAATATCATGTACAGTTAGGGCAGAACTCTATGATGGTACTCAATAAACATAAGGTAAATGAAAAAGCATTGTTATTGTAAAAATACCACAGTGTACACAGAGGCAAGTAACTAGAAGGTATAGGTCCATGCAGGTTGGAGTACAGGAGTAGTCTTACCTGGGTAAATATGGATGGAGCTGCTAGTGGTTACTAATCAGAGTGCTATCTTGATAACACACTCTACTAAACATAAAACTATGGGAAAGTCCATACTCTGTGATAGCCATGGTGGCTCGAAATGCATCAGTAGCACAGCAAAGAGGTTACAGTGCAACCTCTTTTGCTGTGCTTCTGATGCGTTTCAAGACACCAGTCTTTTTTAAGGTTAGTATCTGGTTGCAGCTCAAAAAATCCTTTAACGAGGAGATTGCCACCTGGACTGGAAGTTCACTGTTCTGTCACTTCTGGTCAGCGGCTAACTGTATCCTGTGTTGGTTCCTGGCTTCAGAGTGT
Organism: Crinia signifera; assembly: GCF_055691185.1. Lineage (NCBI taxonomy): Eukaryota > Metazoa > Chordata > Amphibia > Anura > Myobatrachidae > Crinia > Crinia signifera. The sequence continues at coordinate 166,262,344 of NC_139219.1, forward strand.
TTTCACAAACTTTCTTTGTTCCACAAAATGTGTTGCAATTTAACATATATAAAAAAATTGTGTCTATCTGTCCACTGTAAACTGAATAGATTTGAGTAAACCCCTCAATATAGCCATACAATCACATAGGTTTCTCTACACCTTTAAAATAAAAATACAAATCAAACTAAATGTGTTAAACCTACTGTATCAGTTCTGATATTTATAATATTTTACTGAATATGCTTAAAACAGATAACACAAGAAAGCGCCTAGAAATGTCAAAACTTACAGCAGAGACAGCCCTAAACATCAGTGCCACGGTGTCTGAGATTACTGATCCCATGTCAGAAAATGCCAACATGTGGGCAGAAAATTTAAGCAATTCCGATTTTGATGCCTCTGCTTATAACTCTGTTGTAATCTCAGCTGGAGAAACAGGTAAGGAGTTATCTTCTGGCATATGATAACACTAAGGGATATATTTACTAAAGTTTCTAAAAATGAAAACAGGTGATGTTGCCAATAGCAACCAGTCAGATTTTGCCTATCATTTTCTAGTATGCAATAGAGAAATGATAGACAAATTTGATTGGTTGCTATGGGCAACATCACCTCTTTTCATATTTTGAAGCTTTAGTAAATGTATACCTTAGTGTAAATTTCTTAAAAAGTGTTATATGCATTATAAAAATACTTATGAACATACTTATTATTATAGGAATATTACATATTTAGGGTATTATTTATCTCAATCTGCATCCACCAATAATGTATTACCTTTCAAGAAAGCTCCATTCCTGCGAAACCTCTCTTATCGGGGTATTTTTTGTATCAAAAATACCCAGAGTAATGACATCCATGACCGATATCGCCATTTCCACTGGCAACCCCCTCCTCATGGTGGGCAGTGCCCAGGCTAGTCATGGAAGAGATGGAATGCACCTATTCTAGATAGATGCCACCACAAAGCATAGTATTTTGAATCATATTTTTAACAATGGGTGTAGTCAAACTTCCATTTTTGGTTATGCTGCTTCTAGCACCAGGAGTATGCCTAACCCTCAACCCTTTCTCTAGTAGCTAACCCAAACCTTCCCTCCCATAATGTAACCCAAACCTCCCTTCCCAAAGCATTACCCAAATATCCCCTCCTAGAGCCTAACCCTATCCCTCTGCTGCCAGTCCATGCAGAATGTTGGTGTTTCACATGATTGTAAACTTAAAACACATGCTAACATTTTCAATGTTGACATTTAACAATGTCAACATCATAACTGTTGACATTGTGGTATCAACATTTAAGTATTCAGAATTTTTTTCTTTTTACTAATTCTTACCATTAAGCACAGTGCGTTAGGTAGAAGTACACTGCATTTTCAGTTTGCATATTTGGGGAGCACAATACTTAATTCTAGTTTAACATTACCATATCTCTTGTTTAGAAAGATAATATATGGGTTTCATACTATACAATCATTTTGGTATTACTATTGTCGAAGTTAGTAATTTCAATGAATCATTAAATTGTAATGAGCCAGCATTTTAGGCAGTATAATACACATGTAAATATACAATACCCCTCGTGATAGAGCTTTAACTCTAATTAGAGGAGGGTACAGGGCAGACAAGGTGCGTAACTATAGTGGGTCCTATACCTACTATAGTTATACTTTACCTCTGAATGTATCCCACCTGTCAATAGAGGGTATGCTGCATAATGTGCCATTGCTATGAGGACTGAAGGCTTAGGGTTCCTCTACTACACCCATTAGTGTACCTTCATACACGTGCACAATGCTTGGTATGACACAAGGGAAGCCATCATGGAGCAGTGTTATGACATGTGCCCAGTCACATATATGGTGGGGTGGACTCTGTAGGCAGAATTGTGGGGGATGTTGTGTGTCAATTGTGTTCTATTTACCATGTATTTCAGCTCACACTCATTCTGAAGCTACAGGTAGTCATCCGATTACACTGACCAATCATGTAACTAATTTACCAGATGGGATGGTGGCATTAGCAAGTTATTGGGGACACATAGTAGTATAATGTGTGTCTTTATTATTGTTGCACTGTGTTGTATGATGTGAACGTTGGGTACTGTAATGCTGCATAATATTTCTTGATGGTACTATAATGTGGCATAATATAAAATGGGTGTACTCCTTGGCATAATATGAACACCATAATGTGGCATTATATAAACTTGAAGCACTGTATGGCATAATGTGAACTCAGGGCACTGTAATCTGGTATAGCATGAACTGGAGAGACTACAATATCTTACAGTATAAACTAGGACACTCCGTGGAATAATGATTTGGGGGCATTACAATATGGCATGATGTGAATTGCAAACACTGTGTGGCATAATGTGAACTGGCGGACCTGTAATGTGGCATAATATGAACTTAAGGCATAGGGCTTCATACATTCTTTGAACCTACAGTAATCCGTGTGTCCCATTACAGTGAAGAACCTGACAGAAGTTATGCCCTTGCTCCTCACTAAACTGAATACTGTTGAACACAAGCTTCCATCAAACAACATCTCGTCCAGCATTCACCGCATCCGTGAGCTCATTGCACAGACAAGGAGTATAGCTAGCAAGGTAGGGATGGTTCAGATTAATTATGAAGGTTGAGTTCATAATATCTACTACTGAACTGTGTACTCTTATCCCTATAATATACATTAACATCATTAATATTATTGCTCTTTTGCCAATATACTTCTGCAAGGTATTAACGTTTATATCTGAGCTCACTGGGGTTTTGTGCTGCTATTGATGAAAGCATAGAACTATGCTTGACACGGTACAATGAGTCTGGTCTAGATAGGATAGAATATAGCTCACTAAAAATCAAGCCTCTTATAACTCACCAACCACTTATCAAAATGATCTTAATAATATTGGCAAAAAACAATTGCTATCGACTCACAGCAGGTATTACTTTTATACATCAAAATTAACAACAATAAAAACAACAGTAATATACATGTGAAGGCAGGCGCAATTAATGCTGGTGTATTGTTACTGCTGCACATAACAGCTGTTACATGATGCTATATTGATTGATTCTATTCTTTATATTGTATTGTGATAGTGATTTAGCACACAGTTATGCTTACAGGGCCATATGTAATAGGGTGTGAGAATCAGACAGGGCCAGATGTATCAAGCTTCAAAAGTGATAAAATGGAGAGTGATAAACAACCAGCCAATCAGCTCCTACCTGTTATTTTTCAAACCCAGCCTGTGACATGGCAGGTAGGAGCTGATTGGCTGGCTGTTTATCACTGTCCATTTTATCACTTTTGAAGCTTGATACATACTGGCCAAAGTGAGAGATTTTGGGAGAGTTTTCCCTTTCCCTGCAAGAAATTATATCCACATGATGTAATATATTTGATAAAATTAGGTTTATTTCAACAATACAAATATGCTGGGAGGCTAAGAAGAGCCACTCAGACACAGGCATCATCAATTACAGGTGACTGGGTGAGCACTGTCCAGGGTATCTGAAGCAGCACGGACACTGCACAGCGCTCTGGGCTAAAGCCTGATGTCACCACTAGTCCTGTAGGATGAGGAGGAGTACAAAGCACAATGATTTTCTCTGCTATATAACCACTGTCTGTTCTCTGTTTTAACCTCCAGGTTCAAGTATCAATGAAGTTTGGAGGCAATTCAGCAGTCAATGTCAATCTGAAAACAAACCTAGCTGATCTAAAGGCGTACTCCTCCATCAGCCTGTACATCAATCCAGATGCACACCAGAAACAGCCGCAAGACAGATTCATCATGTATCTGGGACATAAAAATGTAAAGGATTATTCGGAATACACTTATTTTTATTGCTTTAGAAATCTTAATTTCATGTTCCAAGGATTAGTCCCCACTCTGGTGCCTTTCACTAAACACACCAAGGTTCACGTTTGTTCCCTGGACACACATTTCTTCACTATTGTGGGTAGGAAAAGAGAAAAAGCTGCATCTGCAACTGACTTTTAGTAACACAATGGGGGAATTTTACCAAGATGTGTATTCTACTTCACATGTGATGTTGCTATGGGCAACCAATCAGAATCTAATTTTTATTTATTTAGCACCCTCTAGAGGATCTGATTAGTTGCCCATAGCAACATCACATGTAAAGTAGCATACACATCTTAGTAAATTTCCCCCACTATCTTGGAAACTCTGACAAAGAACATGTAACATAATAGCAAGTTGTTACTGTAGGTCTAATAATTGGGTGATTTTAGGATAACATACTGTATAAAAGACATACAAATAAGTATCTACACTATGTTCTATGCAGTGGCATAACTTCAAAAATTGCGCCCCCCCCCGCCAAAGGTGATGATGCGCCCGCCACCCGCCACATATACATGCTACATGTATACTTACATCCTCCGGAGTCCGGCTGTCATCGGCGCGGGTGGGAGCTGGGATGCCTGTCAGCGCTGCAGTGGTCCCGGCTCCCATCCTGGCTTCATTCTGATATGAAGAACAGACCATCACAAAATGTCCGCCCCCATACAGCAGACAGTTTCAGAGAACTGTCTGCTATATGGGGGCGGACATTTTATGATGGTACATGCTTCATATCATCAGAATGAAGCCAGGACGGGAGCCGGGACCACTTCAGCGCTGACAGGCATCCCAGCTCCCACCCGCACCGTACCGCTATTACAATAGCACCGCAGCCCCCCGGCGCCCGCACTTACACTGCGCCTCCCCGCGACCGCGGAGGCTGTGGTGCTATTGTTAAGCCACTGGTTCTATGTATCTATGCTCTTAAGATTTATACATTAAAAGTTTTTATTTCTTGTTGTCAAAGAAGGGATATTGCTAACAAGATTTTATTTTATAGGCCAAATCAGACTACATGGGTCTCGCAATAAAGCGCAATAATCTGGTATATGTGTACAACCTGGGAAGTGGAGACGTGGAGATTCCTCTGGACTCCAAGCCTGTTAGCACGTGGCCAGGATATTTTAGTCTGGTGAAAATAGAAAGGTAATGTATGTGTACCATACAACATTGAACATTGCATGCACATTGTGCTTTCCGTATAGCACAGCCCTTTACAAACACATACCTCCCAACAGTCCCGATTTTATCGGGACAGTCCCGATTGCCAGGGCCTGTCCCGATGTCCCACCCGCGGGCGGCAGTGTCCCGCGGTGTGGGGGGGCTGTTGGGAGTCCCCCCTGTCAGCTGCTAAGCAGCGGGGAATAAACGCTGTGTGCATGCGCACAGCGTCTATTCCCGCTTCCGTCCCGCTTCCGGAACTGCGAATGTTGGGAGGTATGCAAACAGCAAATGCAGATCAAATGGAACAGAGAAGTATTGCATTACTCTAAAAATTATTTGCAGGAACAGATTTCCTTAACCCTTTGTGTGAAAATATCTCTGTGAGTGAGAGATGTTCAAATGATTTGCTAAAAATGCCACATTTCTAATATATATTCAAATAAATAAGGTTGTATAAAAAAAAATTATATTTCCTATATATAGTAAACATTACAGGTCATTATGATGAATTAAAATGTTTGCTTGCAAATTTTCACACCTAATTTGACAAATTCACTTGGCACTCAAAGGGTTAAAAATGCAAATTATGTAACAAGGTAAATGGAACGGGAAAAATCTTTAAGAATCTTTAAGAATCAGCATACTACTAGGCAGCAAAGCATTGGCTGCATCAAAAAACACAAAGGGGTGCTGTGCAATTCAGTATACATGATGTGGGCAACATTCCTCTATGCCACAGGTTCTCAAACTCGGTCCTCAGGACCCCACATAGTGCTTGTTTTGCAGGTCTCCTCACAGAATCACAAGTTAAATAATTAGCTCCACCTGTGTCATTGAATAATGAATGCACCTGTGCACCTGCCGGGTGACCAGGAAAGCATGAACTGTGTGGGGTCCTGAGGACCGAGTTTGAAGACCCCTGCTCTATACAATGATGAGTGCAGAAAGAACCAGACATCTGAGATGCTTCATAAGTGTACTTTATTGGAAGAAGTTCTAGCACAGGATATTTTGATATTAAGATTATCATATGCAAGAAGGAAAACCATAATCCTGACTTTTTTTATTGAAAATATTATTATATAAGTAGAAGATACACTTCTAAGGAGAAATGACTCACTTAGTAGAGCATTCTAATGTTCATGAAAATGCACAAATTTGTATATATATTTTTTTAAACTTACTGTAAACAATCTTTTTTTTATTTGACTATCAATTCTCAGCTTGCATATTTTCTCAATAAATTAGTATATTGTTTGTACATTAATTTATATATTTTTAAACCGACTTTTTGTTATACAGTATGTATCTAACTGTAGAGCATCACCAAACTTTTTTTCAAATTGTTCTACCACAGTAATTTTTTAACATATCTTATTTAGATTTTATTAAAAGTTAAGTTTTATACTTCATAAATTACATTTTCTTCTAGATTGGGACGACATGGCAAAGTACTTTTGACTGTACCTAGTCAGAGCAGTACAGCAGAGGAGAAGTTCATCAAGAAGGGCGAAGCTCCTGGGAGCGATTCTCTGCTTAATCTGGACCCTCTGAACACTGTGTTCTATTTTGGAGGAGTGCCCAAAGAAGTTAAGGTATGAGTTGGGTATCTAATCATTTTTACATGTTGTACACTATATTTCCTATATTCCTTACATACACTGTTTTACCTATATACACTACATTCACTATATTCCCTTCAATGTAGTCATAATAATCATAAATTAAAATGAATTGATGCTTCCAGTGTCTGTACCTGTTTACTAGCATATTTGATTATGCAAAATGATGAACTCCTGTACTACAGTATGTACCTTTGAAAATGTATATTTTAGCATTTATTTTGTCACTGTGGCCTCAGCAAGCATGAGACTAGTGTTTACGCACATCCTAAGGATGTGCACTTACGCACATCATTACTAACAACCCCTCTACCCCCGTCATCTGTACATCCATGTCAATTTTGGCTTCATTTTAGCTATCGACCTGCAAGTGAAGCGGCAGCAGTTGACGCCACTGAACGATATCGGTAACAATATCGTTCGGTGTGTATGGGGCTAGAAGAACATTTGGAGATTATGGACAGAAATGAGAAAACTACACATGATAAATAATACAGCATTCAAAACTAACTACATGCTTTTTACTGTTTAGTTTCAACTGAGAATGGAAGTAGTTCCTAAACCTTCTCAAAATATAGCATCCCAGAGTCTCAGCATTATAAGCATGCCAACCATAAATCATAAGTTTCTTATTAACTAATCAACAAAAACTATGAAATTAAGTAAATTGTGTTTACTCGTCATTCTTAGTTTTAATTACTTGGCAGATAACATGTTGTGCTTCTGTTTGTCCACATTTTTATAATTAGCAGCCACAAATGGTTTTGCCTATCACGTTGACCATAAATCATTTGATTTGGGACTGTGCCACTACCCCATGGCACTTCTGCAAGTGCCCTGCAGCTCCTTGATGTGGCATTACTCTCAGCGTGCAAACCACAGGGTTTAAGAAATTCCTGTTATAGAAATAAAGGATATATTGTAAGCATCTCTATAGACATGAGATTTACTGTACAGATAGATTATTACTGACAGGGCATATTTATTAGCAACTAATAACACGGTGGTAGGCTTTGTGCCAGACATTGCTGGTGTGTGATTTACACTTGCTTACTGGTGATTTGTTTTCTTCAGATCCCGGACAGTTTGAACCTTCCCGGCTTTGTTGGCTGTCTGGAGCTCGCTACTGTAAATAATGATGTTGTCAGCTTGTATAATTTCCAGAACATACATAACATAAATACATTCACAGCGCCACCTTGTGTCAGGTAAAGCAAATGTCACACTTTAACCAGAATTAATTTAGTATTGTATATGATTTGAAAATGCAGAGATGTATTTGTAAGCAGAGAGGTGCGTAGATCATAATGACATTTTTTTTTTCATTTTTAAAATATAATTGCTTAGTAATAAGCATTAGCTAAATTCTCAAATAGGAATTGTTAGGTCTTGTTCACACATATGCCCTTGGAAAATGGGCAATACCTCCTCACTCATTTTACGGCACTTTTTACATTTATCCCAATACAATGGGAAAAAACTATTTCACAACCTTTGTGATTAAGCTACTGTAGATCTGCCTTGTCTTTCAGAAATAGTTATTTACTTATTTATATGTGTTGTATTTCGGGGCAGCAAGCTCCTGCAACTGCCCCACCAAAATGGGCGGCAGGTGGCTTTGACAGGTGCAACTTCAAAGCATGAGCGTGGAGACTAGTGCACGCATTTCATCACGCATGTCGCACCTGCAATAGGGCAGAAGATCGATGTGGCTGGGTACATCGCTACATGCTTATGTGTTGCTCTGCATGGGTCACACATGTGTGACACCATCCTTACTGAACTTTGCCTTAGTGAATTCATCCCTTCGCTTCTGCATTTTTGGTCTAAGGTGTAGACACTAAGGGAGGAATTTACTAAGATGGGAGTTCTATTTCAATAAAAAATTTTCCCCTAAAGGACCCCATACACTATGTGATTTGGGCCCAATTTCACCTGTCGGATGGATCAGGCCATGAAATCGGCCTAAATCCCATGTTCAGACATCCTTACTGACCTGATGTGTGGTCTTGTGCACATTAGGTCGGAGTCGGGAGGTTGGACAGGCTGCACATAAGATTTGATAAAACATTAGTGAATGTGGGCAGGGGACCAGAGAGCCGGGTATGGGAAGCTGGGCGGCGGGCTCACATACAAAAAAGAACCCCATACAAATGAATCATCAGCCAGTGATTGGCTGAGAGCTTTCAGACAATCACTGGCTGCCCATTCATTTGATTAGGTTTTTTTTTTCTATGTGCGGCCGCCCAGCTTCCCATACCTGGCTCTCTGGTCCCCTTGCTGTGTTCATTGCCCACTGCCTCTCTGTGTCCCCTGCCCGGCTCTTCGCTAACAGCCCCCCTTCCCGCCCCCCCTTTCTCTGCCTGCAGCTCCCCGGGAACCAGTTCTGGAGGAAAATCTCCAGAAGGATATAAATACATTAGAGACTGTACAAAGAAGGGCAACTAAAATGGTGCATGGTCTACATCACAAAACGTTCCAGGAAAGGCCAAAAGATCTTAATATGTATAGATTAGAGAGAGAAATGAAAGTGGGGACATGATAGAAAACGTCAAATATATCAAGGGCTTTAACAAGGTACAGGTGGTAGACATTCTTCACAGGAAGAAGAGCAACAGAACACAAGGGCATGCACTGAGACTAGAGGGAGGAAGATTCAGGGGAAATTTGAGGAGAAATTACTTCACAGAAAGAGTAGTAGATACTGTAAGTGGAATAGAATCCCATCAGAGGTGGTAGAGGCAAATACAGTAGAGCAATTTAAACATGCTTGGGATAGGCTTATATTGATATCATTGCAGCTCCCCGGGAACTGCATGTTTCCAGGGATCTGTACTTGGACCAGTGAATTTTAATGTCTTTATTGGTGATATTTCAAATGGAATTGAGGGTAAAATGTGCCTTTTTGCAGATGACACAAAGGTATGCAACAGGTTAGACACACCAGGAGGGGTAAAACAAATGATTGATGGTCTATGTAGATTAGAGGAATGGTCAAGAGCATGGCAACTACAGTTTAATGCCAAAAAATGCAAAATCATGCACTTGGGTCTCAAAAATCCAAAGTCTAAATATAGTATAATGGAAACCTGTGAGGAAGAGAGGGATCTAGGTGTCACTATTGCAGGGGACTTAAAGGCAGGTAGGCAATGTAACAAAGCAATGAAGAAAGCAAGTCAGATGCTTGGTTGCATAGGGAGAGGTATCAGCAGTAGAAAGAAAGAAGTAATAATGCCACTGTATAGGTCATTGGTACGACCTCATCTGGAGTACTGTGTTCAGTTCTGGAGGCCAAATCTCCAGAAGGATATAAATACATTAGACACTGTACAAAGAAGGGCAACTAAAATGGTGCATGGCCTACATCACAAAACGTACCAGGAAAGACTAAAAGATCTTAATATGTATGGTTTAAAGAGAGAAATGAAAGTGGGGACATGATAGAAAATGTCAAATATATCAAGGGTTTTAACAAGGTACAGGTGGGAGACATTCTTCACAGGAAGGGGAGCAGCAGGACACGAGGACATGCACTGAAACAAGAAGAAATAAGGATCAAATATGGTTGAGGTAACATGTTTAAAAGAAGGGGCAGAGTAGATGGGCCAAGTGGTTCTTATCTGCCATCAAATTCTATGGCTGACATTCTATGGGATGAGAGTTTTTCGCACGTCACTTTTTCGCCCATTATCGCACTTTTTTTAAAACGCATTTTTGCCTTGGATTCGCATATTTAATGAGGTGCGTGTTCCGGCAAGAAAAGTGCGATAATGGGCGATTTTTCGGCATGAAAATGTGCGATTTTTAGGCATGAAAATGTGCGAATTTGAGCTTATGTGCGATTTTGTGTTTGTATAAAAATAAAAAAAAATAAAAAATATTGCGTGGGGTCCCCCCTCCTGAGCATAACCAGCCCCGGGCTCATTGAGCTGGACCTGGTTCAAAAAATACGGGGGACAAAAAGCGTAGGGGTCCCCCGTATTTCTGAAACCAGCCCCGGACTCTTGGACCGGTCCTGGTTCCAAAAATACGGGGGACAAAATATCTGGGGGTCCCCCGTATTTTGAAACCAGCACCGGGCTCCAACAGCCCGCAGTGTCATGCCACAGCCGGGGGACACTTTTTACATAAGGTCCCCCGGCCGTACCATGAGCACCGTGGCTGGTCAGCCTTGGACGGGGTACCTGGAGGAGTGGGGACCCCCCCAATAAAGGGGTCCCCCCCCCCAGGCTTCACCCGTCCAGGGCTGAAGCCCGGGGCTGTCACCGGCGTCCCTGGCCAGTGGACGCCGGCCTGATGGGGTTAAATCTTTCAATCCTAACATTGCTTTATACAGGAGGACTACAAGTACCAGCAGACCTCCCCTGCAGGCTGGGACTTGGAGAACCACAAGTCCCAGCATGCGGGGCATTAATGGGCCCGCTGGGACTTGTAGTCCACCTGTAAAAAGAATGTTAAAAGAAAACACACACACAGAAAAGTAAAACTTTATTACATACACACACACACACACACACACACACATCTCACTTTTACACCCACATACTCACTGATCCAGGATCCAGCGCTGGTCTCCCTTCTGCAGAGCCGGCTACCCCCGCACTGACAGCGGGGACAACCGGCTTTTTCCGATGGAGCTAACACCTTCAGGTCGCGCTGGGACAGCGCGACCTGAAGGTGTTAGCTCCATCGGAGAAAGCCGGTTGTCCCCGCTGTCAGTGCGGGGGTAGCCGGCTCTGCAGAAGGGAGACCAGCGCTGGATCCTGGATCGGTGAGTATGTGGGTGTAAAAGTGAGATGTGTGTGTGTATGTAATAAAGTTTTACTTTTACTTTGTGGTTCTCCAAGTCCCAGCCTGCGGGGGAGGTCTGCTGGTACTTGTAGTCCTCCTGTATAAAGCAATGTTAGGATTGAAAGATTTAACCCCATCAGGCCGGTGTCCACTGGTCAGGGATGCCGGTGACAGCCCCGGGCTTCAGCCCTGGACGGGTGAAGCCTGGGGGGGGACCCCTTTATTGGGGGGGTCCCCACTCCTCCAGGTACCCTGTCCAAGGCTGACCAGCCACGGTGCTCATGGTACGGCCGGGGGACCTTATGTAAAAAGTGTCCCCCGGCTGTGGCATGACACTGCGGGCTGTTGAAGCCCGGTGCTGGTTTCAAAATACGGGGGACCCCCAGATTTTTTGTCCCCCATATTTTTGGAACCAGGACCGGTCCAAGAGTCCGGGGCTGGTTTCAGAAATACGGGGGACCCCTACGTTTTTTGTCCCCCATATTTTTGGAACCAGGTCCGGCTCAATGAGCCCGGGGCTGGTTATGCTCAGGAGGGGGGACCCCACGCAATATTTTTCTTAAAAAAAACCACACATTTTTTACCACAGAACCATGCACAGATCTCAATGATCTGTGCAGGGTTCTGGCCAACTCGCATATCAGAACCTGGTCTGATTTTTTGCCGAATTTAAGACACATTTCCCAAATTCGCATCTCATTAAATATGCGATTTGTATACTTTTCAATGGGAAAACATCTGGAAGCAGGTTCCGGCGCGAGTTAAAATCGCACTTTGTAAAAGTGCGATTTTGCGGCAAAATCTGCGATTTTTGCAGTTTTCCGCATCTCATTAAATATGCGAAAACGGGATTTCGGCCGTTTTTTGCGCAAATTTTGCCAAAAAACACAAATCTCATCCCATAGAATGTCACCCTATGTTTCTATGATAAATCGCGTGTGACTTCCTCCCTTTCCCAGGGAGCTGTCAGGATGATTAGGGGTCACTTGTCTATGTACAGATGGGTCAGGTCCCATCTTTGCAGGGGATGGCGCTGGCGTCGCCAGCCGCCATCCCCCGCCAGCGCCATGGCGATGGTGAGAAGGGGACGCACGCGCACGAGAGGGCGCGCGCGTCCCCTTCCGACGGCGCTTCCATCAGTTCCCCGGGTCCCCGCCGGCTTGCCGGCGGTAACCCGGGGTCCCCGCCGCCTGCCCGCACCCCCCACTAACCCCCCCTAACCCTGTCCGTCTCCCTGAGGCGGAGACGGACAGGGTTTCCGTCGCGCTAGCGACGGAGACTGAGACGCGCGTGCGCGTGAGATGCACGTGCGTCTCAGTCTCCTCGCTGGCGAGGCTGCTGGCGGGTCGCCAGCGCGTACGTTCTGGCGACCCGCCAGCAAGGATGGGTACAGTAACATACTGGGACTTGCGAGAATCAATAATTGATTTTAACCACTTTATTTACATAAAATCAAACAACATTTGTTACATACTGTACTTATCTAGGGAGTGTTGCCCTTTCTGTCCTCCCATGGTGGCAGAGGATAACTGCAGCCAGAGACATCACTCACTGTGGAGGCACTTTCTGTACTGTGTATTTGTGTGCGCTCATTTACTGTTTATTCAGGAGAGATGTGCTGCACAAACAGGCCTTTAGCTCTGCATATATGCATAAAGTGGGATATGTATTCTACACTTTGTGATTTACTCTTCGATATAAAGTACCATTATGATAATAATACCTTCTTTTTGTTTTATAGAAATAAGTTGGCTTTCACCCAGAGCCGCGCTGCCAGTTACTTCTTTGATGGTACTGGCTATGCTGTAGTACGCAATATTGAAAGAAGAGGCCGCTTTACACAAGTCACTCGCTTTGACATTGAAGTTCGAACACCTGTAGATAATGCGCTTATTTTCCTAATGGTGAATGGAGTAAGTACTTTGCTACTTATGATGCTATAATGGATTATAGTTTTAATTCAATTTACCCACAACAATTTTATTATTCCACAGACTAAATTCTTTAGCCTGGAAATACAAGATGGCTACCTAAGGCTGACGTATGACTTTGGCTTCAGTAAAGGCCCTGTACTTCTTGACGACTCAATGAAGAAAGCCCAGATTAATGATGCAAGATATCATGAGGTACTGTATTTTCTCAAGCCCTCACCATTATTTTCTATGCTTGAGTAATCTGTATCTTTAAACAGGTACTACAACACTCAAAATAAAAATACAGTACGCTGGAGATTTAGGTACTTGTGTAGTTTCATGGCGCCAGTATGGCGCCGTGCGTCTGAGTTCCCTTGTGGGGCTCGCTTCGCTCGCCCATGCTGCGGGCTCGGTGGCTCGCTACGCTCGCCACGCTATTTAAAATCAACTCCATGCCGACATGGATAGTGGGGGTATGTTGTATGTAATTGTTGCATAATTTTCTATATTGAGAATACAGTATCTGTAAACATTATTTTGCATAATGAAGCTCACAGATGAACCACAGACTTCACTGCCAAATTTCATTTTCCAGATTTCTGTAATTTATCACAATTCCAAGAAGATGATTTTGGTGGTTGACAGAAAACATGTGAAGAGTGTTGACAATGATAAGACTTCAATTCCATTCTCTGACATTTACATAGGTGGTGCTCCTTCACACATTCTGGAAAGGTATGTACATTCTTCTCAATAACAGGATAGAAGACTGACTGTGGGCAAGAAAGCTGTGTCAATAAGGTTATTATTGGAACAGAACACAATTACACTGACAATCACATGCACATGTTGGAAGCACAGTAAGTTTATTCATGAGAATCACACAAAGCTGTCGGGAAAAAACACATTTTACAAAAATAAAACTCTACGGTAAAGTTATACAGTATTCTAAAGTATGTGTCCCATTCGTAAAAGATGATCATTTTAATTTCTTGTTTTAACATAACTTAACACTTATCAATTATTAACACATATAGTGGGTGGTAAAAAAGAGGCTGATTTAATGGTGAACGTTATTTCAATAATTTCACAATTATCCTATGGTTTTGGACTGCGCGTATGCAGATCTGTGGATGCAATGTCGATCATTTTCCCCCAAACACTGCAGCATGGTTGACATGCCGCTGGAGTTTTGGCAGCAATGATGAGGCGGCAATACGACACCATTAGGTCGACATGCATGACATGGGTTAGGTTGACAGTTCATTAGGTCGACACAAGCATTAGGTTGACATGGGGAAGGTCAATAGTCAAATGTTGACAAGGGGTTTTTCACCTTTTTTGTTTTGAGCTGACACGTGCCGACAGGTGGTATTTCATGCCCTAGCATCCACTAGGGCGTGGTGGGAGAATAAAATAGGCACCGTAAACGAAGCACTTTTTTTAGTATCCATGTCGACTGTGTTGAAATTCGGGACAAAAAAGAGAAAAACCCCATGTCAACCTTTTCCCCATGTCGACCTAATGTATGTGTCGACCTCACCCAAGTCGACCTTCAGTCACGTTGACCTTCATGCATGTCGACCTTCAGTCATGGCAACCTTCATGCATGTTGACCTAGTGGTGTCGACCTAATTGCTGTCAATCCCATTCCCCATAAAACGGGGTCTTTTTGGCCTTGATTTCTGGCTTGTTTGATGTCCCCTCAGGTCCAATGCGCAGTCCCGTGCGCATCGGACCTGTGTCGGGTGGTCGGACCTACCGGCCCTCCAACCACCTGACCTTGGAGCTGGCGGCGAGACAAATTGTGAGGGATCGCATGCATCCCTGCCTCCTCGGAAGGTCCCAGGCGGCTAGCAGGGTATTGGGTGTCCGTACGCTGCTGCGAAACATTGCAGCAGTGTATGGGCACCTTTATCTTCAGATGTAGAAGTGGATCAAGTCTGCAATAGATGTCTTTTTTACTTCAGACACCTACAGCAGCTTTTACACAGACACAGCAGCTGTGCTACTACAGGCTCTTACCCATCTGATTGCCAATTGAATTTGTCAAAAATAGTTGTGAAAATTGCCAAGCAAATGTTTTTTTTCATCATAATGACCAGTAATGTTTCCCTTACACAAGAAATATAATCTTTTTTTACACAACATGATGCTGGCATTTTTAGGGGATAGTTTGCACATCTCTCACAGAGAGTGAGTAAAGTAGATGATGAAGTAATGAGATTTTGTGTTCTAAAATAAAGTTGTTGTGAGCATTATGAATACTGTAGCTAGCAGTTAGATCCAGAGCACATTATTCTGTAGAACATTATAAATATAGTACAACTGAGAAGTTATTATAAAATGTAAAGCTGCTACTATTAGCTATGTAATAAATAATATTTATCATCTGCAGTATGAGGACTCACCTAGCTGCAGACATTGCATATCGAGGATGCATGAAAAGTTTCCAGTTCCAGAAAAAAGATTTCAATCTCTTAGAAGAACCAGAAACCATTGGAATAAGTTATGGCTGCCCTGAGGAGTCACTTGTAAGTTGTATGATTTACCGGGTTTGTAATCTAATAATTGCTTTTAGTTTATAGTCAAGAAGCTAAAAAAATGATTCATCGTACTGTACTGAAGATCAGTTTATGCATTGCTAAGGGCAACATCAACTATTTTTATTCACAAGGAGAAAGAATGCAGGTGCACTATTCAAACATTATTTAGCTGGCCTAGTAGTGTCCGATACCCTACACTTTAAATGTTAGGGACTTACCCGATTATGAGGTGCCAGTGCATTGTGGGTAAATCCATAAAATTATCCAAGGAACCTCTATTTAATTACAAAACCTATTGTAAAAATATATTACAATTCTAATTAGTAAAGTTTGAATATCACACATGCATTCTTTCTCTTTAGGTATGACATATTGAGGTGGATCCTATTAGCCCCAATGATTGCATTAGGTGCCTCACTTTCACTTGTCGCACAACAGTGAATCATTTGTTATGAATTCAAAGGATGAAAATTTGTGTGGCTGGCATTTAAATGCCATGGTAAAAGCATCTCACATCCTACACAATTAATAGGATCAACCCAGGGGCAAACGCAGGATTTATGAATGAGGGTTTCCAGTGAGTGGGTGGGGCCAAATATAGGGGGCGGAGATGGGGGGTATTATGCGCTCTGTAATCTGCCATTGTGCCTTCTAATAATAAAGTGACATGCAGTATAGAAATGGTGGCATTCACCATTTACAATATATAGCATGGCATCAGGCAGGCGGCACTCTTATGGACTTGCAAGGATGGCATACAGGACACATGTCTGCTTATCGATGTTTCAAATTTTTGTCCTGTACCATCATTGCAATTCCATAACAGTGTGTGTGTGTGTGTGTGTGTGTGTGTATATATATATATATATATATATATATATATATACACATATAGATTTCCCAGATCTCACATCTTACCCTGGCAATGTAGACCCCCACCTCCAAGACAAATATCCCCCCAGCACAGTAGACCCCCCTGAGACATGTCTTCCCCAGCACAGTAGACACGCGCCCACCTCTGAGGCAGAACTTTAGACCCACTTTCTGCATAAGATAGCTCTACCCCCAGTACAGAAGATCTACAACCTGGTGGGTTGGGAATTGGAGCGCTCTTTTCTCATACAGTATGTCAGCTCCTCTGCAGACAGGACGCTGATGCTCTACTTACAAAGACAGGCAGACCGGCTGTAGTGCTGGGCGGCAGCTTTAGCTCACCCAATTAGTGGTGGCAGGCAGTATCAGTGAGATAAAGATAGAAATGACCTGTGAGTGTGATCCTGTATGTGGCGGTGTATAATGCCTAATTGGCTTGCCAGTCCTGGCAGCAGCTCCCCCTACCCCTGGATTCAGCCAGCTCACAGCAACAGTGCAGCCGTCTCTGTGAATGAGGAGGCAGCTGCCGCGTCCCTGACTGCTCCTCCGGCTCCACTCCAAAAATAAAAAATGAGTCACCTTTGTCGATGATCGGCAGCAGGAGAGGGGTTCTAGGTACTCAGAAACCCCCCTGCTTGCACTACTGAAACCCCATTGTACCTGTCATCCTATTGCATGGCGACCATTTGGTGTTGTCCTAATTACTGTCAACCTAAGTAATGTACATGTACTATACCACACCACATGACATTCATCTAAAGTTTAACTAAAAAATGTAATGTCAATTTCATAATATATTTTTAAACTTATAAATAGCTGTTAATTATGTCATTGATTATTCCCTTTTTGACCATAGATGTCTCGGAGTGCATATTTTAATGGACAAAGCTATATTGCATCCAATCAGAAGTTAGCTCCCTTTAATGCTTTTGAAGGGGGTTTTAGCTTTACCACATTACAGCCAAGTGGACTCTTGCTCTATCACTCTGAAGGGGTGAGTACAAATTTGTCATCATAATAATTGTCTTTTATGAAATACGTTTTGTTTTTGTTTTGTTTTTTTAAATATAGACTATCATTCATAGTAAAATGCTAGGTTATTTGTCAATAATGAACTTACATTGTATGTTTTCAAATATGTAGAGGCTTGGTATTACTGGGTAACTGGGAGTACTTATTAGAACAATATAATATTTTCTACATAAAATATTTTTACAGATAGTTAAATTCTGAATGAGATATCATCAGAACAATAACATATTTTAAAGCAGAGTTCTCATTCAAAGCACAATCCTTTTCACATAGCAAACTGCTGAAAGTAAGCCCAGCAAGCAGTAGGAGTGTGAGGAAGACCAATAGTAATGTCTGCTCATATAAAGTTCATAAAAATTATTTCTCAATAGTGTCTAGATGTTATACAGTATGTACCCCGGCCTTTTGCACTGCATTCCAGACACTGATCTCCCTCCTGCAGTGGAATACAGGGATTTCTTAGAAATGCAGGAACACAGCAGAGTGCAGGCTATCCCTCCATCTCTACAAAGAATACAGATAATGCAGGATAGGGTGTGATCCTCTATGCCAGTGGTTCTCAACCTTTAATATGTCCTAGCAGCAGTGGCGTAACTATAGCTCCGCAGCCCCCGCAGTGGCGGGGAGGCGCAGAGAAAGTTTGGGCGCCGGGGGTCTGCGGGGCTATAGTTACCCACTGCTGTCTGCGGTACCTGCCTGCTGTGCTGTCACAGTCCCGTCTCTCCTAGCGCTGGCTTCTGCTTCTATAATGAAAACGGACACTTAGAAAATGGCTGCCCCCATACTGCAGACAGTTTTCTGTCTGTAGTATGGGGGCAGCCATTTTCTAAGAGTCACTTTTCATTGTTAGCAGCAGGAGCCAGCGCTGGGACTGCAGACAGCAGCGGGTGGGCAGGAATGGGCAATTTTTTTTGCGGCGGGGGGGGCGCATAATAAGTAGTTACACCACTGCCTAGCAGGTTATGTTTTTAGGAATTGTTGTGGAAGCAGGTGTGATCATTACTGACCCAGTCAAAACGTTACTTACCTGGGCAGGATTAAAGAAGTCCACAAAATATGACCTGTCGGTGGTATTTGGGGACTAGATTTAAAAATCACTGATCTAGACTATATTATACTAATAGCTGACCATACATCAGAACGATTTCAGGCCCAAATGCACAATTTTGATGGGCTGTATGGCGCATTGTGTGTGTTTGAGTGCATATCGTGAGGTGTTTTGGTACAATGCTTGTACAGATACAGATCTTATATGTTGCACGTAAGATCTGAAGATGCTGCTAATGGACAATATACTGGGAGTTGCAGATCTTATGTGAAATTACACACAGCGGGTGACATTCTATGGGATGCGATTTTGCTTATTTTGCGGTAATTAGACCACAAAATGGCGATATCGCATTTTTCATAGAAATCGCAAATTTAATGTGATGCGCTCAGGGACTGAAATCGCATATTGTGTGCGTTAAGGTATGCTGAATAAAAATGCGAGATTAATTCGCATTTTTATCGCATCCAGATGTTTTCGTATAGAAAACTATACAAGTCGCTTATTTAATGCAATGCGCATTTGCACATCGCATTATTTAGGCGACTAATTATCGCACTTATTTCAGACCAGGGTCTGTTAGGCGAATTAGCCGGAACCCTGCACAGATCGCAATGTTCTGTGCAGGGTTCTGCTGTAAAAAATAAAAGAAAGGGTTAAAAAAAAAAAATACCGAGCGCGGGGTCCCCCGCCCGAGTATAACCAGCCCCGGGCTCACTGAGCCGGTGCTGGTGACATAAAATCAGGGTCCCCGACAAATAGGGGTCCCCTTGATTTTATGAAACCAGCACCAGACTCAAGGTCCGGCGCTGGTTCCCAAAATACGGGGGACAAAGTGACTAGGGGTCCCCCGTATTTTAAGAACCAGCACCGGACACAACCAGCCAGCAGGGTAATGCCACAGCCGGGGGAAACTTATTATATAAGCTCCCGCGGCCAAAGCATTAACCCCCTGGCTGGTCAGCATGGGCAGGGGTCCTGGGGAAGTGGGGACCCCCCCAATGAAGGGGTCCCCCCCCCTCCAGGACTTACCAGCCCATGCTGATAGTCCGGGGCTGTCCCCGATGCCCCTGGGTGGTGGGCATCGGGCTGATGATTTGTGTAAAAAAAAAGAATTACAACTATTGTTTTATACTGGCGAACTATCAGTCCCAGCAAGCCTACCCCGCATGCTGGGACTTAGGGAACCCCAAGTCCCAGCATGCAGGGCATTAAAGGGCCCGCTGGCACTTGTAGTTCTGCAGTGCAAAAAATAGTTCACAAAATCACACTGACACACTGTAAAATAAAACTTTAATACACACAAAACACACACACACTGATACTTACCTACCTTGAGCCCGTAGGTCGGTCCCTGGATCCTGGGTCCGTCCTCCGGGGCTCCAGGGCAGAAGAGTCCGGTTCCGGGGCCTTGGTCCTGGTTCCGGGGCTGGTCCTGGGGTTCCGGGGCTCCTGGGCTGCAGAATCCGGGGTCCGGGATCCGAGGTAGTCCCCAGGGGTACCTAAGGAAGCAAATCCAACTTACCTGGTCCCCGGCGGCGACCTCGGACTCCTCACCGGTGACTGCGCTTCTCCCATCTGGTACCCGGCTTGCAGGACTTTGACCGGCGCTGAGATGTTTCCTCCTCGGCGTCTCTGGACAGAATGATTTCTTGGCCAATCAGGAGCCGAGAAAGTCGGCTCCTGATTGGCCAGAAATCATTCTAACTAGAGACGCCGAGGAGGAAACATCTCTGCTCTAGATGCGCTGAGATGTTACTTCCTCGGCGTCTGTATTCAGAATGATTTCTGGCCAATCAGGAGCCGACTTTCTCGGCTCCTGATTGGCCAAGAAATCATTCTGTCCAGAGACGCCGAGGAGGAAACATCTCAGCGCCGGTCAAAGTCCTGCAAGCCGGGTACCAGGTAAGTTGGATTTGCTTCCTTAGGTACCCCTGGGGACTACCTCGGATCCCGGACCCCGGATTCTGCAGCCCAGGAGCCCCGGAACCCCAGGACCAGCCCCGGAACCAGGACCAAGGCCCCGGAACCGGACTCTTC
Organism: Crinia signifera; assembly: GCF_055691185.1. Taxonomy (NCBI): domain Eukaryota; kingdom Metazoa; phylum Chordata; class Amphibia; order Anura; family Myobatrachidae; genus Crinia; species Crinia signifera. Next base: position 166,283,238 of record NC_139219.1, read on the forward strand.
TGCCCTGGAGCCCCGGAGGACGGACCCAGGATCCAGGGACCGACCTACGGGCTCAAGGTAGGTAAGTATCAGTGTGTGTGTGTTTTGTGTGTATTAAAGTTTTATTTTACAGTGTGTCAGTGTGATTTTGTGAACTATTTTTTGCACTGCAGAACTACAAGTGCCAGTGGGCCCTTTAATGCCCCGCATGCTGGGACTTGTGGTTCCCCAAGTCCCAGCATGCGGGGTAGGCTTGCTGGGACTGATAGTTCGCCAGTATAAAACAATAGTTGTAATTCTTTTTTTTTACACAAATCATCAGCCCGATGCCCACCGCCCAGGGGCATCGGGGACAGCCCCGGACTATCAGCATGGGCTGGTAAGTCCTGGAGGTGGGGGACCCCTTCATTGGGGGGGTCCCCACTTCCCCAGGACCCCTGCCCATGCTGACCAGCCAGGGGGTTAATGCTTTGACCGCGGGAGCTTATATAATAAGTTTCCCCCGGCTGTGGCATTACCCTGCTGGCTGGTTGTGTCCGGTGCTGGTTCTTAAAATACGGGGGACCCCTAGTCACTTTGTCCCCCGTATTTTGGGAACCAGCGCCGGACCTTGAGTCTGGTGCTGGTTTCATAAAATCAAGGGGACCCCTATTTGGCGGGGACCCTGATTTTATGTCACCAGCACCGGCTCAGTGAGCCCGGGGCTGGTTATACTCGGGCGGGGGACCCCGCGCTCGTTTTTTTTTTTTACACTTTGCGCTGTCCTGCAAATGTGCGATTTTTAGACATGAAAATCGCACATTTTCAGGACTAAATACAGCGCACCACTTCGCTGCAAATCGCCCCCTTCGCACTTTTCAGCCTCCAATGCGCATCACATTAAATATGCGCATTTTGACTGAAAAATGCGATTTTAAAATAGGCGATTTGCGGCGATGTGGTGCGCAAATAAAACATGCGCATTTAGCGCATCCCATAGAATGTCACCAAATAGATCTATTGTGTGTTTGGGAAGCTGCTGGAGACATTGTTATATCTATTGAAAATAGATTGTATTTCTTAATTATATATAGCACCTTCTAAAAGATAATAGATTGAATCTGATTGGTTGCTATGGGCAACATCCAATATTCAATAGGACTCCCCTATTAGTAAATTTACCTCATATAGTTGACCATAGCAACATCCTGGGCCAAATGTAATAGGGTGCGATTTTTTAGAAATGTGTGCATTTTTAGGCAAAATTGTAAAAAAAATTGCACATTTACCAAAAATCACACATGAAATACGGGGCGATTGCACAATTTTGCCATGATCAAAAAAATCACACATCAGAAATCGCATCCAGATGTTTTCACATTGAAAAGTATAGAAATCCTAAATATACAAGGGTGCAATTTTTTTGAAATGCACAGCAAACCTTATCAAAAATCACCACAATAATAGACCATATTCTGGTTGATGAGTTTGACAGAAGCATGCACAGATAAGTCAGATCCGTGCCTGCTTCTGCCTGGAAAAGTGTACAAATACTGTAGTTTGAAGAAAATAAAAAATGGCGTGGGTCTCCCCCTCACAGGCATAACCAGCCCCGGGCTCTTTGAGCTAGTCCTGGTTCCAGAAATATAGGGAAAAATAAATAGGGTTCCCCAGTATTTTAAAAACCAGCATCAGGCTCTTGGACCGGTCCTGGTTCTAAAAATACGAGGGACCAGCACCAGGCGCCAAGTCTCCCCTGCATGCAAATACTTGAAGAACCACAAGTACCTGCTTGCGGGGCAATATAGGGCCTGCTGCGACTTGTATTTCCACAGCCAAACCATTCTACAATAAATACACACACCATGAAACTGAAAGTTTACTTACATACATAATGTACATTATACTTATCTATATTCCCACTAAATTTGGTCCTCTTCTCCAGTAGAATTTAATAGGGAGCTGTAAGCCAAAAAAAATTAACTTCCTAGATCCAATGTTGATTGTGTCATCTTTGTTCCAAGTAAGCATCCAAGGGTTTAAAAAAAAAAAACTCTGTCCCGATCCCTTGGACTGAGGAGCAGCATGTGGGTTGACAAATTTAGCTTCTCCGCTTAACCCACCGGGATTCCCACTAACGTTAGTCAATGGGAATCCCCTCAGCCAATTAACGAATGAGCTCTCGCTGGGAATTGGCTGGCCGCATGCCATTGAAGTCAATGTTACCCTACTGACTGTTGGAGCCCAGTGCAGGTTTAAAAAATCTGGGTGTTCCCTACTTCTTTTGTCCCTGTATTTTTGGAACCAGGACCGGCTCAAAGAGCCCGATGCTGGTTATGTTCAGGAGGGTTGACCATACGCCAATGTAGAATACATGTAGCATATCACATTTTGCAGTGTAATCCAGGTCTGCATGGAGACACCCCACTTTTCCAATCACAGTGACAACAAACTGTGTGAAGTCTGGTCTGGGATCTATTCTGAAGGGTGTAAGAGGAGGAATAGGGTGGTGGTTGGGAAGGAAAGAGGAATTGAAAAAAATATTTAAGCTTTGCCTTGCACAACAGCTAGTCTACAGTAAAGGTGGAAAGTGTGCACAGGTGTCGTAATTAGCATTGCTAGTTCTAACTTGACCAGCCATCATTTTAGCTCATTTAGTGATACCAACACCGGGGCATATTTTTCAATCCCGGAATTCGGGATTGGAAAATGCTTAATCCTAGGATTCCTGGGATTGGCCTCCCTAATAAATTATTTAGGCGTCTAACACACTGCTACTGAGCAGTATCGATAGACAGCACCACTGTGGTAGTCTCTTTCCAAGAAACAGCATGATAGCTTTCACATTTCTGACTTTCTACAGATATAAATGTTTGCAGGCGAATTACTGCTTGTACAGTACATGCGAATAATAACACTGTGTTTGCTGCTTGTGGTATAACACAAATATACTTCTGTTTATTTTTTGCAGGCTGATGTGTTTTCTGTTTCCATTGATAAAGGTTTTGTAGTCTTAACTATAAAAGATATAACCGTCCAGTCGAAAAACATGCACTACAACGATGGTAATAGTCACTTCATTGTTGCATCAGTGTCACCAAACAGGTACATGATCTTCTTTAGTAAACATTTATTCTTCCACTTAAGTTTTAACATAAACACCAGACTTTCCTTTATGTAAGCTTTAATAATTGTAGCTCGTTCACTGCAATATTTATGATTAGAAATACATTTATGTCCTCATACTCCTATCCATTAGTGCCATATGACGCAAGACACCTGGCAGAACTTAGGCACTCTGCCACAGGTAGTGTTTCCCATGCTTGAATAGCTGTATAGCGATGCGATTGCAAAAATGTGTGGCGAGGCTTTGCCCTGTGCTGTCCTGTCCATATGCTAATGCTGGGATTTGTAGTTTTGCGATTATTTGCAAACCTACAACTCGAGCTGAAGGCACCCTAAGAATAATCCCTGATAACTGCCAGCATAGGGGGGAGGAGTGCACCACATCAGTCTAATTAGTTAGCCCCCAGAAAACTAGCAGCGGTACCTCGAAAGTATTTAGGATTAGTAATTCTGTTGCAAAAGAATTGGTATAAAGTATTAAAGTAAGATGAGCATTTTAATAAAAAGTTGCATGACATGACTAAATCGCAAGGGATTCGTTTTTAAGTGCAAAATAATTGGTATTGTAACTATGGTATTAGATTCATATACATAAACAGTTGCATGGCACGGCTTAGCCACAAAGTCTGCTTGATAATAGGTGTATATGGACAAATCTGTATATCAAAATTTATTTTATTTACATTTCAGCAGACATACAGTAGATATGGTTCAAAGGTTGGGCAGTTGGAGGTGCACTTGGTTAATAGACAAACTGCATCATACTGTAGCGGAGGGGCAGGATGATTCCCATCAGCTGCCAGGGTCCTTGGACAGCCCCCAGCATAAGAAACAGGGCCGTCTTGCATTTATACCCCCAAAATGATATGTACCAGGGGACGTTGGCACAAGTCCGTTTCACACATACTAATCTCCCATGGACACTTCTGATAATGTTAGGAGCTATGGGTTAATAAAAATATCAAATGAAAATGTAAATCTCAGTACTTTAGTGATGGATACACAAATTTTTCTTGCAGGTATCATCTCCTGGTGGATGAGTCAGATATCAATTTCCAGGATATGGATAAAAAAGACATAACCCCTCCAGAGACAAGAAAGTTCTTCTTTGGAGGCTCTCCTAGTAGTGGATCACATGCTAATTTTACAGGATGCATCAGCAATGCTTACTTCAACAGGTTTGTCCTCCCTGATATTAATTGACCAGCTTGTGTAGATGTAAAAACTTATAAAGGGTAACATTTTGAAGGAAGCAGACTTTTTGGGGTTGAAATAACACCTACATCAAGAACAGAAAGATAAGATTATATGCCTTATATATTATCTCCTAGTGAGTATGTTTAGAATTTACAGTTCACTGGCATGCAGCCTTACTGTATTTCTTTCTGGGTTTTGGTATATTTTGTTGACAATAATCACTTATAATGTCAACATCCTGTCTTATGCTCTTTAGAAGGTTTACAAAATGTCCGCCAAAAGAAAAGTCCAAATTAGAGACGTATATAAGATGTTCCAACCAATTACATGCTATATTTTAACACTACAGTTGTGAAACTTGACACCAGGGCCGGCGCTACCCACTCAGCAGCTCCTGCAAAGCAGGGAGGCGCCATGCTGAAAAGACGCTGTCTCCCTCCCTGCTCTGCTAAAGCTGCCTCAGCCCTCACTGTCTGCCTCCTGCACGCCGCCCGCAGCACCTGTCTGACAGCGGGCAGCAGTATGGAGAGGCTGAGCAGCTCCCTGCACCGCGCAAACACTGTCCTCCTCCTGCGACCTGCCCCCTCTTCCTCACGGACACTTGCGCTGAGGCATGTAGCGCTGTCTATGAATGCCTGGATGACATGTCATGTCCGGATCCGCACCCCTACCAATTGCTCCCTGCGTCTGTCAGCTGTCAATCAAATGACGAACAGGCAGCAGCGCTGCCTCCCTCTTCTCAGTGTGCTGTGCCAGTGCCACTGCCAGTCCTCAACACTCCGCCCCCTCTATCTCCTCCCCTCACCTTCCATCTCCTCCTCTCCCCTCCTTTCCCCCTCAGTCACGAGTGCTGCACATACTTTTTGTACTGCTTTCGGATTGCATCGAACACACATTGCATGCATGCCGTGCGATGCGATCTAGCACATAACGTATGCGATTCTCCCAGCGTGTATGGGTACCTTTAGTGCCTGCAACATTTTGCCGAACAGCACTGAGATGGTGTATGCATCCATGTACATGCACCCGAGATCCTCCATAGGATCGCATGTTGCATACACTCTCACAATCGGGCTGCAGCTTGTTGCAATGGCAATGTGAAAGGGCGCAAAATGTATGGTTTGCAGGAGGGCGCCGGACACCCTAGCACCGGCCCTGCTTGACACACAATAGCACATCAATTATTCACAAGAGTGTCCAAAACATCACTGCTATGAAATGCAATAACCAATCACACTTCTCCTGTCACACTGTAGTGGTGCAGTCTGACACATGGAACTATGTTTGCCATGTTATAAACCACATCCTGAGATGCTGACTGAAATACTTAACTCTACAAGTAATATAGATTGGAAGAGTTCTAAGTAATCATTATCATTATTTATTTTTTACTTAATTACATTTTGATAACAGTATTACAACTTACTGTATTTTAAACTTTTGTCATGCATATCTGGAATTGTGTTTAAAAATGCATGCTAAAATACTGTGTATTGGGAAGAAAATTGCATTAAGATCACAGTGGATTAACATGAAAATCACTGACTACAATTAAAAAAAATATAGATATGTAAATATTGTTTTGTTCTACTTGGCTTATTGTAGAATTGACAGAGATATAGAAGTTGAAGACTTTCAGAAATACACAGAAAAGGTTCAAGCATCTTTGTATGGGTGCCCTGTTGAAAGTCCCCCAATTGCTTTAATCCATAAACGTGGCAAAAACTCTTCAAAAGGCAAAGGAAAACAAAAAAATAGAGTAAGTAAAAATAATTGATATGTGTTTATAATGTAGGTAGAATTACTAATACTGATTGATTTACTTGAAACAGGATAGTAATGACAAGGGTTCTACTCTAAAGATTGGTATAAAGGTTATATATTGGTGGCAGAGGTGGACTGGGCTGGGCGGCAGGGTGCCATCTGCCCCCCGAGCCACTAAAGTTTTAGCTTTCCAGGGCCGCAGCCACAGTTACATATAAGTGGCAGACAGTGATGTTCGATACAGCGCCAGCCGCTCAGTGTGTGCAGCAATGCAATCGGCAGCTGCAGCTTGTAGCTCCACCTGCCTGAGCTTCTTCCCCAAAGATGAATCTATATAACAGCAAGACATGCAGCTGATTGGCCGCACCACTACACGATTGAAGGCTGCTGTGAGGGAGAAGCGCAGGGAGCAGCCTCCGATTGTATAGCAGCACAGGCAGTGATGAAAGATACAGCGCCGGATGCTCTGTGTGCCACTCATAGTATATGTGACTGCGGCTGAGGACATCCAAAGTAAAGGTGTGTTTGCTGACACTGGGGAGGATTGACAGATTGTTGTGAGCAGGGCTGGCCAGGTTTCTTACCTCAGAGATAAGAAAAATAGGGATACCCTCCACCATAAATTTGCGCTATAAATGAATATAACTCCCCTGTTTGCAGGCCCGTATCTGGGTTGCGTCTCAAATGTACATGATGGTTGAGTATGAAAGACAAAAAAACAGAAAGCTCCGCCCTCGTATAATACTGTTGGATTGCAGGCACACTCATGCCAATTACAGGTCAATCAAGAAACTATTAGCGGTGGATAGAATGGTCGGGGAGTTCCCCCTTTCTAAACACTCACACTATCTGGAAATATTAAGGTATATCACAATATGGCCAAAACGATCTCTTTATTCTGTATGGATATTCCAATAAGGACAGGGATTCCCCCTTTCCATGTACTCACTCTTTGATGGTTTGGAAACAGAGTGTCAAATGGTCTTTCTCCTGTGTGCTGAGGCCAACAAAACTCCACCAGATAAAAAATGAAATGGACCCTTTATTCAAAAATATTCAAGTTAAAAAACAAGCTGTGTCGCTCATCTAGGGCTGGCTGACGTCACAGAGGTCCAGATGGTATATTTCACGGGGCCCCGTATGTAGTCCCTCTGGTGGCTATCAGGTCGCCCGAATAAGTTCAGCTGTTACTTATCCAAGGCAGTGACCCAGGCATTTCGCAGATACATATGGCGGCTGGCGGGGGATGGCAGCTGGCGATTCTGCCGCCATCCCCTGCAAAGACAAGCCCGGCTCCATCTGTACATTTGAGACGCAACCCAGATAGAGGCCTGCAAATAGGGGAGTTATATTCATTTATAGCGCTAATTTATGGTGGAGGGCATCCCTATTTTTCTTATTTCTATACCTATTGGAGGTCTCGTGTTTCCTCCAAGCCCTTACTGTGACTTACTGCTATACTGCGCAGTAGGAATCCCACCTACCCCTCTTTATCTTCTTACTTTAGAGGCGGACAGCGCTACACGCAGCAGCACAGCCTCCTGAGTCCTTCACTGCTGCTGCTCTATGGTAATAATGAGGGGTTAGGGGATCGTGTGCTGCATCAGGATCAGTGGATCCCAGGACATGTTCCTCTGATCCAAAGGGTTGGGGATACTTTGGGCACCTCTCCATTCTTACTCCTGCCTGTGGAATAGGAGGGAGCTGCACATTTCTGACATATCTGTCTTAGTCCTGACAGTCCCTATATGGTATATGTTTATGTATATGCCTATGTGACCCTGTCTGTATGTGTGCAATGGGTGCGACTATCATGGGCATTACTATATGTTTAAGAGACACTGCTACCGTGAGCATTACTCTATGTGTAAGGGACGCTACTACAGTGGGAATTGCTCTATGTGTAAGGGACGCTACTACAGTGGGAATTGCTCTATGTGTAAGGGACGCTACTACAGTGGGCATTGCTCTATGTGTAAGGGACGCTACTACAGTGGGCATTGCTCTATGTGTAAGGGACGCTACTACAGTGGGCATTGCTCTATGTGTAAGGGACGCTACTACAGTGGGCATTGCTCTATGTGTAAGGGACGCTACTACAGTGGGCATTGCTCTATGTGTAAGGGACGCTACTACAGTGGGCATTGCTCTATGTGTAAGGGGTGCTATTACAGTGGTAATTACTCTGTGTATAAAGGGTGCTACTTGTGTGGGCATTACCCTATGTGTAAGAGGCACTACAATGTGTTTGCCTATTTTCCTGTGGGGGGCCTATGTGTTCTTTTTCTGTCATGGCTCATTTATGTATTTTTTTCTGTGGGAGCCATTGTGGTGCTAGTACACCATGGGCCGGGGAAAGCGCCACGAGGTGGACAGTGACAGTGTAAAGTGAGGGAACTGTAGGGGGAATGTGTCAGTGTGGACTGCTAAGGGGCCCAGTGTTATATATGCTTGGAGGACCTGAGACAGCTGTGTAGGGTGCTATCAGAGAGATATGGCGGGAGGGTTTGATAAGATGGACATGGAAGGGCAATCAGAGTTATGCAGGCAGAAATGGAAAGTGCAATCAGAAAGTTATGAGATGCAATAGAGGCTGTAATAAGATTTAGAACATTTTTTATTTTTTTTGCTACATCCATTTTGCCATTGCCCTTGCGCAGAACTTGATGTCTGCATGGATAGTTAAAAAATATTGAGCAGTTGATTGACTAATTGCTGTAATTTCAGAAGAACCTTTTCAGTTGTCTATTTTAAATGTAACCATCCTATCCAACTAGCCTTGAGATTACCTCAAAACAAAAACCAGAGTATTCAAAATAGGAATCTGCCCTGGAATTGTTTTTTGCCCAGAATCTCCTACCTATTTACAATAAACTGGACAACCATGCCCATAGATAAAGAGTAGCTGAAAATTGATTTATGTTCTAGCTACCTTGCATTCACACATTATCATTAGAGATGGAGGTAGTTCTTAAACGTAGCTTTTCATGCTACAACATGGGTCTCTTAGAAGGTGGTTCACCCACCGTTTTAGCTTGGTAATTTGTCTTACTGCCACTCATTATAGTTTCCTTTCCCTTTCCTATGTCATAATGTCACCGTAACCTCACACCATTGGATCATGTCTCTTGCTGTTGTCTTTATTATCCTTTTTTACTCCTGCTTTGTAAATTAAAAATTATATATCTTTAATATTGTCTTCATCCTCTTCTTAGTCTGATATATTTTTTTATTTTATATATATATATATATATATATATATATATATATATATATATATATATGCTCTCATTCTCCTATACAGGTTGGAAAACATAAAGCAAAGTCCCCACAGAGAATAGTTGAGACTAAGGGTATACAAACAGAGGAAAAGCCAGACGATGCCTCACAGTGTTTATCATCTAGCACACAAAGAACCATTAGAAATGCCTATCTCTACGGTGGAACTGCAAGCAGTCGCCATGAATTCAAGCACATTCCTGAACAATTCAATCAAAAGTAAGTTGTGGGCTATGTGATCATCACATGTGTGATTGCAGCATAGTATCCTGCCCCTTGAGTATGGTGGCAATAAGGTAAAGAGCTGTCTCAGAAAAGGACATGGTAAATTCATAAAATATACAAAACCAACCTAATGTGTTGGTTTTGAAAAAAAAGAAAGTTGGTGCATTGGTTTAATTTTGAATATTACCACTGCAGCATTGATATTTTATTTTTCTATTTATAATAATCAGAATTATCCAAATCAGACACAATACATATGTAGTTATTTAAATAAAATGACATAATCTTTTCATCATATGACCTTATGTCCAAACACTACATTAACAGATTATGAAGCTGATGTAGAGAAGCCCCACTGAAATTACCAGGATTGTATAGCAAAACTTTGAAATTGACTATAATGCATAAAGAAGTGGCTGTAAAACACATCAATGCATTATTTTTTATACTTGGTAGATCTGAATTGTCTTTCCGCTTGAGAACATATTCATCCCATGGAATGGTCTTCTATGCATCAGATGAAGAAGAAGGGAACTTTATAACTCTTTTCCTTGCTGAAGGCCAGCTACACTTTATGTTTAATATTGGCCAACAAAAGCTGACAATTACAAGCCAAGAAAAGTATAATGATGGTGTATGGCACACTGTAAGTCATGGTTGTTTGCAGTAATAACTCATTTCAGCTAGTCCTATTGTAATATATATATATATATATATATATATATATATATATATATATATATATATATATATATATAGTTGATGTCGCATGTGATTTCCCCTGAACTCCCCAGCAGCTTCCCGGGACTCCTGTGTTTAGGATTTTGTACACAATTGCTTATTTTCCCTTAAGGCCCCCATACACTATGCGATTTGGTCCCGATTTCACCCGATTCAGATGGATCGAGCAGTGAAATCGGACCAAATCGCATGTTTAGACACCCGGTCTGACCCGATGCACGGTCCCGTGCGCATTGTATCGGAGTCGGGTGGTTGGACCGGCTGCACATAACATTTGCTAAATCAGGGAGCTCTGTGAGGTGGCTGGTGGGGGACACAGAGGCGGCAGACGCCGGCGAGGGAGACAGGCAGGGGGAGCCGGAGCAGGGAGCTGTCAGTGCTCCGGGCAAGTTGTAGGGAGCAGGGGATGCTACGAGGCGGCTGGCGGGAGATGCTGCTAGTAGGGCAGATGCAGCGGACACTGCGGGGGACACAGAGGCAGCAGTAATGTAGAGCCGGGCAGGGGGAGCCAGGAGCTGTCAGCGCTGGAAAAAAAAGCCCATACAATGAATGGAAAGCCTGTGATTGGCTGAGCGCTCTCTCAGCCAGTCACCACCTTGCAGCTCCCCGGGAGTTGCATATGATACATTGCATGCGATGTATCATATGCAAAACTTGGCACATCAAGTGCCTAATCGTGTGTCCCCCTCCCAGGGAGCTGCAGGGGAAATCAGGTCCGACTTGTCCTTAGGACAAGTCGGACTAATGTATGGGGGCCTTAACAATATATCTTAAGATATATCTTATGCAACAGATCACAAAAGATATATCTTTAACACACACATTATACTCATGATTTATGGGTTGAATAGTTTAAAGGCCACTTTTTATGCGATTCCAACGTATTGCTGTGACGGATCGCATGAAAAGTGACACATCTGTAGCTTGATCTAACAACCAGAATTAGCAACTTTTAGCACTATATCTATTTTCCACAAAATCCAACTTTCCATGGCCTAATTCATTTCCTGACATTCTGATTGTTAGATCGAGCTACAGGCGGCTCTGAATAGTGGAAGTTTAACTGTAGCTATCCTGTTTATGGAAATTATATAGCGTAGAAAATGATGATCCTATGCTATTAAGTCTAATATTTTTTATTTTCATTTTCATTTCCTCACTAATTTAATGTTTTGTATTATATTTGGAACTAGGTTATATGTGTCCGTGACAATAACAAAGGCAAATTAATAATTGATGGGCTACGATTGCTGGAAGACAGTCTTCCTGCCACCAATGCCACATGGAGTGTAGCTGCCCCGCTTTATGTTGGTGGTGTGGCCCCTGAGAAAGCTGTGAAGAATGTACAGGTAATGATCCAATAAATGAAGACCAATAGCAATGTTAGGAATTAATATTGTGTAAGTCATATTTTCTGTGTTGTGCCACAATCTTATGCTAGTGCTAGGCAATTATTGTAGGTTATTGCTTATGAAGTACAATGGGAGTTTTAGGTTGTTTTTTAAATAATTCTTTATTTTGGAATGGTCAACCAATAGAGAAACAAACATAAATACAAAAGGGCCACAAAAGCCCGATACAGACCATTGTTTTTAAAATGTATTAGCAAGTAACAGTAAAACAACACAAGATAGGTGGATAATGGAAGGTTGAAGTAATTATGGAGGGTATGGGAAGAAAAAGTGATATGACAATAAATTCATTTTTCCAAAGTTGGAAATAGTAATGGAAGTGGAGATTAACTTTACCGCGCATGAATCTACAGCTCCAGGTCTCCACATAAAAATAAGCCTTTCATTATAAGTATTACAATTGGATTTCTAGTTTTCCTTACAAAACTATTGTCACAAACTATGATAACTAAGCCTACCAGCTCAGGATTGGCGTGACTTGACACAAGGGTGCGGAGTGTTACTCCAAGCCCCCTCCAAGCCGGATTTGGGATTTTATGGCACCCGACATACAGGTCACGGCCCCTTGGTCAGGTTCCCCTTCTTGAGCTGGTATATACCGGAACAGGATATGGAGAATCGTAGTCGTCTAGCCAGGTTGAAAGCAGAATGGACAAAGCAGGTACCCAAGGATAGGGCAAAGAGAGTCCAAGGTCAGGCCGTGTCATACACAGGAAAGCACAATTCACAGTACACTAGGATGAAACTGAAGAATGGTCACTAGGCAAGCCGAGATTATGCACTGGATAACACAGGTCAGGTTCAAGCAGGAGAGTGGTCAGGAAATTAGCCGAGCGCAAATACGATAGTTCGGAATCTCAAGGCAATGGACAAGGCACGGGAATGCTGGAGCTGGTGTAACCTATACTCTGGCAGGGATTTGACTGCCAGAGACTTCCTCATATAGGGAGCTAATGAGCTGCAGCTGTCAACACTGAGCTAGAGCCTCCGAGGTTCCCAATCAGTGAGAGCTGAGCATGTCTCACTCAGGTACTGTAATCAGTCTGCAATGGCCAGACTACCCAAGATTGATTGACAGCATAGAGCAGAGCAAGGCAGAGCTGAACTAGGAGGACAATCGTAACCAGGTCAACACCAAACATAATAGAATGTTGTGACAGTTATGCAGTTTGGCTATTTGTTTGTATTGAGACTGTGGGGCTGCTATTATAGGGTGTGTACACACCCCCTGTACTCTGGCCTCACCCACACCGCACTGGTCACAGCTACTCCCCTTCTCAGTATAGGCCTTTTAGCATTTTCAGCCATACAAAGTTTAGGCCGTTTAGTAATTATAGCCCATGGCCCATTTAGCTCTGAATATGAGCCTGTGTATTCGAGTGGTAAAAGAAGATGGAAGTTAAGTCATGCTTTCAGAAATATTAATTACAACCTTTTATAAACACCTTTAACTAAACAAAATGTTATTTAATGATTTGAAGACAATATTATGTTTTTTGGTGTGAACAAAATGTTTTTTTTTTAGTACTGTATTTTAGATTTTTTTAAAACTTTTTTATCAAACTAAATCCTGATGTTATTGCACATTTCTATTTTCTTAGATCAGTTCAGTGTACAGTTTTAATGGGTGTCTTGGAGACCTGCAGCTGAATGGACACTCTGTAGCCTCCCCATCTCAGACATTTAGTGTGACACCTTGTTTTGAAGGTCCCATGGAATCTGGATCCTATATCTCATCAGAAGGAGGATATGTGATTCTAGGTAAAGGTTGAATGAATGAAAACACTGTAGTGCATACTAGCCATACTCTTTAACAGAACCATCTTAGTCAATATTAACCAGCCAACAATAGTTACTGTAGCTGGGATTAGGGAGGCCAATCCCGGGCCATTTTTTCAATCCTGGGATTCAGGATTGAAAAACTGTCAATCCCGGGATTCCCGGGATTGGCCTCCTGATATGCCCAATGATTAATAAAATTACCTTTAACCATAGAGGAAATGTGCAGCGGCATGCAGCGGATGAGATGAGGTGACTCGGCGGGCCGGGGAGGGGATGGGTAACACTGGGTCTGGGCAGAGGCGGTGGCGTGGGAATCAGTGTGTGGCTGTGCAGTGTGATGTGATCTCTCACATCACGCTGCGCAGCCACACAACCTTGTTGCCAGGCAGTGCAGCGTGATATTAGTGGTCATGCTGCACAACCACACAGTGTTCAAACACCGCCGTGTCTGCCCGCCTCCTCCCCTGCCCGCTCAGCGCTACACATGAAAAGGGGATCAAATGCGCATGTGCATTTCGATCCTGTAATCCCAGGATTGGAGATTCAAATCCCGTCCAAAAATGCCCTAAATCCTGGGATCCCGCCGATCCTGGATTGGCATCCCTAGGTGGGATGACATATGACACTTTTAAGATCAGCAACCAATCATGTGCTATCTAGAATTTATAAAGTTAATTTGATACAGTGATATGTAGTAGCTGATTGGCTGCTATGGTCAATTTATCCACTCGTTGGATGGCTTCATACAGCTCCCTCAAATTCACTAAATGAAAATAAAGTGTTACATTGTTACTGTAGTATTTATGCCTAAAACTGTTAAAGCCCTACTAGTACTTCTATTGCTTCTGTTAATATTATTAGTATTATTAGTAGTAGAAGTAGTAACCTAGACATAGTAGCAGACATTCCCTGCAGCACAATGGCTACTAACATATTTTGACCTCCCTCTTAACCACTTTTTGCTAGTGAGAACAGGAGTAGTAGTGTAAGACTGGGGCATGAAGGGCCCAACAGTGGAATGTAGTAGTAAGGGTCCATGTGTATGGTTGTGGCCAGTCTCCAGAGGGTGTGTGGCTAGCTGCCATGGAGGCTTGGCTTACCATTGGAGAATTCATGGTCTGGAACCCTTGATAAATATTATAATATACTAGGTTAATATCCGCAATACACTGTAGACTATACACCATAGTCATGTGCATTATTTATTAACATATGTGTATTGTATAATTCAGCTGCACAGTTTGGAACCTGATCCCTAGTGGAAGTGCGCTCCCAGGCAGTGGTGCCAACCAAAGGATTTTCCATTTACCCCTGTAGGTCAGTCCAACCCTGGGAGTAGTTACATTTAAATATCACATACATATATATATATATATATATATATATATATATATATATATATATATAGTCTGTGGGGTCGCGGCCTGGCACTCTCCAATACTTGCTCAGCTGCCCCGGTGCCCTCACGTGCAGTGAAACAATGGTAGGAAATGAATGGCGGCACTCTGAGGTCTTTTCAAAAATTGTATTTTCAAAAGATGGTAGCTAACGTTTCGGAGCTTGCGCTCCTTTGTCAAAGCATACAGGTCTCACCTGCTTTGGGGATGGTCAATTCCCCAAAGTAATAAAAAACAAGAAACAAACAAAGAAAAGCAGCGCTAAAAGTACCATAAAAAGTATATGCATCAATGAATAAAATATATAGAATTTAATAGCATATTAAAAATACATGTATAGAATACATAAAACATAAATTGTTGGACCTATAGGAGTAATGTAGTCACCACGGATGAGTTGATTAGATCTGCACTGATCAAAGCTTGCATCCGAATGAATTCAGAGGAAGTCCGCCTAAAGTTGTTTATAGATGGATGGATGCTTGGTTTACAGCCAAGATGGATGCTTGGTTTACAGCCCGACAATAGTTGTAATTTAGCCAGCCCAAGGTACCTTTTTGTAGAATGCAATCCAATGTCCAGGAGTCAAATGTTTCAAGAACTCAATGGATGTCTGTGATACATTGAGGATTAGTGGAGCATGGAGAGATGCACTTTGAGGTAAGTCTGATAAATGGTTTGAAAACCACTGAACTAGAGATCCTGCTGAGCCTGGATCTCTAGTTCAGTGGTTTTCAAACCGTTTATCAGACTTACCTCAATGTGCATATTATTTATTTAGATAAACAGTTATTAAATAGCAAAATACATACAGTACTTACAGCAATATGCTTTTATGTTTTGTAGCTGAATCCTTCCATAGCGGAGTAGAGTTTGAGTTTGTAATAGAAATTCGTCCTCGAAGTAGGTCTGGAATATTGTTTCACGTCCAAAACGTGAATGGTGAATACCTAAATATGCACATTAAGGATGGACAGGTAATAATGTCATGTTTCATTTCATTACTTTGGTTATCATGTATAATATATAGACTAAAATATTTTCATACCAGCTGACCCTCATCTCTTTTGTTTTATCATAAGACTTTTGGCAATTCCATTCTGAAGCACTTTTTAAATATGCAGAGTCTGTTTATTGGGTACATACCAACTGACAGATGTATAAAGCAATATTGCATATATACTGTACACATTGCATATATATACTGTACACATTGACCAATCACAGAGTACTTTTTATTTCTTTTATTTCCTGGACTTTATGTGCCTAATTCTGAGGTATTCTTGTGTGCATCTATTCCAGGTTTTGTATCTGTAACTTTTTGCAAATAGTACTACAAGTGATTCCCTGGTGTACGTACATACATACATACATACATACATACATACATAAATACATGTATCTGCACGTACAAGGACTGAATGGTCTCAAATACCACTTGGTGCGTCTTTAGATCCTAAACAGTTGCACCATCCAAACTTGCATCAACTCTATAGCAAGCAAAGATTATTTATCGGAATATGGCCCATGTGAACAATCCTGCGTCTGTGTATGCAACCACTATATATGATAAAAATAATAACAATAATAATGATCCTTATTACAGTATATCTATTATATGGAGTTTATTTTTATCCCAGTGAAACAAATGTAGCATTTTTTGGTAATGTAATATTATTTCTACTAAAGATATGTTTATGTTTCAACATAGGTTGTAGTGAAAGTGAAATTTGGCAATAAAGGGTTCTCTACAAATGTTGTACCGAAGCAAAGCCTCTGCGATGGGCAGTGGCACAGAATTGCAGGTATGTAAAAAGTACCTTTGCTGTAAATGTGTGAGTTACCGGAAGGTAGCAAAATTACTTCTGTTTAGGGGCATATTACAGTACGTGTATCACTATATATGCTCATGCACCATGTGTAATGACAATTAGCTTGTATTCATAGCCAGGATAAAGGGGGAAGGGGGGGAACACAACAGGGGATACTTTACCTCCGGCCCTTTTCTGTGTACCGCGTCCCCTCGCATGGCTAGGTGTGAGGTAAATGTATGAAGCAGTAATAAGGGAGGAGAAGTGATAAAGTGCCTGCTACTCTATCACTGGCCAATCAGCTCCTGACTGTTAAGTTACAGACTGTGTTTAGAAAGGGACAGTTAGGAGCTGATTGGCCAGTGATAAAGTACCAGGCACTTTATTGCTTCTCCCTTATCACTGCTTCATACATCTACCCCTGTGTTCACCGTTCTTCGGGCACAATGCCTCGCTGCGTTGGGCACACTATTATAATTCAATTCTATGCCCACTTTCATTGTGAAGTAAGAAAGAGTCAGTTAAAAAAATCATGACAAAATTCTCGACCATGTTCATATCGACCTTTTGCTTGGGTCAACCTAGTGTATATCAACCATTCTTTGGTGTTGATCTACTCACTGTTGACCATTAGTGGTCAATCTAGTGACATTGTTGACTTGTCGACCAGATACCCACAATCCATACCTCCCCACATGACCCATACCAGGATGGACAAAATCCTCTCTACCTTGACTTTACTACCTCTGTTAAAATTACTTTATGATAAATTAAATAGTTTAAGCCAGGTGACCAAAATCATATATTAAGTGGGAAGTCCAGAGCATTTTGTTCCGCCTGGATTGGGACATGTTGGGTGGTATGCACAACCTAATATACATCCTCCACCCCTTCACCTGGCCCCCCTATCTTAAATGCATGCACCAGTCCCAGTGACTGTCATCTACTTAGTACAGGCGCAGTGACTGTAATTTAGCTTCTATGGGCTGCAGCCGAAGCAGTACTTCTTAAATGGCAGACCGTATTAGAAGTATTATTGTGTTTTTGTTCTTGGAAATGTTTAGGATCCTGGAAATAGTCTGCTCTTTGGAGATTATTCTGGTTCACTCGCAAAGGCACAATCACTGTCTAATGGACAAAACCATATGCACTGCAGGTGGGGCTGATGTAATTTGTGCAGAGAGAGTTAGATTTGGGTGTTTTATTGTTTCTGTGCAGGGTAAATACTTGTTGCTTTATTTTTACACTGCAATATAGATATCAGTTTAAAGTAAAAACCCCACCCAAATCTAATTCTCTCTGCACATGTTACATCATAAATACTGGTTGCATCACCTCCAGTGCACATGGTTTTGTCCATTAGAGAGGGATTGTGCCTTTGCAATTGAACCAGAATAACCACCTTTGTTGTAAAACCATGCTTACTTTCTTGTGTATTCTTACAGTCATAAGAAAAGCCAATGTGGTGCAACTAGATGTGGACTCTGAGGTAAACCATGTAGTTGGCCCTTTAAACAAAAAGCTTGTCATCCTTAAAGAACCTGTGTTTGTTGGAGGAGTACCAGGTAAGAATAGGAACAAAATATCTTACTCATGCTCTTCACATTTTATATTTTTATTTTACTACATTTCCGGTGTACTAGCACTTATTGACATGTTTCTGTATTTTCTTCTTATCCTTAGAGTCTTTGCTTGCTCCAAGTCTGACTACAAGAACTTCATTCACAGGGTGCATTCGCAACTTTGTGATTGACAAGCGGCCAGTGAACTTCAGTAAAGCATCCCTTGTCAGTGGGGCTGTCAGCATCAATACTTGCCCTTCGTTCTAACAGTCACTGTGTACAATAAAAGTTTGTAATAAATCTGTTTACTTTAGATTGTTGGTTTTAATGCACATGAAATTCAGTATGATGGAAAAGTTTGGGCTACAAATAGCATATTGTGTGCTACACAGCCTCAGACAGCAGCCCTATTACGATTATATGGGTAAGCAGTCCTCAAATGTGTAACCATTTTATTAAATGGAATACCTGGCTATGTTGGATATGGTCTTTACATACAATACATTTTAGTATATACAGAATGGATTGCCAAAGATGAAGAAATTACTAGTCAAAACACATGAACATATGTTACAAAATAAAGTGCTCTTCATATATATGGTAATACCAATCTAGTTTAAAAGCTTTGTCACCTGCAGTATAGCTTGTTTTTTTATTTTTATTTAAGCACATCTTAAACTGAAAATAAATCTGTCATATTGTGGAAATTATTGTGTTAGCTCACTTACATTGAATCAAAAAGAGACAGTGCCTACCTGTGAAATAGGTATGATTTACAAAGAAAAGAATAGTGGGAATAGATGTTTTAAATTGAGTCAAAGAGGTAATTTTACTAAAGACCCCCATACATTAGGTCGACTTGTCCTAAGGACAAGTCGGACCCAATTCTCCTGTGAGCCACCCGGCTGCTCCCCGGGAGGCTCACATACGATTTGGCACTTCATGTGCCATTCTTTACATGTGATAAATCGCATGGCAATAGTGGAACTGGTCATCGATACTGTAAAACTATGCAATGGTTGACCATCGATATTTTTACCTATCCATGGTCATCTATTTTGTTTGACTGATTCAAAACATGGGGGTGGGGCTTTGCAGGGGTTGGGACAGAGCAAAAGAAAAACATCGGTTTTGCTGTGCTATCGATGGAGGGAAACCATCTGGATCTCCCCCATCGATTGCAAAAGTATTCTACAGCAGCCATAAACCATCAATTATTTAGAATCATAGATGGTTGATGGCCATCCCTACAGGTAAGGGGATGGGACTCACACTAAATTTTCCAGCAGCAGAGTGGGTCCGGAGCTCAGCATGTTCTCAGCTTGTACATGGTAATCTCCTGGAGACTACAAGGCAGTGGGGACCTGACACTGTGCCCTGGGGGACTACTGAATTTCCACCTCAGTGTTTACCACAGCAGGTGTTAGATGAGGCTCCTGTATATAATGTATACTCCTGTTTATAGTGATTCTTCTTATAGAAGCTCTGCTTTAAATCCATGTCTCTTTTGAGAAGTATACAATACGCTATGGGCCTCTGTAAGCTTTGAAGATCGTAGCTTACTGATCACGAGAGCCCCCCCACCACCACCATTTCCCCTCGCAACCATGGGGTGGAATGTGCTATGAAAATACATCCCCTCGCATGCCGCCGCTGCCGGATAAATCCTTTGATGGTCGCCAACCATCTAATTATTTCTCCTGGCTTCAAAGTAAAAGTTATTGGAAACAGACTTTTATTTTTGAGCGCCGGGACAAAGACAGGGCTGGGCAGCTGACATCCTGTGAAGTCAACCGCCCTCCCCTGGCCCACATCATCCCGTACACATTCCCAAGGGAACGCCCAGTGTTTTTATGAAGCGGGCGTTCCCATGGCCTGCCCCGATCCCTGTAAAAGGCTTGCCGACAATTTGCCAAAGCTATTTGCAAAGGGGACCTGCACATGCGCGTAAAAGACTATGCTTATGCGCAGTCCCACAACCATAGGCACCGGGCTGAACTCACTGTTTAGCGAGTAGATTAGAATCACCCCTATATTTACTTCTAAATCAAGCTCATTGCCTCCTCTGCAAAATGCTAGCACTGGTTCAGGACAACGGGTAAATTATTTATCCGTCAATAAAAAGTTGAGGTGCCCATACACGGTGTGTTTTTTGGGTGCAATGCACGCTCCTGCGCACATCCCATCGCGCAGCTCAAAGTGTGCTGCGTGTACTTTTTGAACTAGGTTGGGCTCGAACTGCACACAAATCACATGCGAACAATTATTATTTACAGTTTCTATAATGTATATCAAAGAGTAGCATCTGTGGTGTTCAGGCAAGCGCTTTTCAAATGCTCATCAATCAAGCTCTGGTATAAAATACTACAGAAACAGTATAATATGGAAAACCAATACAATGCAAAAAAATAACATTAAAAACGATGACCATTATACTGTATACTGTATGTAAAATAAGAATAATCTAACAAAAAAGAACAGAGACATTCTTACTAAGCTTACCAGCAATCAGGATACTGGCAGTCAAAATCCTGGTGCCAGAATCCTGACATGGGTGGAAATGCCAATGCTGAAATTCCTACAGCCAGCACTCTTAGCTTTAGGCATCAGGTGGGAAGGGTTCGGGGGAGAGGGAAATTATGCTCTCAACATTTAAGATATCCAAATTGAGACCCCAAAAAGATATATGGTCTCAGCAGCTGTTCCCAGCTGCTCTGCTAAGCCGGGGTTGGGGGTGATAGTTTAGTTTTAAGCACTGGAAGTAAGGTTAGGGGGCATGGTTAGACATTACTCACAGCATCTATTCACCATTGCTCTACTAAGCAGAGCTTGCGAGTGACAGGGGGACTCCCAACAACTTGCAGTTGGGACAGCGGGACAGCACACAAAACACAGGACTGTTGCATGAAAATGGGGACAGTTGGGAGGTATGTATTCATTTATGTGTCTTTAAGCAAATGCTGCTTAAAGAGTTTTTCTGTGGTATACACTTAAGTGTCTGAACATGCAAGGACTGAGACACCCTTTGTCATTATACCGATTCTTTCCTCGTTAGATGCACCCTCAAAAATCTACACCAGCCCTTTGGTAAGTATAATGTCTCTGAGTATGCCTACTATATGAGTGGTTAAGCAACTGTGTGTGGAATATCTTTCACCAACACTTACCTAACATGCCCATAAAACAGACCATCTCTTTGTGTACGCTAAGGCACCTCCCTGTCACTGCTCAGAAATCATGCACACTACATTTCAAAACATTTCTGTTTTTAAATGCAGAGGAAAGCCCAGCATTCCCCATGCTTCCCTTAAACTGGGTACTCATTGGACCATATATTGGCCATTCATTGAATTGAATGTCTTTCACAGACATACTGCATCTGCAAATATATTGGTATTGGTGCATTATTTTGGCCCTTATTCAAATCTGATTG
Source organism: Crinia signifera (assembly GCF_055691185.1). Classification (NCBI taxonomy): domain Eukaryota; kingdom Metazoa; phylum Chordata; class Amphibia; order Anura; family Myobatrachidae; genus Crinia; species Crinia signifera. The sequence continues at coordinate 166,304,925 of NC_139219.1, forward strand.
CAGTACAAATTTGTTCTCAAAATGGGCAAAACCATGTGCACTGCAGGTGGGGCAGATGTAACATGTGCAGAGAGAGTTATATTTGTGTGAGTTATTTTGTTTCTGTGCAGGGTATATACTGGCTTAATTTTCTTCACACTGCAATTTAGATTTCAGTGTCAACACACACCACCCAAATTTAACTCTCTCTACACATTACCTCTGCCCCACCTGCAGTGTACATGGTTTTGACCATTTTGATAATAAGGACCTCTGTGCGTAAGGGCCAACTCATTGATTACGCAGATGGGGCGGGTTATTCAAATGATGTACCGCAGTCCCAGCAATTGCCAATTTGCAAATAGATGTGCTGGATGCACTGTGACCCTACTGGTGAGACTTCCGACACTGTCTGGGTGTCTGTGTCTGCTGGGTTTTATGTCCTGTGGCTCTGCTGGCACCTCTAGTCTTGAATAGTAAAGCTCCCAACATTCTGCGGCCATTGTGTTCCTTGCAGTGCCCTGACTGTGGAGAGTGGATGTTTCTGCCACACACCTGTGCTATCTCTGATGCATCAATCTGTGTATCTCTGCCACCCGGGTGGGATTGGATGGGGGAAGTAGTTGGTGCAGATCAGTGGGAGCCCCGGCAACTGGCATGCACTTTAGACGAAAAAAAATGCAGAGTCAGATGCACCAAAGTGCAGAAATGTTTAAGGGGACAGGGGCTATAACAACTAACCTATGAGCAGAGAAGGTTTACTCTTTTCGAATCCAAACCATAGCAGTGACCCAGTTGGGGTTAAATCTGAATCATGGCAGCAGTCTCCCAGGGGTCAGCTCAGGGTGGTGCAAAATTCATAACTAGCTGGTGCAGGTTCAGCCTGGGCACTGGTGAGGTTGTAAACAATGCTCCCAAATGAAGGGTGCAGCTCCTAGGTGCAGTCTCCTCACAGTAAGAACTGGGTACGCACCAGCATTAACAGTGCCCTATTGGAGCCATCAGCAGGAACCTCGACTAGTGTGAGCCATCTTCAGGTGGCTCCAGCAAGAGTCCCTGATGTTGTGTGCTCTTACCAAGGGGAGAGCCATTACCGATAGTTGCCTTGACCAGCATGTGCCCCAAGTGGTTTTGTGGGCACACCACAGCATTAACAGTGACCTATAGGAGCCATCAGCAGGAACCCCAGCTAGTGTGAGTCATCTGCAGGTGCCCCCAGCATGAGTCCTTCCATCGCAGGATTGAAAGGGTCAGGTTCAGAACATGGGACCCAATGGGTTGGCATACCTAAAACTACTTCAGAACATCATTAAACTTACTCAGAACATTAAAATGTGTATCCTCGCCACACTTTGGGAAAGATGGCCCATTCAGCTTGCTGCAGGCTCATATTCTTAACAGATGTCCAAATGGATAGTAGCATATCTCCCAGAAAGCGTGGCTTCGTGGTAATGCCAGCCACGCCGTTGTTTAGTCCATATGAGGACATGTTCAAGAGCTCTGTGAGCCACTGGCCATACACTTAGCTTTCCTGCCTGCTGTGAATAGATGCTTTGCGGATGCACACAGCATCTATTCACCGCTGCTCTGTTATGAAATGAGAAGGGCATGAGCGACAGGGGAACACTTGGGAGGTATGTAGTAGTAGCCCAGGGAGGCCCATGTTCTGATTTTGAGCCTGAATTAAATAAATCCAAGCTTAACACATATGGTTTAATTAGAACCTCAGTCAGTTTGATTATACCATCTGTGCATAAGCATGGATAGCCTTAACCTGAACTGAAGCCCCATACATCATAATTGCCTACCCTCCTGGAATGGTTGGGAAGCTCACGAAAATCGAGTCCCCCTACTGCGAACATATACATATGCCGCACACAGTGATGCCCATTATACATATGCCGCATACAGTGATGCACATTATACATATGTCGTATAATGGGCATGCCCATTATACATATACCGCACACCGTGATGCTCATTATACATATGTCGCACACTGTGATGCTCCATTATACATATGCCACACACCGTGGTGCTCATTATAAATATAAAAGTCAATGTGAAAGAGCAAGATATAATTTAAGAAGACTGCACTAATACAGTGTCTGTCAAAGAGGCAGCTACCAGTGCCAATAAAAGCACTGAATAGTGTGGCATTCGGAGCCTGCAGAGTTTTCAACAGAGCCCATGTGTGGGAAAGGTGTCCCACCTTTCAAAATGGACGCCGGACCCCAGTCCTCACCCAAAGCTCAAAAAAGGTCTGTGTATTCTACTGGAGAATTTGTGAGGTGCCTTAGCAGGAGTTGTTTCCCCGGAGCAGCTGCTTAAATATAGGGTTAGTCACTCCCTATTGGATTGAACAACAGAAAAAATGAATGAATAAAGGACTCTAAACAATAGATTCTTTCCTTTTATATAGACTGAAAAACACATGATTACATTACATACATATACTGTACATAAAATAACATTTAAGAAATTAATAAAAAGGAGGGTATCTCACTTAACACATTTACTGAATCCAGGGGTACTGTAGGTATTTGATGATATGTCCTTTTTAAGGTATGTGCACTTTGCTTTACCACCGTTAAGGTGCCATTTGGATGACCGAATGTCCCAATTGTATAAAGAAGTAGAAATACAGGTCCTCACTATTAAGTACAGACTCTTGTATAGTTGCCGCTGGAGGAATCTGTGGGGTTTCTCCAAAGAATGGGATGTGTGGCTGAACCCAAGCCCCTTTCTTTGTCCCGTGGCCCCAATTGTCCACTGGAGGGTTGGGTAATGGGCAGCTCTAGTGTCTCTGAATGAATTTAACCCTATGGGCAGCTGTATGTCCTAGGGCTAACTCAAATCTGGGTGATGCAGTCTCTCAATAGAGAATAAGTCCTTGTCGGTCCTCAAGGGGTCCCCAGAAGTTGGAACCCTCTAACAGGTGGCTGGATGGAATGGCTCACCTGGAGGAAGCTGTTTGCGGGTTATCCGAGTTGGAACCACATTGGGTAATGGATGGGTCTTGGGACAAGCAAGTGGCAGCAGACTGGTGGGGGGCAATGTAAAGTACCTCTTGGTCCAGTCCTGGAAATGTCAAAGCAAATCACTGACGCGTTTCGCCACTGGCTGTGGCTTTTTCAAAGGAGAAAAAGGCACAGCCAGTGTCAAAACGCATCAGTGGTTTGCTTTTAAATTTCCAGGACTGGACCAAGAGGTACTCCATATGGAAGCAGTATGAAATCCCGGCGGTCGGGATCCCGGCGTTCAAAATCCCCCCCCCCCTTGCGGCCTCGCTGCGCTCGCCACCCTCCAGGGGTGTCGTGGACACCCCAGGAGGGAGAAAGTGTCGGGATTTCGGCGGTCGGGATTCCGGCGTCGGGATTCTGAATGCCGGGATCCCGACCGCCGGGATTTTAACTGCATCCCCTCCACATTGCCACCCACCAGTCTGCTGCCACTCGCTTGTCCCAAGACCCATCCATTACCCAATGTGGTTCCAACTCGGATAACCCGCAAGCAGCTTCCTCCAGGTGAGCCATTCCATCCAGCCACCTGTTAGAGGGTTCCAACTTTTGGGGGCCCCTTGAGGACCGACAAGGACTTATTCTCAATTGAGAGACTGCATCACCCAGATTTGAGTGAGCCCTAGGACATACAGCTGCCCATAGGGTTAAATTCATCCAGAGACACTAGAGCTGCCCATTACTCAACCAAAGCTCCTCTGGTAGCCTTTGTCGATCAGGTACCAGGACTTAGCGGCAGGAGGTGGGTCTGTAGTCCCCAGCACAGGCCCGACTACAGCAGTGTGGGTGGACTACAGAGAGCGGGAGCTAGCTTTGCTCCCTCCAGTAGACAGGCGACGCCCCCTCTGTCCTCTTCCAGTTGGCGTGCCCCTTCATTTGCGCACTTCCGGGTTTTCTGCATACCGGTTGGTCATACGCGTGTCAGGAGCAATCGTGAATGTAGGACCTGTCCCCACTGTAGCAGCTGACAGTCTCCTCTCCAGGCTTCTCCCTGAAAGGAGACATTAAATGTCGGCAAGTATATCTAGTACACCCTAGATATTGTTTCTGAACAATATTGTCAACTATTTCAGAGGTGAACGAGATACTGCATGACAGGTAAGATATCATGTAATAATATCATTCAGTGATGTCAGCTGGACATGCAGTCGTTGATAATATTGTCGAGATTGAGCTGCATGTACAGGTGATGTGGAAGGGGTTGTTTTTAACAACTCGCTGGTCCGTGCTGCATTAACAATATTTAGTGCACACCATACCCTCCAACATGACCCATTCCATTAGGTACAAAATGATCTTTTCCTGGACTTCCTTACCAGTGGCATTTACAGAGGTGGGGCTCCAGCACAATCCAAAATTCAAAGGGGGGGGGGGGCAGGTCACATCAACTGTCAGTGAGTCAGGACAGTGATGTTTGGGGTGGCAGTAGGTGTAGCTCCTTTTTAAATATTGGACTGTGCTCCCCTTTTTAAATATTGGACTGTGCTGCCACTGGCAGGGAAATCAAGCAACAGAGCATTTTGTACCTAATGGAATGGGTCATGTTGGAGGGTATGGCACACACTAAAGCCCTGTACACACGGGGGGAGATATATTGCTCAGTTTCTGGTCGCTGATGAAACAGAAACTGCCGGGGGGAGCCCGGCAGTGGAAATCAGCTGGTCGCAGGAGCATGTTCCTGCGACCAGCGATCACTACAGGGGTAAAAACTTGAGCGCGCACCCGGCGATATATCGCCGGTGCACACTCCCATCGCGGGCAATATGGTCGCTCAGCGACCATATTTCCTGCGATATTACACAAAATCGCCCCCGTGTGTACGCACCTTAAGAGATATTACATATCATTTCATACCTCCCAAGATGACCCTCTCCAGGAGGGATAGAATGCTCTAGTACTGGAGTTCCCTCGTAATCTATGATTGCCATCACCTGTGGTGAAACACCTATCTTTACAATGAACCTGTTCAAAACAGGTGATGGCAATCATACATTAAAAGGGAAGTCCAGGAGCAGCGCATTGTGTCCCTCCTGGAGAGGGTCATGTTGGGAGGTATGTAATTTCTCTCAAAAGGGTCAACATGAGCGACAGTGTTTGAAATATTGCTTACTTGTATGAGACTTAAGTCTACCCTGAAGACAGACTATGAGTCGGATTGGTTTGGAATCAGTTATGGGGAAAGGAAATAACACCTACTATGTCATACCCTCCAACATGACCCATTCCACTGGGTATGGGTAAAAACGGGATCAGGACAAGACAAGAGGGGGGGGGGTGACACCTGTCACCAGGGAGAGGAGGAGGGAGAGAATAAAGACTCCCTGTATGGTCCGGGCATGTAGCAAAAACCGGACGGGCCAGACCACATGGGGAGGCTGTAATCTTCCCTTCCCCATGTCCCCCTGATAGCTATCACAGGGACCCCCCCTCCCGGATAAGACACCTCCCGGACCGGACACTACAAGCTCCAGACTGCAGATTTTGATGTCCGTCCAGCGGCCCGGGGTTTAGTCCGGGTCCGGATTTTACATAGTTCCCATTCCATTAGGTACAAAATGCCCTGCTTCTGGACTTCTTCCTTAATTTAGGATTGCCTTCACCTTTGCTGAAACACCGTTATCATCACTGAGCTATTTCAGGGTTGCCTACTTTTGAAAAATCGGTACTTCTTTACTTTCACGGAGCCACTAGAAATCGCGGGCATCGCGGCCATTGAATGCACTAAAAATCGGGTGCGACGCGACCGACGCGATGCCCGCGATTTCCCATAGGGAACAATGTTAAATGGCCCACAGAGGCCAAATAGGCACCCTCAAGTGTGAAATGGCCCCCACAATTGTTAACGCCACCCCACGATCAACGTGAACCCGAAGCGTGGCGAGCCCGCGAGGGGCGGCGATACGCGTCCTACGACCTTTTCATACCCCCACTATCCACGTCGGCGTGGAGTTGAGAATAGAATAGTGTGGCAAGCGCAGCGAGCCCGAAGCGTGGCGAGGGGACGCGGATACCTTCACAGGTAAACGCGTCCCTTCGCGGGCTTCACAGATATCCGCGTCCCCTCGCGGGGCTCGCCACGCTTCGGGCTCGGTGGCTCGCTGCGCTCGCCACACTATTCTATTCTCAACTCCACGCCGACGTGGATAGTGGGGGTATGAAAAGGTCGTAGGACGCGTACCGCCGCCCCTCGCGGGCTCGCCACGCTTCGGGTTCACGTTGATCGTGGGGTGGCGTTAACAATTGTGGGGGCCATTTTACACTTCAGGGTGGCTATTTGGCCTCTGTGGGCCATTTAACATTGATTCCTATGGAAAAATCGTGTCAATTGAGGCATTGAACAGAAAAATCGGGTCAATTGAGAAATTTAACATTGGTCCCTATGGGAAATCGCGGGCATCGCGTCGGTCGCGTCGCACCCGATTTTTTAGTGCATTCAATGCCCGCGATATCCTATCTAGTGGCGCCGTGAAAGTAAAGAAGTACCGAAAAATCATTTCAGGGAGAAAAAGTAAAAGCCAGGGGGTGGGCCTTGCATCGCCAGGGGGCGGACCTTGCGTCGCCAGGGGGCAGTCCAGAGCAGGCACGGAAGAGAGCCGGCACAGCCGGGAAGCTGGTCCTATAACTTCAGGAGAGGGCAGCATTCCTGGGCCGGCTCCAGCAACCCATGTGCAGGAGGTGACAGAGGATAAGGGTGTCCCTGCAGATGGCTGCGCGCAGGCAGGGTCTCCTGCATGCAGGGAAGTAGCCCTGTAGCCCAAAGGAGAACTGTACAGCGACCTGTCACAGAGGAAGGGGTGCTGTCGCGTTTGGAGGTGGGCTGCCCTGCACATGTCCTAGATCAGTGTTTTTCAACCAGTGTGCCGTGGCACACTAGTGTGCCTTGAGCTGTTCTCAAGTGTGCCCCCACATCTAGAAATGCCCAAACCCATTTACAGCCACCACCAGTTCAAATGTTATTTTCTGGTCTCTTCTTTTTATGTAAAGGGCCAATGTATTTTATTTTTGTTACCTGTGGGGACCAGTGTGATTGTTTTTAATGTGGGGGCCAATAGGTTTTTTTTTCCCTGTGGTGGCCAATGTGTTTTGCCCTGTGGGGATCTTAGGGTGTGCCTTGGCAATTTTAAAGTCTTATTTAGTGTGCCGCAAGGTAAAAAGGTTGAAAATCACTGTCCTAGATAGAGATGCAGAGCAATGTAGGAGATGTGCACCTGCCAGATGTGTCAGAGAAGGGGTGCAGCCCGATGTGGGTGGCTTCCCCACAGATGTATTTGATGCAAAGCCGCTGCAGCACAATGTAACAGCTGTGTACCGCCTGCATGTCCCTCAGCGGGCCAGTGATGGTCTGCAGAACACAGATGATGAGCTGCTCCCTACAGGCATCCTGACAGAAGGGAGCTCACTGCCTGGGGAGTACCTTGTGCATCCTCATACCCTCCAACATTTCCAATGAAAAAATCGGTACAGGCCAGGGGGTGTGGTCATATATAGAGGCGTGGCCATTTGTAAAGGGGTGTGGTCATGACCCTTTTATTTAACATTACATATCACACTTAAAAATACATCCCGGGCTGGCTGTCCCTACCTAGAACAGTCCCGTCGGCTGTGTCCGGCCGGAAGAACACAGGTTCCATTACTCCCCGCTGTCAGTTTCTCCATGCTGCGGCAGATCAGGCCGCACGTTGGTGACGTCACGCTGGTCATTCTCTGATCCCGGCAGCAGCGGCTTGTGCTTTGGTAGATAGGGGGGCGGTGTGGGGAGGGGAGAGGACAACACTTTCAGTCACTGGCTGCTCCCCACAGCCGTGACGTCCCACAACAGGAGTCTCTGGGCAAGGGGAGGCGGGCCTGCCATGTCCCACCGCCGTTCACCCTGGGAGATGTAGTCCTGGCCGGCTGCTCTCCCACGCTCCCTGGGAAGCAGCTGGCGATGTTATGAACTACATCTCCCAGAGTTAGCCAGAAAATTGGTACAATCGGTACAGTTCGTTTTAGCCGGTACAGACTGTTAAAAAACGGTACTGTACCGGCTAAAATGGTACAGTTGGAGGGTATGCATCCTGCAGCCCTGCATGAGGAAGGTGGAGCGCAAGTGTACCCTGAATAATATGGAGAGAGTAGGCGGCAGGGCAGAGAGGAGCCCTACTTTGTACCTGGGTCTGTGCAGAAGGTGCATGGGGCCATGCCCATTCCAGGTTCAACGCACAGCCGCAGTTCCTCCGCAGTCTGGATAGTCAGTGCGACGCTGCCGCCAGCGTGATGACGTCATCGCCGGTAACGTGCATGCGCAGCCGCAGTCCCTTCGTAGTCTGGAAGCGTCAGTGCGACGCTGCCGTCAGCGAGATTACGTCATCGCCGGTAACTAGCGCATGCACAGCCCGCATCGCGGAAGCGAAGGGGCTTCTGCAGGAGAAAGGGACCCTCTTCCGGGAGTCCGTGAGATGTCCCAGAATTCTGGGAGTCTCACGGACATTCCGGGAGAGTCGGCAACCCTGAGCTAATTCCACACAGGTGACTGCAATTATCAATTAAGAAAGAAGCCCAGAAACAGTGCATTTTGTACCTAATGGAATGGGTCATGTTTGAGGGAATTATATGTACAATTGTCATGAGTACATTATAACTATACAACAGTAACAAACATTTCTCGATTGCAGCCATATGCTGTTCTATATTAATTCTGTCCACCTCCCCATCATGGCCGCTTATCTGCCCGGCCCGCCTATACAGTTTTGTCTCCCGAACAGACGAGGCTGAAGTTGGCTTCTTATTCGAGCTCCAGCTTCTTATTCGAGCTCCAGCTTCTTATTCGAGCTCCAGCTTCTTATTCAGAACAATCACTTTTACAAGGGTTAATGAATCATGGACCACAAATTTGACTGCAGAAATCAACACAGGGGGGTCACGTACATATGACCCACTAGCAATTTATTTTGACCAACAAGGATTTGGGCAGAAATTGGGCACTAAAGTGGGCATGGGTCCCAGAATCATCATTTTGAATAAGTAGCTGGTGTTCTGCAAGGGTGAAACAGCGTTGGTCAAAAAATCTTACACTTGAAATACACACAGGGGGGTCACTTACATATGACCCACTTGCCATTTCTTTTGACCAACAAGGATTTGGGCAGTAAAAGGGCACTAAAGTGGGCATGGGTCACAGATGTCATCATTTTGAATAAGTAGCTGGTGTCCTGCAAGGGTTAAACAGCGTTGGTCAAAAAATATTACACTGGAAACCCGCACAGGGGGGTCACTTACATATGACCCACTTGCCATTTCTTTTGACCAACCAGGATTTGGGCAGAAATAGGTCAGTAAAGTGGGCATGGGTCCCAGAATCATCATTTTGAATAAGTAGCTGGTGTTCTGCAAGGGTTAAACAGCGTTGGTCAAAAAATATTACACTGGAAACCCGCACAGGGGGGTCACTTACATATGACCCACGTGCCATTTCTTTTGACCAACAAGGATTTGGGCAGTAATAGGGCAGTAAAGTGGGCATGGGTCACAGATGTCATTATTTTGAATAAGTAGCTGGTGTCCTGCAAGGGTTAAACAGTGTTGGTCAAAACATATTACACTTGAAACCCACACAGGGGGGTCAGATACATATGACCCACTTGCAATTTCTTTTGACCAACAATGATTTGGGCAGGAAATGGGCACAAATATGGGCATGGGTTCCATATATCATTTTGAATAAGTAGCTGGTGTCCTGCAAGGGTTAAACAGCGTTGGTCAAAAAATATTAAGCTGGAAACCCGCACAGGGGGGTCACTTACATATGACCCACTTGCCATTTCTTTTGACCAACAAGGATTTGGGCAGAAATAGGGCACTAAAGTGGCCATGGGTTCCAGAATCATCATTTTGAATAAGTAGCTGGTGTTCTGCAAGGGTTAAACAGCGTTGGTCAAAAAATATTACACTGGAAACCCACACAGGGGGGTCACTTACATATGACCCACTTGCCATTTCTTTTGACCAACAAGGATTTGGGCAGTAATAGGGCAGTAAAGTGGGCATGGGTCACAGATGTCATTATTTTGAATAAGTAGCTGGTGTCCTGCAAGGGTTAAACAGTGTTGGTCAAAACATATTTCACTTGAAACCCACACAGGGGGGTCAGATACATATGACCCACTTGCAATTTCTTTTGACCAACAATGATTTGGGCAGAAAATGGGCACAAATATGGGCATGAGTTCCATATATCATTTTGAATAAGTAGCTGGTGTCCTGCAAGGGTTAAACAGCGTTGGTCAAAAAATATTACACTGGAAACCCGCACAGAAGGGTCACTTACATATGACCCACTTGCAATTTCTTTTGACCAACAAGGATTTGGGCAGAAATAGGGCACTAAAGTGTGAATGGGTCCCAGAATCATCATTTTGAATAAGTAGCTGGTGTTCTGCAAGGGTTAAAAAGCGTTGGTCAAAAAATCTTACACTTGGAATCCACACAGGGGGGTCACTTACATATGACCCACTTGCCATTTCTTTTGACCAACAAGGATTTGGGCAGAAATAGGGCAGTAAAGTGGGCATGGGTCCCAGAATCATCATTTTGAATAAGTAGCTGATGTCCTGCAAGGGTTAAACAGCGTTGGTCAAAAAATCTTACACTGGAAACCCGCACAGGGGGGTCACTTACATATGACCCACTTGCCATTTCTTTTGACCAACAAGGATTTGGGCAGAAATAGGGCAGTAAAGTGGGCATGGGTCCCAGAATCATGATTTTAAATAAGTAGCTGGTGTTCTGCAAGGGTTAAACAGCGTTGGTCAAAAAATATTACACTGGAAACCCGCACAGGGGGGTCACTTACATATGACCCACTTGCCATTTCTTTTGACCAACAAGGATTTGGGCAGTAATATGGCAGTAAAGTGGGCATGGGTCACAGATGTCATTATTTTGAATAAGTAGCTGGTGTCCTGCAAGGGTTAAACAGTGTTGGTCAAAACATATTACACTTGAAACCCACACAGGGGGGTCACTTACATATGACCCACTTGCCATTTCTTTTGACCAACAAGGATTTGGGCAGAAATAGGGCACTAAAGTGGGCATGGGTCCCAGAATCATCATTTTGAATAAGTAGCTGGTGTTCTGCAAGGGTTAAAAAGCATTGGTCAAAAAATCTTATACTTGGAATCCACACAGGGGGGTCACTTACATATGACCCACTTGCCATTTCTTTTGACCAACAAGGATTTGGGCAGAAATAGGGCAGTGAAGTGGGCATGGGTCCCAGAATCATCATTTTGAATAAGTAGCTGGTGTCCTGCAAGGGTTAAACAGCGTTGGTCAAAAAATCTTACACTGGAAACCCGCACAGGGGGGTCACTTACATATGACCCACTTGCCATTTCTTTTGACCAACAAGGATTTGGGCAGAAATAGGGCAGTAAAGTGGGCATGGGTCCCAGAATCATCATTTTGAATAAGTAGCTGGTGTCCTGCAAGGGTTAAACAGCGTTTGTCAAAAAATATTACACTGGAAACCCGCACAGGGGGGTCACTTACATATGACCCATGTGCCATTTCTTTTGACCAACAATGATTTGGGCAATAATAGGGCAGTAAAGTGGGCATGGGTCACAGATGTCATTATTTTGAATAAGTAGCTGGTGTCCTGCAAGGGTTAAAAAGTGTTGGTCAAAACATATTACACTTGAAACCCACACAGGGGGGTTGCCTACATATGACCCACTTGCAATTTCTTTTGACCAACAATGATTTGGGCAGAAATTGGGCACTAAAGTGGGCATGGGTCCCAGATATCGTTTTGAATAAGTAGCTGGTGTTCTGCAAGGGTTAAACAGCGTTGTTCAAAAAATATTACACTGGAAACCCGCACAGGGGGGTCACTTACATATGACCCATGTGCCATTTCTTTTGACCAACAATGATTTGGGCAGTAATAGGGCAGTAAAGTGGGCATGGGTCACAGATGTCATTATTTTGAATAAGTAGCTGGTGTTCTGCAAGCGTTAAAAAGCATTGGTCAAAAAATCTTACACTTGGAATCCACACAGGGGGGTCACTTACATATGACCCACTTGCCATTTCTTTTGACCAACAAGGATTTGGGCAGAAATAGGGCAGTAAAGTGGGCATGGGTCCCTGAATCATCATTTTGAATAAGTAGCTGGTGTTCTGCAAGGGTTAAACAGCGTTGGTCAACAAATATTACACTGGAAACCCGCACAGGAGGGTCACTTACATATGACCCACGTGCCATTTCTTTTGACTAACAAGGATTTGGGCAGTAATAGGGCAGTAAAGTGGGCATGGGTCACAGATGTCATTATTTTGAATAAGTAGCTGGTGTCCTGCAAGGGTTAAACAGTGTTGGTCAAAACATATTACACTGGAAACCCACACAGGGGGGTCAGATACATATGACCCACTTGCAATTTCTTTTGACCAACAATGATTTGGGCAGAAATTGGGCACTAAAGTGGGCATGGGTCCCAGATTTCATCATTTTGAATAAGTAGCTGGTGTTCTGCAAGGGTTAAACAGCGTTGGTCAAAAAATATTACACTGGAAACCCTCACAGGGGGGTCACTTACATATGACCCACTTGCCATTTCTTTTGACCAACAAGGATTTGGGCAGAAATTGGGCACTAAAGTGGGCATGGGTCCCAGAATCATAATTTTGAATAAGTAGCTGGTGTTCTGCAAGGGTTAAACAGCGTTGGTCAAAAAATCTTACACTTGGAATCCACACAGGGGGGTCACTTACATATGACCCACTTGCCATTTCTTTTGACCAACAAGGATTTGGGCAGTAATAGGGCAGTAAAGTGGGCATGGGTCCCAGAATCATCATTTTGAATAAGTAGCTGGTGTTCTGCAAGGGTTAAAAAGCGTTGGTCAAAAAATCTTACACTTGGAATCCACACAGGGGGGTCAGTCGTTAACAGGTGGGTCATATGTAAGTGACCCCCAGTGTCAGTTTGAAGTGTAATATTTTTTGTCCCTTGCAGGTAACCAGCTACTTATTCAAAATAATGAAATCTGGGACCCATGCCCACTCTAGTGCCCATTTTCTGCCCAAATCATTGTTGGTCAAAAGAAATTGCAAGTGGGTCATATGTAGGCAACCCCCCTGTGTGGGTTTCAAGTGTAATATGTTTTGACCAACACTGTTTAACCCTTGCAGGACACCAGCTACTTATTCAAAATAATGACATCTGTGACCCATGCCCACTTTACTGCCCTATTACTGCCCAAATCCTTGTTGGTCAAAAGAAATGGCACGTGGGTCATATGTAAGTGACCCCCCTGTGCGGGTTTCCAGTGTAATATTTTTTGACCAACGCTGTTTAACCCTTGCAGAACACCAGCTACTTATTCAAAATGATGATTCTGGGACCCATGCCCACTTTAGTGCCCTATTTCTGCCCAAATCCTTGTTGGTCAAAAGAAATGGCAAGTGGGTCATATGTAAGTGACCCCCCTGTGTGGGTTTCAAGTGTAATATGTTTTGACCAACACTGTTTAACCCTTGCAGGACACCAGCTACTTATTCAAAATAATGACATCTGTGACCCATGCCCACTTTACTGCCCTATTACTGCCCAAATCCTTGTTGGTCAAAAGAAATGGCAAGTGGGTCATATGTAAGTGACTCCCCTGTGTGGATTCCAAGTGTAAGATTTTTTGACCAATGCTTTTTAACGCTTGCAGAACACCAGCTACTTATTCAAAATGATGATTCTGGGACCCATGTCCACTTTAGTGCCCAATTTCTGCCCAAATCCTTTTTGGTCAAAAGAAATGGCAAGTGGGTCATATGTAAGTGACCCTTCTGTGCGTGTTTCCAGTGTAATATTTTTTGACCAACGCTGTTTAACCCTTGCAGGACACCAGCTACTTATTCAAAATGATATATGGGACCCATGCCCATTTTTGTGCCCATTTTCTGCCCAAATCATTGTTGGTCAAAAGAAATTGCAAGTGGGTCATATGTATCTGACCCCCCTGTGTGGGTTTCAAGTGTAATATGTTTTGACCAACACTGTTTAACCCTTGCAAGACACCAGCTACTTATTCAAAATAATGACATCTGTGACCCATGCCCACTTTACTGCCTTATTACTGCCCAAATCATTGTTGGTCAAAAGAAATGGCACATGGGTCATATGTAAGTGACCCCCCTGTGCGGGTTTCCAGTGTAATATTTTTTGACCAACGCTGTTTAACCCTTGCAGGACACCAGCTACTTATTCAAAATGATGATTCAGGGACCCATGCCCACTTTACTGCCCTATTTCTGCCCAAATCCTTGTTGGTCAAAAGAAATGGCAAGTGGGTCATATGTAAGTGACCCCCCTGTGTGGATTCCAAGTGTAAGATTTTTTGACCAACGCTTTTTAACCCTTGCAGAACACCAGCTACTTATTCAAAATGATATCTGGAACCCATGCCCATATTTGTGCCCATTTTCTGCCCAAATTATTGTTGGTCAAAATAAATTGCAAGTGGGTCATATGTATCTGACCCCCCTGTGTGGGTTTCAAGTGTAATATGTTTTGACCAACACTGTTTAACCCTTGCAGAACACCAGCTACTTATTCAAAATGATGACATCTGGGACCCATGCCCACTTTACTGCCCTATTTCTGCCCAAATCCTTGTTGGTCAAAAGAATTGGCAAGTGGGTCATATGTAAGTGACCCCCCTGTGTGGGTTTCCAGTGTAATATTTTTTGACCAATGCTGTTTAACCCTTGTAGGACACCAGCTACTTATTCAAAATGATATATGGGACCCATGCCCATTTTTGTGCCCATTTTCTGCCCAAATCATTGTTGGTCAAAAGAAATTGCAAGTGGGTCATATGTATCTGCCCCCCCTGTGTGGGTTTCAAGTGTAATATGTTTTGACCAACACTGTTTAACCCTTGCAGGACACCAGCTACTTATTCAAAATAATGACATCTGTGACCCATGCCCACTTTACTGCCCTATTACTGCCCAAATCATTGTTGGTCAAAAGAAATGGCACGTGGGTCATATGTAAGTGACCCCCCTGTGCGGGTTTCCAGTGTAATATTTTTTGACCAACGCTGTTTAACCCTTGCAGAACACCAGCTACTTATTCAAAATGATGATTATGGGACCCATGCCCACTTTACTGCCCTATTACTGCCCAAATCCTTGTTGGTCAAAAGAAATGGCAAGTGGGTCATATGTAAGTGACCCCCCTGTGCGGGTTTCCAGTTTAATATTTTTTGACCAACGCTGTTTAACCCTTGCAGGACACCAGCTACTTATTCAAAATGATATCTGGAACCCATGCCCATATTTGTGCCCATTTTCTGCCCAAATCATTGTTGGTCAAAAGAAATTGCAAGTGGGTCATATGTATCTGACCCCCCTGTGTGGGTTTCAAGTGTAATATGTTTTGACCAACACTGTTTAACCCTTGCAGGACACCAGCTACTTATTCAAAATAATGACATCTGTGACCCATGCCCACTTTACTGCCCTATTACTGCCCAAATCCTTGTTGGTCAAAAGAAATGGCAAGTGGGTCATATGTAAGTGACCCCCCTGTGCGGGTTTCCAGTGTAATATTTTTTGACCAACGCTGTTTAACCCTTGCAGAACACCAGCTACTTATTCAAAATCATGATTCTGGGACCCATGCCCACTTTACTGCCCTATTTCTGCCCAAATCCTTGTTAGTCAAAAGAAATGGCAAGTGGGTCATATGTAAGTGACCCCCCTGTGCGGGTTTCCAGTGTAAGATTTTTTGACCAACGCTGTTTAACCCTTGCAGGACATCAGCTACTTATTCAAAATGATGATTCTGGGACCCATGCCCACTTTACTGCCCTATTTCTGCCCAAATCCTTGTTGGTCAAAAGAAATGGCAAGTGGGTCATATGTAAGTGACCCCCCTGTGTGGATTCCAAGTGTAAGATTTTTTGACCAACGCTTTTTAACCCTTGCAGAACACCAGCTACTTATTCAAAATTATATCTGGAACCCATGCCCATATTTGTGCCCATTTTCTGCCCAAATCATTGTTGGTCAAAAGAAATTGCAAGTGGGTCATATGTATCTGACCCCCCTGTGTGGGTTTCAAGTGTAATATGTTTTGACCAACACTGTTTAACCCTTGCAGAACACCAGCTACTTATTCAAAATGATGACATCTGGAACCCATGCCCATATTTGTGCCCATTTTCTGCCCAAATCATTGTTGGTCAAAAGAAATTGCAAGTGGGTCATATGTATCTGACCCCCCTGTGTGGGTTTCAAGTGTAATATGTTTTGACCAACACTGTTTAACCCTTGCAGAACACCAGCTACTTATTCAAAATGATGACACCTGGGACCCATGCCCACTTTACTGCCCTATTTCTGCCCAAATCCTTGTTGGTCAAAAGAAATGGCAAGTGGGTCATATGTAAGTGACCCCCCTGTGTGGATTCCAAGTGTAAGATTTTTTGACCAACGCTTTTTAACCCTTGCAGAACACCAGCTACTTATTCAAAATTATATCTGGAACCCATGCCCATATTTGTGCCCATTTTCTGCCCAAATCATTGTTGGTCAAAAGAAATTGCAAGTGGGTCATATGTATCTGACCCCCCTGTGTGGGTTTCAAGTGTAATATGTTTTGACCAACACTGTTTAACCCTTGCAGAACACCAGCTACTTATTCAAAATGATGACATCTGGGACCCATGCCCACTTTACTGCCCTATTTCTGCCCAAATCCTTGTTGGTCAAAAGAATTGGCAAGTGGGTCATATGTAAGTGACCCCCCTGTGTGGGTTTCCAGTGTAATATTTTTTGACCAATGCTGTTTAACCCTTGCAGGACACCAGCTACTTATTCAAAATGATGACATCTGTGACCCATGCCCACTTTACTGCCCTATTACTGCCCAAATCATTGTTGGTCAAAAGAAATGGCACGTGGGTCATATGTAAGTGACCCCCCTGTGCGGGTTTCCAGTGTAATATTTTTTGACCAACGCTGTTTAACCCTTGCAGAACACCAGCTACTTATTCAAAATGATGATTCTGGGACCCATGCCCACTTTAGTGCCCTATTTCTGCCCAAATCCTTGTTGGTCAAAAGAAATGGCAAGTGGGTCATATGTAAGTGACCCCCCTGTGTGGGTTTCAAGTGTAATATGTTTTGACCAACACTGTTTAACCCTTGCAGGACACCAGCTACTTATTCAAAATAATGACATCTGTGACCCATGCCCACTTTAGTGCCCTATTACTGCCCAAATCCTTGTTGGTCAAAAGAAATGGCAAGTGGGTCACATGTAAGTGACCCCCCTGTGCGGGTTTCCAGTGTAATATTTTTTGACCAACGCTGTTTAACCCTTGCAGAACACCAGCTACTTATTCAAAATGATGATTCTGGGACCCATGCCCACTTTAGTGCCCTATTTCTGCCCAAATCCTTGTTGGTCAAAAGAAATGGCAAGTGGGTCATATGTAAGTGACCCCCCTGTGTGGGTTTCAAGTGTAATATGTTTTGACCAACACTGTTTAACCCTTGCAGGACACCAGCTACTTATTCAAAATAATGACATCTGTGACCCATGCCCACTTTACTGCCCTATTACTGCCCAAATCCTTGTTGGTCAAAAGAAATGGCAAGTGGGTCATATGTAAGTGACCCCCCTGTGCGGGTTTCCAGTGTAATATTTTTTGACCAACGCTGTTTAACCCTTGCAGAACACCAGCTACTTATTCAAAATCATGATTCTGGGACCCATGCCCACTTTACTGCCCTATTTCTGCCCAAATCCTTGTTGGTCAAAAGAAATGGCAAGTGGGTCATATGTAAGTGACCCCCCTGTGCAGGTTTTCAGTGTAAGATTTTTTGACCAACGCTGTTTAACCCTTGCAGGACATCAGCTACTTATTCAAAATGATGATTCTGGGACCCATGCCCACTTTACTGCCCTATTTCTGCCCAAATCCTTGTTGGTCAAAAGAAATGGCAAGTGGGTCATATGTAAGTGACCCCCCTGTGTGGATTCCAAGTGTAAGATTTTTTGACCAACACTTTTTAACCCTTACAGAACACCAGCTACTTATTCAAAATGATATCTGGAACCCATGCCCATATTTGTGCCCATTTTCTGCCCAAATCATTGTTGGTCAAAAGAAATTGCAAGTGGGTCATATGTATCTGACCCCCCTGTGTGGGTTTCAAGTGTAATATGTTTTGACCAACACTGTTTAACCCTTGCAGAACACCAGCTACTTATTCAAAATGATGACATCTGGGACCCATGCCCACTTTACTGCCCTATTTCTGCGAAAATCCTTGTTGGTCAAAAGAATTGGCAAGTGGGTCATATGTAAGTGACCCCCCTGTGTGGGTTTCCAGTGTAATATTTTTTGACCAATGCTGTTTAACCCTTGCAGGACACCAGCTACTTATTCAAAATGATGACATCTGGGACCCATGCCCACTTTACTGCCCTATTACTGCCCAAATCCTTGTTGGTCAAAAGAAATGGCAAGTGGGTCATATGTAAGTGACCCCCCTGTGCCGGTTTCCAGTGTAATATTTTTTGACCAACGCTGTTTAACCCTTGCAGGACACCAGCTACTTATTCAAAATGATGACATCTGGGACCTATGCCCACTTTAGTACCCAATTTCTGCCCAAATCATTGTTGGTCAAAAGAAATTGCAAGTGGGTCATATGTAGGCAACCCCCCTGTGTGGGTTTCAAGTGTAATATGTTTTGACCAACACTGTTTAACCCTTGCAGGACACCAGCTACTTATTCAAAATAATGACATCTGTGACCCATGCCCACTTTACTGCCCTATTACTGCCCAAATCCTTGTTGGTCAAAAGAAATGGCAAGTGGGTCATATGTAAGTGACCCCCCTGTGTGGATTCCAAGTGTAAGATTTTTTGACCAACGCTGTTTAACCCTTGCAGAACACCAGCTACTTATTCAAAATGATGATTCTGGGACCCATGCCCACTTTAGTGCCCAATTTCTGCCCAAATCCTTGTTGGTCAAAAGAAATGGCAAGTGGGTCATATGTAAGTGACCCCCCTGTGTGGGTTTCAAGTGTAATATGTTTTGACCAACACTGTTTAACCCTTGCAGGACACCAGCTACTTATTCAAAATAATGACATCTGTGACCCATGCCCACTTTACTGCCCTATTACTGCCCAAATCCTTGTTGGTCAAAAGAAATGGCAAGTGGGTCATATGTAAGTGACCCCCCTGTGCGGGTTTCCAGTATAATATTTTTTGACCAACGCTGTTTAACCCTTGCAGAACACCAGCTACTTATTCAAAATCATGATTCTGGGACCCATGCCCACTTTACTGCCCTATTTCTGCCCAAATCCTTGTTGGTCAAAAGAAATGGCAAGTGGGTCATATGTAAGTGACCCCCCTGTGCAGGTTTCCAGTGTAAGATTTTTTGACCAACGCTGTTTAACCCTTGCAGGACATCAGCTACTTATTCAAAATGATGATTCTGGGACCCATGCCCACTTTACTGCCCTATTTCTGCCCAAATCCTTGTTGGTCAAAAGAAATGGCAAGTGGGTCATATGTAAGTGACCCCCCTGTGTGGATTCCAAGTGTAAGATTTTTTGACCAACACTTTTTAACCCTTGCAGAACACCAGCTACTTATTCAAAATGATATCTGGAACCCATGCCCATATTTGTGCCCATTTTCTGCCCAAATCATTGTTGGTCAAAAGAAATTGCAAGTGGGTCATATGTATCTGACCCCCCTGTGTGGGTTTTAAGTGTAATATGTTTTGACCAACACTGTTTAACCCTTGCAGAACACCAGCTACTTATTCAAAATGATGACATCTGGGACCCATGCCCACTTTACTGCCCTATTTCTGCCCAAATCTTTGTTGGTCAAAAGAATTGGCAAGTGGGTCATATGTAAGTGACCCCCCTGTGTGGGTTTCCAGTGTAATATTTTTTGACCAATGCTGTTTAACCCTTGCAGGACACCAGCTACTTATTCAAAATAATGACATCTGGGACCCATGCCCACTTTACTGCCCTATTACTGCCCAAATCCTTGTTGGTCAAAAGAAATGGCAAGTGGGTCATATGTAAGTGACCCCCCTGTGCCGGTTTCCAGTGTAATATTTTTTGACCAACGCTGTTTAACCCTTGCAGGACACCAGCTACTTATTCAAAATGATGACATCTGGGACCTATGCCCACTTTAGTACCCAATTTCTGCCCAAATCATTGTTGGTCAAAAGAAATTGCAAGTGGGTCATATGTAGGCAACCCCCCTGTGTGGGTTTCAAGTGTAATATGTTTTGACCAACACTGTTTAACCCTTGCAGGACACCAGCTACTTATTCAAAATAATGACATCTGTGACCCATGCCCACTTTACTGCCCTATTACTGCCCAAATCCTTGTTGGTCAAAATAAATGGCAAGTGGGTCATATGTAAGTGACCCCCCTGTGTGGATTCCAAGTGTAAGATTTTTTGACCAACGCTGTTTAACCCTTGCAGAACACCAGCTACTTATTCAAAATGATGATTCTGGGACCCATGCCCACTTTAGTGCCCAATTTCTGCCCAAATCCTTGTTGGTCAAAAGAAATGGCAAGTGGGTCATATGTAAGTGGCCCTTCTGTGCGGGTTTCCAGTGTAATATTTTTTGACCAACGCTGTTTAACCCTTGCAGGACCCCAGCTACTTATTCAAAAGGATATATGGGACCCATGCCCATTTTTGTGCCCATTTTCTGCCCAAATCATTGTTGGTCAAAAGAAATTGCAAGTGGGTCATATGTATCTGACCCCCCTGTGTGGGTTTCAAGTGTAATATGTTTTGACCAACACTGTTTAACCCTTGCAGGACACCAGCTACTTATTCAAAATAATGACATCTGTGACCCATGCCCACTTTACTGCCCTATTACTGCCCAAATCCTTGTTGGTCAAAAGAAATGGCAAGTAGGTCATATGTAAGTGACCCCCCTGTGTGGGTTTCCAGTGTAATATTTTTTGACCAACGCTGTTTAACCCTTGCAGAACACCAGCTACTTATTCAAAATGATGATTCTGGGACCCATGGCCACTTTAGTGCCCTATTTCTGCCCAAATCCTTGTTGGTCAAAAGAAATGGCAAGTGGGTCATATTTAAGTGACCCCCCTGTGCGGGTTTCCAGCTTAATATTTTTTGACCAACGCTGTTTAACCCTTGCAGGACACCAGCTACTTATTCAAAATGATATATGGAACCCATGCCCATATTTGTGCCCATTTTCTGCCCAAATCATTGTTGGTCAAAAGAAATTGCAAGTGGGTCATATGTAAGTGACCCCCCTGTGTGGGTTTCAAGTGTAAGATGTTTTGACCAACACTGTTTAACCCTTGCAGGACACCAGCTACTTATTCAAAATAATGACATCTGTGACCCATGCCCACTTTACTGCCCTATTACTGCCCAAATCCTTGTTGGTCAAAAGAAATGGCACGTGGGTCATATGTAAGTGACCCCCCTGTGCGGGTTTCCAGTGTCATATTTTTTGACCAACGCTGTTTAACCCTTGCAGAACACCAGCTACTTATTCAAAATGATGATTCTGGGACCCATGCCCACTTTAGTGCCCTATTTCTGCCCAAATCCTTGTTG
The DNA here is from genome assembly GCF_055691185.1 of Crinia signifera. Classification (NCBI taxonomy): domain Eukaryota; kingdom Metazoa; phylum Chordata; class Amphibia; order Anura; family Myobatrachidae; genus Crinia; species Crinia signifera. The sequence goes on from NC_139219.1 coordinate 166,326,586, forward strand.
GTCAAAAGAAATGGCAAGTGGGTCATATGTAAGTGACCCCCCTGTGTGGGTTTCAAGTGTAATATGTTTTGACCAACACTGTTTAACCCTTGCAGGACACCAGCTACTTATTCAAAATAATGACATCTGTGACCCATGCCCACTTTACTGCCCTATTACTGCCCAAATCCTTGTTGGTCAAAAGAAATGGCAAGTGGGTCATATGTAAGTGACCCCCCTGTGCGGGTTTCCAGTGTAATATTTTTTGACCAATGCTGTTTAACCCTTGCAGAACACCAGCTACTTATTCAAAATAATGACATCTGTGACCCATGCCCACTTTACTGCCCTATTACTGCCCAAATCCTTGTTGGTCAAAAGAAATGGCACGTGGGTCATATGTAAGTGACCCCCCTGTGCGGGTTTCCAGTGTAATATTTTTTGACCAAAGCTGTTTAACCCTTGCAGAACACCAGCTACTTATTCAAAATTATGATTCTGGGACCCATGCCCACTTTAGTGCCCTATTTCTGCCCAAATCCTTGTTGGTCAAAAGAAATGGCAAGTGGGTCATATGTAAGTGACCCCCCTGTGCCGGTTTCCAGTGTAATATTTTTTGACCAACGCTGTTTAACCCTTGCAGGACACCAGCTACTTATTCAAAATGATGACATCTGGGACCCATGCCCACTTTACTGCCCTATTACTGCCCAAATCCTTGTTGGTCAAAAGAAATGGCAAGTGGGTCATATGTAAGTGACCCCCCTGTGCGGGTTTCCAGTGTCATATTTTTTGACCAACGCTGTTTAACCCTTGCAGGACACCAGCTACTTATTCAAAATGATGATTCTGGGACCCATGCCCACTTTAGTGCCCTATTTCTGCCCAAATCCTTGTTGGTCAAAATAAATGGCAAGTGGGTCATATGTAAGTGACCCCCCTGTGTGTATTCCAAGTGTAAGATTTTTTGACCAACGCTGTTTAACCCTTGCAGAACACCAGCTACTTATTCAAAATGATGATTCTGGGACCCATGCCCACTTTAGTGCCCAATTTCTGCCCAAATCCTTGTTGGTCAAAATAAATTGCTAGTGGGTCATATGTACGTGACCCCCCTGTGTTGATTTCTGCAGTCAAATTTGTGGTCCATGATTCATTAACCCTTATAAAAGTGATTGTTCTGAATAAGAAGCTGGAGCTCGAATAAGAAGCTGGAGCTCGAATAAGAAGCTGGCCGAATAAGAAGCCAACTTCAGCCTCGTCCCGAACAGTGGGTTCAGCTGCAGCAGGCCAGGGCGGGAAGGTGCCCAGCGAGGCGCAACCGTTGCCTTGGCGCCAGTCTCCGCTGCGTCAGGCGAAGTAACGAGTCGCTTTTTGTTTATTGGTGCAACTGGTAAAACGAGTCCGCAGTGTACAGGGACCGGACACGAAGGTTCCTATCGCAATTTTGAAGAGCCTCTGGTGAAATGACCCAGTCTATAGTGGTACAAGGTGGGTGTCCGCTGGGCAGGGCTGCTCATGTAGGAATGTGGATCATTTGCTGCTATGTACGGTAACCGTGTGCCCGCGTTGACGAGATCAGAGGGCGCATAAATGTGCTGCGTGGCTCTCTGCCTTTGGCTAAGCAGCTGCCGCATACCTGAGTTCTGTAAGGAAGTAGTTACGTTATTAGGATTGTTTACGTGGGTGCAAGTAGTGTGTGTTACCGCATCATATGGATTCCATGTGCCAAGGTGTCACTACTGTGTAGAGCAGCGTGTATCAAAGGTCGCTGGCAGCAAGTCACCTACCTACCGTGTACATGACTAAGTTAATAATCCGGTTTTTACATAGTCCCTAATGCAGGTTACTATAAGAAGATAAATAAGACAAGCCATAAGCTTTGACATTTAGGTTTTATTATGCAGGATATACATATTTGCAAATGTGACAGTTTACAGGGACTACTGTATAAGCCTAATTTAACTCTCCACATATATAAATGAGCACTATAGTCTCCTCCTACAGCCTCCTGCCAGACTCTTTTCATAAATACAGCACCTTTTAACGGTTCCCGAAAGATGTCTAATGCCCCTTTCCCACTGCAGGTCTAAAACCGTAAATTGCCGATCTTTCAGCGCAATTTACCGTTTAAGGCTGCAGTGGGAAAGCGCCAGAGTTGAAACACCGGTTAAAGATAACCGGTATTTCAACCTGTTTAAAAAGCAGAGTCCTACACGGTTAAATACCGTTTTTAAGGCAGTGGGAATGCCTTTTAAATGGTATTTAAACTCCAGGTAGTCCCTGTGCCTGATGAGAACTAGTAGTTCCCACTTTGCGCATGTGTCATGAGCGCAGTGCATAATAATAAGCCGCTCATTACATATGTGCATATGACACATGCGCAAAGTGGGAACTACTAGTTCTCATCAGGCACAGGGACTGCCTGGACCCCGTATGGGCCCCCGCTGCCTCCCCACTGCCCTGCATCCCCGGCCTGGATCCCCGTGCAGGTAAGTACAAGGGGAGGGGAGATGGGGGCACAGGGGGTTAGGCACTCTTTACACTGGGGGGGGGGGGGGTTAGGCACTCTTTACACTTGGGGGGGGGGGGGTTAGGCACTCTTTACACTTGGGGGGGGGGGGGGTAGGCACTCTTTACATTTTAAACGGTTCACTGCAATGGGAATGGTACTTAAACGGTATTTAAAACGGTAATCTGCTGCAGTGGGAATGCTAATACCGTTTTAAATACCGTTTAAAAATACCAGTACTTAAAACGGGTCTGCAGTGGGAAAGCAGCATCATAATAGATTGAAATGCAAAGTGCATGGCTGCAGGCATTGCACACATTACACCAGGTAGAGCCCCTCAGCCACATATATGCAGAGTGCAGCTGCGGGCGGGCGGCCCTGCACTACTGAAAGTGTACTTGCCTTGGGGCGGTTGCATAACTATATTTACAATGTTATTGCAATATTGATTCATGCCCCCTACATTATTTGCCATTTTCCCCCAGTTCAACTGCTTATACACATGATGCCCCCAGTAGTGCCATTTAAGCTTTTCAGGCAAGGCATGTCTCGAGTCATCATTGACTCCTCCCTCTCTTTCACCCCCCACATTCCTGCTCTCTCACAGTCTCTTGCCGCTTTCACCTCTGCAACATCTTGCGCATCATACCATTTCTCTCCACTGATGCGACCAAAATTCTCATTCACTCTCTTGTCATCTCCCGCCTTGACTACTACAACATCCTTCTCTCTGGGCTACCTCTCGCCCGCCTCGCCCCTCAATCCATTTTTAACGCCTGTTCTAGGCTCATCTTCCTCTCCCGCCGCTCTACCTCCTCCTCCCCCTTCTGTCTATCTCTTCACTGGCTCCCCATTCCTTTCCGAGTTCCCTTTAAACTCCTCACCACCACCTATAAGGCTCTTTCCTCCTCCACCGCTCCTTACCTCTATTTACTGATCTCTATCCACACTCCCTCTCGTCCTCTTCGCTCTGCCGCCGACCACCGCCTGACCTCTCACCCAATCACCTCCTCCCATTCCCGTGTCCAAGACTTCTCTCGCGCTGCCCCCCTGCACTGGAACAACCTCCCGCCACCAATCAGGCTTTCTGATTCCCTTAGCTCCTTCAAGCGCTCCCTCGTAACCCACTTCTTCTGACTAGCCTATCCCTCCTCCTCCTAACCTCTTTCACTCCTCCTATCCTGCCTACCCTACCCCTTCATCCGTTCCTACTTATCTTATTGTTTTTCGTTCGTCCGCCCACCTCCTTTTAGTCTGTTAACTCTTATGAGTGGGGCCCTCCTTCCTCACGTACTCACCCTACCTATTTTCCTCACCAGCACTCCTGCCCTGTTCTTCCCTTCCTCTACTTCATCTTCAGTCTCCTAGACAATTTCGACACCTACTTCAGAACTGATGCTGATTTTAGTTCTCCCAGCTATACCCCACATTTCTAACTCTGCACAAGTTACATCTGATTTTGAGAAAAAAAAATTGCTTTTCCGAGTGAACCAGCATCAGACCCCATATGTGTGCACCTTTAGGCTGATTTGTGTTGTTGAACAGCTAAGTATCCAGCATTGCCCAGGTTTAAATATTCAAGTTAATAAGTTATCAATGAGTTGGATGTCATTTTCATCATTTAAAGAATATTAAGCAGCTCTTTTAACACACCCATGCACTTGCCGCCCAGTGTTGTTTTTTTTTGTCATGGGCCACAACCACCATAAACCTGTGTTGCAACATTGTAGCCATTATCTATGAGACATGTAAAAACTCATACACACCGGGCATTGTCAGAAAACAGCAGCTAACGCCAGGAGAGACTCGGAATGCAGTCAAATGATTGACAGTAAAAAAAGGTCAACCACTGTTGGTCGACACAGCAAAAAAAGGTCAACAAAGGCAAAAGGTATACATGGGAAAAGGTTGACATGAGTTTTTCATGATTTGGGATCTTAGACCGACTTGTTCATGCTTTACCATCTAAGTGGACATAGAGTTATATTATCAGAATCCCCTTTATTGGCCAGGAATGCTAGCGTATACTAGGAATTAGATTTGGATTGCTGTGCAACATGCGGTAAGGTAACAGTTCAACAGTGACAGTACAGATATACATAACACATACAGGTATACGCTAGATGTACCCTGGGGATTATAGAGGCAGGAAACGGGTGCCAGATGGCTGACAGACAGTTGGAATTCCGTGAGTCATTACACCGCAAGGGGCTTCGTTGCGCTCACCAGGCTGTCTAGTCCGGCCAGTCAGGATTCCGACGTCGGGCTAATGACTGTCGGGATCCCAACTGTCTGGGTCCTATACCACACCCACAGGAAAAATATATTTTCTGGCCAGCACAGCACCTAGGCAGCCATCAGCGGTGCCACTAGTCATTGCAACAGCCAGGCAGGTAACAATACACGCAGAGACAGTACAGTTATCACACAGGGAACATATACCCGCCGAGCTGCACAGCGCCTAGGCAGCCATCAGTGTCACCACTAGTTGTTGCAGCAGCCAGGTGTGTAACAGATAAGCAGAGACAGTACAGATATAGATTGCTGTGCAATGTACAAGACAGGGGAGACACAGAGTTACATACGGCTGAGCAAGGGCGTAACTACCATAGGTGCAAGGGGTGCAGCTGCTATGGGGCCCGGAGCTGAAGGGGGCCCATCTTTGCTGTCTAACTAATATGTTTTACATACATTTATCACCATCAGTTGCTAAATAGGGGGCCCTTACAAACTTTTGCTATGGGGCCTACAAATATCTAGGTACAGATAGGGCAGGTCCCATCTTGGCAGGGGATGGCGATGTCAGCCACCATCCCCCGCCAGTGCCATCTGCATAACGAGAAGGGGACCCACGCGCGTCCACTTCCGATGGCGCTTCCAGCCACTCCCCCGGGTCACCGCCGGCTTGTCGGCGGTAACCCGGGGTCCCCGCCGCCTGCCCGCACCCCCCCCTAACCCTGTCCATCTCCCTGAGGCGGAGACGGGCAGGGTTCCTGTCGCCCCGCCGACGGAGATTGAGACGCACGCGCGTCTCAGTCAGATGGTGAGGCAGGCCGCTGGCGGATCGCCAACACTGACGTTCTGGCGATTCGCCAGAAAGGAAGAGGCCTGCCCCATCTGTACGCCTCTGCGGCTGAGTGCACCACTTAAATTGTACTGTACTGGGGGCAGTGGCATAACTATAAATGTAGCTCCCCCTGCCAAATATGCCCCCATTTCCATATAACTGTAATAGATGTGGTCTTGGAAAAAACCTTATACCCCAGTTCTGCATACTGCATGCACCGACATCAACCACCTCAGGAAAACAAAATCTTGATTCATGCCCCTCACTTATTTGTCATTTTTGATCCTAATTTTAATGTCCATTACACATACTGTAGTGCCCCTTACATATTATGCCACATACTGTATTGCCCCTTACAGATTATTCCACCCACTGTAATGCCCACAGTGCTCCTGCTTATCCACATGATGCCCCTGTAATGCCTCATACACAATGCCCCCAGTAGTTCCCTGACACAATGTCCACAGTATTGCCATTTACAGATAATGCTCCCAAAAGTGCCACTTACACTACGCTACCAATAGTGCCCCTTACACAGTGCCCTCAGTAGTGCCATTTACACATATTGTCCCCAAAAGTGCCTTTTATATTATGCTCCCAGTGTTGCTCACAATCCAGGTTGGCATCCACCACCTTCACTTCTGCTGCTATGACGGGGGGAGCAGAGAGTGAACCGCAGAGCACTACCCTCCTCCGTTCCTAGTGAGTCCGTCAGACATTTCGAATATATTGCTGTCTCATGAGCCAGTCGGACCTCATGAGCTGGCCAGGGCGCCACATTTGTCACCCTTGGTGTGATAGACCCTCCAGCAGTTGGTGTACTCCCCACTCAGTAGCTGAGTACACACCACATACAGCACAGAGGTAGAGAGAGCCGCCCTGCAGGTGGTGCGCCCATTGTGCAAATACGCTGTGGGCCAAACACCACTGGCACACAGGTAGTTACGGCCCTGCCGTCAGCTTTCTTCGAATTTCAACATTTTTCATAGCGACATTTCAGATGACGAATTGGTGCCTGTTGACATGGTAACTGTGGACAATGCAACTGGATCCATCTCCATACTTTTTTCTTCTTGAATCAAGAATTGAAAACATTGTAAAATAAAAGTTGCTACTGCGGCATACCATTAAGTTCCATTACAAAAAGCACTGAATAGAATTTATATAGTGCATGAAAGTAAAGCTGTTATTCTGTTGTAGTTGGGCAGTGTGGAAACCAGATTGGCTGCAGGTTCTGGGACCTAGCTTTGAGAGAACATGCAGCTGTCAACAAGGTAAAGTGGAGAGTCTTTATTGTGATCATGAACGTAGTATGAAAGTTTTTTTATTTTTTTTATTTGATGACCAGTATTGCATGTCTCATTAGTTTTAATGCTATAAGCATGGAAATAATATGGTACTTCCTCATCTTTACTGCCACCGCTTACGCTACGGAACTTACGTACCCCTCGCCACACTGCAGGCTCCATTTCACTTGCCACAATTTTACTAAAGGTAATAGATGGTTGTGTGGACACAGGAGGGTGGTGTGAAAGTACCTTTAGTTGCCTGAGACAGGTGGCCAGACCTCAGCAATTTCTTTCAGAATAGCGGCTAACGTAACTGGCGTAGTGGTTGCCGCAAAGATAAGGAAGTAACAATAATATAAACTTAAATCATGATGTAAGTCACATGATTAATAAAAAAAAATCCTTAATTGCAGAAGAAAAACTAGAAGCTCTTAAGTTTGTCAAAGAAAAATATCCACATTGAAATACCCTTCTACCAACACTAGTGAAGTTCTAAGCAAAAGCAACCCTATTCAATGACCTCGTGTTAGACCAGGGATGCAGTTAATATCCCGGCGGTCGGGATCCCAGCGTTCAGAATCCCGACGCCGGAATCCCGACCGCCGAAATGCCGACACATTCTCCCTCCTGGGGTGTCCACGACACCCCTGGAGGGAGAAAAAATAGTGTGCCGAGCGTAGCGAGGCACCGGGCCCGCTGCGTGGCGAGCGCAGCGAGCCCGCAAGGGGGGGGGGGCGATACACGTCCCCCCCTTGTCGGCATTTCGGCTGTCGGGATTCTGAACGCCGGGATCCCGACCGCCGGGATTCAATACTGAATCCGTTAGACCACAATGTTGTATCACCAGTGGCAGATTGGTACAGAAACTGTAGCTTATAATGAAAATCTCATGGTAGCAGTACAGCAATGGCTAACAGCTGAAGCATTGTTAGCTTTAGTAGAAAGATTATGAATGTAAAGGTATTTTTTAATTGATATATATTTTTCCTTTGTTGTGTAATAAAAACCTGTTATTTGTCAGTAGAAAGAAAATTTCCCACATTTGGTGTGGTTTAGCCATTTACGTACTGAAAAAGATGTAAAACTTGTGTTTCTTAAGGTGATCGATAAACCTAAGTAGGCTTCTTCAGATTTACCAATCAGTCAAGGCAATTACCAACTTATGTCACTTTTAACATCATTGCTGTTTTTTTGTTTTTGCAGTTTGTGATTTGTGTGTAGTTTGATGTGCCATGCCCAGTGATCCCTACAGGATTACAGGAGGGCCAGGCGCTGGGGGGGGCGGCGGCCCGTGCCAGCAGACATGACTAATGCGTTAGAGCTCCGGACACCGTTAGCGGGGTCTGACAGGGGGCTGGCTGTTTTAGCAGGGTGCAGCTAAACGAGATAAAACAGCCTAGAGTGAACACTAATGCCCTGATTCATGGTGGCACTGTCAAGTCATTTAAATTAAATATATTAAAGTTACAGTATTTTAAAATAAATTTGTATTATTGTTTTTACATGGTTTATTAGTTTTCTTGATAATTTTTTATAAAAATCCAATTTAAATAAATACATTTGATTTTTTTTTTATATGGTGTGCACACACGGCAAACCAGAGGGGCACAATTTAGACTATATAGTGTAAATCTGCACTATATAGTGTTGCCTGCCCTCTCTATCTGGCTGCCGATTTGCGCTCACACGGGAGCGCGCATTGGCAGCGCATCGGGCTCGCAAGCCCTAAAAAACATGCAACTTTGCTTCCGATGTTCCCTATATCGGGAACATCGGAAGCCAAATCTTACCGTGTGTACACACCAATACTCTGATTTTTTTTTTTTCTATAAAATATTATTAATATAATCTATTCAAATAGAGTTTTGAATGTTCTATAATATTTCTCAAAGATTACAGTTTTGGATTACAGTGAATTTTGCAGTATTCATTAAAATGGCAACTACTGTAGTTTTTGTTTTTGCTTTGTTTTATTAATGTCTTTTTAAATATTGGCTATCAAAAATAGGAGCACCCTCCTCTGACCAACTAGGTGATCCCCCGCCACCACCACCACCACTCTCCAACTGTTTTACTCTTAAGCGGTCCCTCAGAACCTACAAATTTCCAGTATCTACCTCCCTCTACACATCTGTCTGCCTTTAGGGCCCTATGTATCATATCTGTACCCCATATCTACCCATTTGCACATTGTCCAGCCTCTAACTGTACGATTATCACATGAATTACTATTTATTAGATCAGCGGTTCTCAAACTGTGGGTCCTGACCCCAAAGTGGGTCCCGAACTTCTCAACTTGGGGTCGCAACTCCATGTTACTGACCATCAGGCTGATGACTTTTCTAATCTCAGTCAGGGATTCAAAGAGTCTGAAAACTGTTGAATTGTCTGTTACTGTAGACTCCTCCCATCATGTAGTGCCTCCACAATGCTGCCATGTACGTGCTGTCTGCTGACCACACATGTGATGTGATGACCTTCTGCAGTAACTTGCTGGGGTCCTGTCATTATTTTTATTTTCTGATGGGGTCCCAGAGCAAAATAGTTTGAGGACCCCTGTATTAGATGAATTCTCACTCAGGAATTTCTGTGATTTTTGTTGTTTCGGCATCCTTCAAAATGAAAGCTAATACAATAAATTTTCTTCTTCCAGAAAGGAATTTATGATGAAGCACTCTGTAGCTTTTTTAGAAATATTGATACAAGGTAAATTTCAAAGAATATTATTATGCAAATCTTTGTATGAAAAACTACAATGTGTGGCAAGGAAACGCATGCGCTGGATAAGCTGAAGTCTTGGTCTTTATTTAGTAGCAGGTAAACAGCTTGCCAGGTAACCAGCATCAGTAAGGAAGGGTTCAGCATTACAGCATTCAGGTATCACAGCATAGTACAAACACTTCAGAATGCTCCAGTGATCCCTACCATAGCCCACACCCTGGCTGTTTCACCATAAAGAGCAATAACCTCCTGCCCTGGAAACACTTTTATCAGAAAGCCAAGGTGCTGCTAATCAGCCCAACCTTAGCTACATCAGTTTTTCTGCCACAAATGGTTTATTTATTTATTAACAGTTTCTTATATAGCGCACACATTCCGCAGCGCTTTACAGAGTATAGTTGAACATTCACATCAGTCCCTGCCCTATTCTCTACCACATGTACACACTCACACAGACATTCTAGGGTTTTGTTGGAAGCCAATTGTCCTACCAGTATATTTTTGGATTGTGTGAGGAAACCGGAGTACCCGGAAGAAACCCACGCAAACACGGGGATAATTTACAAACTCCGCACAGTTAGGGCCATGTTGGGTACCCATGACCTCAGCGCTGTGAGGCAGTCCGTCATTTACAAATACATTAATATTGTAGTATCTTCAGACACATTGGGTGAGATTTGATAGAATGAGATTCAGAAAGTGAGAGATTTGGTGAGAAATCTCTAGTTTTTTTAAAGCGTAAATCATTTACACTGCAAAACCAGTTTGATTTTGCAGTGTAAAGGATTTCCGCTTTAAAATACTGGAGATTCATTACCAAATCAGTCACTTTCTGAATCTCTCATCCTATTAAATCTCATCCATTTTTCCTCTACCTCCCCCATGGCAGCCAACACCTGTGGGTTATCTCCCTTCTGGGTAGTACTTGGAAAGGAAAAAAAGACGTCCGGCCTCTATATAAGGCTCCTCCTCCTAGGCCTCCTTGTCTTTTTTTCCTTTCCAGCAGGGTAGTGCGTGGAGCAGCAGGGGGAAAAAATCCTGCAGGAAAGGTGTTTGGCTTACCCCAGCGACAGAACTACAATCCCCGACGCCTAGAGCGCACCGGGGATTGAGAGAAGGTGAGACCGGCCTTCAGAGGTTAAACAGACCTCGGGTGCTGCATGCCGCTTCCTAGTGGAGTGGGCTCAAGCGGCGGCGTCCTCAGGCGGCACGAGGGCTTACAGTGGTGCGCGCCTGGTCCGGGTTAATCAGTACGTGAGACCGGACGGACGTCATAGGGGGCGCGGCGCATATGTATGACGCGGCAGCACACGGAAGACGCCGGAGTCTCTCTGCTGCTGCAAGCGCGCTGTTGCCGGAAGATCCCTATACCCAGTACAGCCAGCCAAAAAGTGAGTACGACGGGCGTCCATGCGCAGGACAGGTACTTGGCAGTATCAATGGCGGTGCTAACTTATATATATTGTTAGCAGGCAACTAAAAGCTATTATGGAGGAAGAGAAACGGCCAGTCGTTAAAAAAACGGGGTAAGCCAACTGTAAGCCGGGTGTAAACCTGTATCACTAGGGGGAGTGTGGCTTTGGGCTAAACACTCGGGATGTGTTGTTTTTTGCACAGGTCTGATTCCAGCAAGGATAAAGGGGACCTTAAAGCAAAACACAAGAAAATGCACGTGGCTAAATGTCTGATGTGCACAAAGGATTTACCTGACGATAATATTGGCAGCGTATGCAAGCAATGCAAAACACCTCAAATACCCCTAACCCAGATGACGGGTTTAGTCGACATGCTCAGAGTGGCCCTTACTGACACCTTTGTAACCAAGGAAGACTTGGTTAAGGCTACAAGTAAAAGAAGCAGGGCAGTGTCAAGTGAAGGCTCTGCAGGCTCGGCAGAAGAGTTTGAGGCAGGGGCCTTGGCAGATGAAGATGAGGTGATAGCTGATAAATCGGATTCAGATTTTAACCCAGATATGGTAGAAAATCTGATATTACTGATACATAAATCTCTGGAGATAGAGGATAAACAGGAGAGCATTCTGCCTCAAGATTTATTGTTCAAAGACAAAAAGAAAAAAGGGAAATGTTTTCCATTATCTCAAACTCTTAAAGACGCAGTAGCGGAAGAATGGAAATTCCCAGACAAAAAAGTATCAGTGCCTTTGAAGATTAACAAAATGTACCCATTCCAGAGTGACCAAGTCACAACCTGGGAGGAACTGCCCAAGGTAGATGCAGCAATAGCAAGAATCTCTAAAAAAACAACACTTCCTTTGGAAGATGCAAATATTTTTAAAGATCCGATGGAACGGAGAATAGAGCTTGGGTTAAGAAAACAGCACTTAACCACGGGAGCAGCCTTAAAGCCAGCAGCATCTATGGCTATAACATCAAGAGTCCTTAGAGGATGGTGTCAACAGTTGGAAGTCGACTTACTGGACGGGATCAAGAGATCGGAAATATTAAAGGGTGTGCAGAACATACAACTAGCAATAGAATTCCTTTGTGAAGCTTCTATGGACTCTCTGAGGTTGGCGGCAAGGGCAAACGCCACAGCAGCAGTGGTGAGACGAGCACTCTGGCTTAAACCCTGGGCTGCGGATGTGCAGTCCAAAAACAAGCTACTAACATTACCTTTTCAAGGAGATTACTTATTCGGAGCTCAGTTGGATGAGATAATAACGAAAATCTCTGGAGGAAAATCGGTATGGCTACCTCAGGACAGAGCGACAAGGAAAGGTGCTGCTAATAAGCAGTTTAAATATCAGCCTCAGGACTATAAGGAAGCTAGAGCTTATCGCCCGGGTAGAGGCTACAGAAGAGGAAATTGGTCATCAAGATCTAATTTTCGTGGCCAAAGGGGAAGAGAAAACAGATTTTTCTCAAAACAGAACACCCAATGACGCCAGTCCACAGACTGTGGGGGCCAGGCTACTTTATTTTGCAAAAATTTGGGAGAACTCGACATCGGACAGATGGGTTCGAGAAGTGGTAACAGAAGGTTACAAAATAGAGTTCAAAGCCAAACCAGGAAAGTTCTTTACAGAATCCCCGGTGCCCAAAGAAAAAGCAGAAAGAGAAGCTTTACTATCAAGTCTCCAAGTCATGATACAGCAGAAAGTGGTGGTGAGAGTTCAGGAATCACAGGTAGGCGAAGGCTGGTACTCCCGTTTCTTTGTGGTACGAAAAGTGACGGGAGGATTCCGAACAATATTAGATCTAAGAAGATTAAACCGGTTCATTCAGGTACGGGCATTCAAAATGGATGCGGTGAAGACAATCCTACCAGATCTAAGCCAAAATATGTTCATGACAGCCATCGACTTAAAAGATGCTTACCTTCATGTGCCAATTTACATAAAGCATCAAAAGTTTCTACGCTTCTCAATAGAGGGAATAAGCTACCAGTTTACGGCACTTCCATTTGGACTGGCAACCTCCCCAAGAACATTCACAAAAGTCTTGGTAATTGTGATAGCGGTGCTAAGAAGGCAAGGCATAATGTTATGGCCTTATCTGGACGATATATTGATCGTAGCAAAATCAAGGGAACAGGCGGTGGTCCATACACAGAGGGTATTGGAGTGCTTAAAGGACCACGGTTGGTTGATAAACTTGCAAAAAAGCAAGCTCGTGCCGTCAAACCAAAGAGATTATTTGGGAGTGACGATAGACACAAGGTTAATGAATGTGAAATTAACCAAGGAGAGGCAAAAGAAGCTAATAAGCTTTCTAAAACCGATGGTGAAAAAATCGGTAGTCTCATCAGAGATGTGCATGAAGGCACTAGGTCTGATGTCGGCAGCACTAGAGACTGTTCCATGGTCCAGATTCCATATGAGGAAAATGCAGAGATGCTTCCTATCCCAATGGGATGGAAACAGCAAGAACCTAACACAAAGGATTGTGCTGGGAAGCAGAGCAAAAGAAGACTTGAGATGGTGGTCGGACGGAAGCCGATTGGACAGAGGAAAATCTTTTGCCGGGGCACAACAAATAGTGTTAACTACAGATGCCAGCCAGACAGGTTGGGGAGCGACATGCGACCAACAGATGGCACAAGGAGTATGGCCAATCAAGTTTCAAACAGCACACTCGAACTTGAGGGAGATGCGGGCAGTATATCTGGCTTGCAAAGAGTTCAACCACGCTCTAAAAAACAAAGACGTGGTGATACGTTCGGACAACAGCACGGTAGTCTCCTACATAAACAAGCAAGGAGGGACAAGGAGCCAACATGTGATGAAGGAAGTAGAGAAGCTGTTAATCTGGGCCGAAAACAATGTCCGAAATATGTCAGCAGTATTTCTGGCAGGGAAGGACAACACCCTGGCAGATGGGCTCAGCAGAACTACATGTGTTCCGGGGGAATGGAGTCTAAACAAAGAAGTCTTCAAAATCCTAATAGGGAAATGGGGACTTCCAGAAGTAGATCTCATGGCCACAAGAGAAAACAGGCAAGTCATGAAGTATTTTTCAAGGTTCAAAGAACATCAAGCGTCACAAATAGATGCCCTGACTTGCAAGTGGCCAAAGGAATTGGCATATGTTTTTCCTCCCCTTCCTATGGTACCAAGGTTGCTAAGGAAGATACAAAAGGAAGAGACAACAGTGATAGCAATATTACCATATTGGCCAAGGAGGCCTTGGTTTCCAAAGTTGCTTCAGATGGCAATAGACAAGCCCTGGAAATTACCAGAGAGGCCAGACTTATTGATACAGGGGAAAGTTCAATCCCCGCAACCAGAGTCGTGGAACTTGACGGCGTGGCTGTTGAAGTCAAAAACTTAAAAAGGAGAGGTTTCTCAGGGACTGTGATTAACACACTGTTGAAAGCGAGGAAAGAGTCCACATCAAAATCATACTATAAAGTATGGAAGAAGTACAGTGCCTGGTGTGCGGAAAATCAGCAGTCTCCAGGGGAGATACCAGGGATCCTGGGATTCTTACAAGGAGGACTGGAAAAGAAACTGTCTCTGAGTACAATAAAGGTACAGATTTCAGCACTGGCAGCTATGCTCGATAAGAATATAGCAGAAAACAAGTATGTTAAAAGGTTTATACAAGCAACCAGAAAGATAAGACCAACTTTCAAAAGTCCTCTAGCACCATGGGACCTGAATATGGTCCTTAAAACACTAATGGAAAAACCTTTCGAACCCCTAATGGAAGTTCCTATAAAGTACGTGAACTGGAAAGTGGCATTTCTGGTGGCCATAACGTCGGCCAGGAGGGTGTCCGAATTACAGGCCCTATGGGCAGAGGAGCCATTCCTAAACTTTTTTGAAAGTAAGGTGGTGTTGCGGACAAACCCACAGTTTCTACCAAAGGTAGTCTCAAATTTTCACGTAAACCAAGAAATAGTACTTCCATCTCTCTGTGAAAATCCGAGCAATGAGAAAGAGAGGAGGTTAAACACGTTGGACCTAGTGAGGGCCCTTAGAGTATATTTAGAAAGAACAAAGGACTTCAGGAAAACAAAGAATTTATTTGTTTTATCAGAAGGATGTAGAAAGGGGTCAGGAGTCTCAAAATTGACACTTGCCAGATGGATCAGGTGCTGTATTCAAGAGGCATACAGGATGAATAACCAAGCTTTACCATCAGGGTTAAAAGCGCACTCGACGAGAGCACTAGCCACATCTTGGGCTGAAAAAGGAGAAGCGTCCATTACAGATTTGTGCAAAGCAGCGGGTTTGGCTTTAGCTCATACCTTTACGAGGCACTACAGAATAGATGTGCTGGCCTCGGCAGACGCAAAATTCGGACGGAAAGTGCTAAGTGCAGTAATTTAAATAACAAGGGTTTGTAAAAAAAAAAAAAAAAAAAAAAAGAATTTTTTCTTTTTCTTTTGTGTTGTGCGAGATATGTATTTATGTTGCATTATTCTCATGTATCGGAGGGAACCCACCCTTATAAGTACTGCTCGGGTACCTCCCACAGGTGTTGGCTGCCATGGGGGAGGTAGAGGAAATATCAGATTGTTACCTGATAATATGTTTTCCTCTACTCCACCATGGCAGCATATATTCCCGACCCTGTGTTGTTAATTGTTGTTATGCAATAACTATGAGTTTATATTTAAGCTGGAAAAATGAAGACAAGGAGGCCTAGGAGGAGGAGCCTTATATAGAGGCCGGACGTCTTTTTTTCCTTTCCAAGTACTACCCAGAAGGGAGATAACCCACAGGTGTTGGCTGCCATGGTGGAGTAGAGGAAAACATATTATCAGGTAACAATCTGATATTTACAGTGCATTTCACATATCAACATTTCAATTGTCGACATTCTAAAGATGACGACCTGTTGACATATCAACATGGTAACTGTGGACTATGTAACTGGATCCTGTCTCCATACTGTGGGCAAGCCTTTAATTTCTGAAATTACGTCACTATTTTCTTCCGGTTTGTGGGGTCTGGCAATATTTCGTGTCTTTCTTTACTCTTTAAAAAAAAAGGGTACTTGTTTCCTAGCACGGCGCCCACGATTTTAATCTTATGCCATCGTTTTGATTGCATCACATTTGACCCGACCGATTTATTGTACAGGCACCCTGATGGGTGATTACTATGTAAAATGCACCACCATTGTTAACGCCACCCCCACTATGAACGCCAACCCGAAGCGTGGCAGGCGCAGCCAGCAAGCGTGAGGCGGCGGTACGCATACTCCGACCTTTTTATATCCCCACTATCCACGTTGGTGTGGAGTTGATTTTATATAGTGTGGTGAGTGGACGAGGATTACTTCACATGTATTCCGCGTCCCCTCGTTTTTATTTTGATATAGTACACAATCTACCCTGTTATAGGTAATCTCTACTTTATTTAATCAATCTCTTTTTTTATATATATATTTTTTAGTTGTTGAAGCAATAGCACTGAATAGTACACATACAAAGTATACATGTGAAAAGAGATGATCATTTCAATAGTTACAAATGAAATCAATAAAGTATTGTTAAATAAAACTGGTCACAATAACATGTCTTGTGTTCACTTATTTAACAATTTGAATATGTCAATAATACCTAAGTATATAGAATGTACATATTGTATGTAGGCATTAGTATAGAGCAATTATACTGAAGGGTAGAACAATAATTAAAGCAAGAAAAAGAAAATATATATTTGTCTGATGCTCACATGCTGGGCAGCTCCATAGGGGGATCACCCATTAAGATACGGTTCTCGTACCATTGAGTTAGATGCATGGTATTATGGATCTGGGATTGTGTTGAAATAGGTAGGGTAGTAATATTTCCCACGTGTTAAAAAAGGAAGCAGCTTTCTTTTCCTTGTCAAATATGGTTTCAATCCAATCCATACGAAAAATAAGTTTTTTTTTTTTAAATATATATATATATATATTGGGCGATATGCCGGCACACTCCACTCCAAGATCCCTTCTGCCCAGGTGCAGGTAAGTAAGGTACAAGGTACGATACAGGCAGGCAATCAAACCGCACACACAGGACTTGTCTTCTCAATAATAAAAATCAGGCATCAGCCAGTTGACTTGAACTGGCTGATGCCTGATTTTTATTATTGAGAAGACAAGTCCTGTGTGTGCGGTTTGATTGCCTTATATATATATATATATATATATATATATATATATATATATATATATATATATATATATATATATATATATATATATATATATATATATATATATATATATATATACAGTATATATATATAGCGTGGTCCGGCACTCCAAAATAAAAGATTAGCTGTCGCTGGTGCCCTCACTGAAGCGGGGAATCCACTGCATGTACAGTGTATCCGAGGTGCGGCACTCAGCTATGAACATACGCTGTGGGAGGCGAAGGTTTGGACAACGTTTCAGTTCTTTTAATAAACTGTTTTCAAGTCAAGTACTTGACTTGAAAACAGTTTATTAAAAGAACTGAAACGTTGTCCAAACCTTCGCCTCCCACAGCGTATGTTCATAGCTGAGTGCCGCACCTCGGATACACTATATATATATATATATATATATATATATATATATATATATATATATATATATATATATATATATATATATATATATATATATTAGTTGAAAGTTAACAGGGGCTGGTTGAATCCAGTCTCGTAAAAAAAGTTTTGTTTTTTTACTGCTGCATTTATTGCATTTATTTTACATCCTGGAGCGAATTTCTGGAGGATATCGAAAACAGCCCATTCTGGAGTAAATGGTATGAAATTAATTAAATGGGTTTCAGCATCCCTTCTAACTTGTCTCCATAAACTCTGAACCACTGGGCATTCCCAAAGACAATGATATAGATCTGCCTCCTCCCCAGCACATCTAGGACATACATGATATTCCAACAAGCCCATTATTTTTATATATATATATATATATATATATATATATATATATATATATATATATATATATATATATATATATATATATATATACATATATATATATATATATATATATATATATGTGTTATTTATAAAAAAAAAAATATTTTCTGTACGACTAGGTTTTGAAACATTAAAATGCATAGTTAGTTCTCTGTCATTTCTGCTAAAAGCATAGAAAAGAAGTTATAAATGGTGAAGCTATTAGTTTTAATATGTTGCATTTGTCTTTTTCAGAGCAGAAACTGGTGGAACAGATGTTCAGCGAGGGAAGATTTGCTCACTTAAAGCACGGGTACAACAAATAATGCTGATTACTATTGTACTTGCAATATAATGCAGCTATTAGGATATGACTTAAAAACACAATATATTAGTACATGCATTTCAATATATAAATGTTCTTACTCTGTTGCAAACCGATTTGCTCTCTTAGTTTAATGGGTAGAATTCATGTCTTTACTTAAACCTACACTCCTGAATAGCCTGGAGAATGTAGTATTTCCTGTGTTAAATAGGAATCCAGGTTTTTCTATACAGATTTCATTTTGACTTCATACTGTAAATAAGCAGACATTTTTTATGTGATTAAGTAGTATATTTAAAACTCTCTATATGTTTATATATTTATCATACAGTATGTTACTTGGACATTAAGTGATCATTATTTATCTTGAAGTAGAGATGTGGTCACTCGAAAACTGCTAAACTAAATAATACATTTACTAAACTGACACACAGTGCGATTCAGGGTCACTTTCTATTCAAAAGAGAAGAGCAGGGAGTTGTGTGTTGCGCAATTATCAGCATGGGGTAGTCACTCCCCTAATAATGGGGCAGATTTATAAAGCTTGGTGAAGTGATAAAGGCCCTTATTCTGATCTGTGCGGATATTCCCGCATTCTTACGGAGCGGTCCGCACGCCACGGTGTTCTGCCGCGTGCGGCCATCGTCCGTAGAAACGCCCACGGGTCCTCCGCATTCGGACGAACTCACTCTTTAAGAACAGGGCGTGTTTACGGACGACATACAAACCATGCGTGTGCGGGAGAAACACTCAGATTCTGCACGGTATTACAGAGTATTACAGAGTATGCTCGGGAATACCGCATCCGAACGGGAGCCAAG
Source organism: Crinia signifera (assembly GCF_055691185.1). Taxonomy (NCBI): domain Eukaryota; kingdom Metazoa; phylum Chordata; class Amphibia; order Anura; family Myobatrachidae; genus Crinia; species Crinia signifera. Next base: position 166,345,671 of record NC_139219.1, read on the forward strand.
CGGTGCTACCGCACGTAAGCGGAGTATTTACGCCAAACAACCCACTATTATGTATCTTCTGCAATACATCACATGACCCACTTATTCAATTACCTATCCTCATAAAAAACTTCTTATTTTGAATTGGAATCAATTAGATGCCAATATATCCTTACAAGCATGCCTAACACATGTATTGCACACATTAACCCTTACAGCAATTGAAGTGCAATGGTTTCTATTAAAGCACTGACAAGCGTCCTATTAGTGAGTAATGAGTAAAGGAGTCGATTCTATTGGGTTCAGGTGTTAATGCTTGTAGTCATTAGGCGTACGTTCGCCTACCGCATGAACGAGTGGTGTCCGCAAAGCAATAGTACACTTGTGGACACCGCACATTTCTTCCCTTTTTGATCGCGTGCATTCGGAGTGGTATCCGAATGTACGCCCCCCAACATAAGTGTACTCCCCCGTGTCCGCCCATGTTTCCGCCCCGTTTTGCCCACTTTGAAACTACGCCCATGTGTCATTCCGCATGACGCCCATAATACGCCCATATTTCCCGACTGATTGCGGGGAACAGTTTGGGACGGGATTTGGCCGAACTGGTACGAAGTCAAGGCCTGGCACATGCGCGTTGCGTTCTCCACGCATGCGCAGACGGCGTAAAGACGCCATCCGAAAGTATGCGGTAAAGTACGCGTCAATCAGAATAAGGGCCAAAGTATCTGGTTTTTATCACCGGCCAATCAGCTCCTACCTGTCATTTCTCAAACCCAGCCTGTAGCTTCACAGGTAGGAGCTGATTGGTCGGTGATTAAAAAAACAGACACATTATCACTTCACCAAGCTTAATAAATCTGCCCCAATATGTGTTAAAGAAAGAAAGATGTTACCAGCGCTGGCTGAATGATTTACAAGAAAATTGATTGTAAAAAATATATTTTTAATTTCTAATGAAAAAACATTAATCTAAATAATCTGTACCACAATATACATTTCAAAACATAATATAAGCAATAAAATATATATGATATAATAAAATTGAGTATTATCCTCAGGAGCTGAATTTGCTATAGGTGTATAGAAGGTCACACCATTCCAACTGGGTGTAATGTTAGGTTTTTATATTATATGGATATGGATAAATGCTGCTGGACTCATTCCATGATGATGAATAAATGGAGGAGATGGGAAATGTAATTTCTTGCATCTGCAGATGTATCCCTTGTATCTTCATATAAAGTGCACTTTAAATTGACAGGAGTTCTGGAGTCCTTGAGAAACTGCACCTCAATATACTGGTTTATTAGGAGCAAAGCGAATGTCCCAGATGCAATGTCCAGTTAAGGTCTCAAACAGCAGCCAGTGGATGGTGAATGCCAGTTGGGGTGATTTGGAAAATGCTCTAGTCTAGACTATAGTCCAAATTGAAATAGAAAGTGACCCTGAATCACACACATGTATTCGATCGAGATACGGCCCCGATTCGTGGCTCTACGGCATTGAAAGCAGAAATAGTCTGTGCAGGCAAACCTATCGGCTTCAATCTGCTAGTTCGAAAGGAGGGCCATGCGGCTCAATGCAGCAGGGCCCCCCTCTCGCACAGCCGTGACATTGCACCATGTGTACACACATATTTGCTCAAGACAGGTGAGATTTTGAAGCAGTGAAAAGTGAGCCAATGGAGAAGTTGCCCATTGCAACCAATCAGCTGATATTTCTTTTATAGAATGCATTTGATAAATGTTACCTCAATGCTATTGTAACTGCACTTTAATGTTCATAGTTTTACAAGTGATACTGATAATGTGGTGGTGTCCAGCTGGTGTCCACAGTTTGTAACATTCCAGTAGTTTATTTGCTTCTGTTATGGTGGCTTTATGTAAACCAGCAGTTTGTTGATGTATGTCCTCATCTGTGAATTTACTATTCACATGAATCATGGAGGAAGGCCCACCAGTTTTTCATGTAGGAAGGACCAACAGATTTTCAATAAAGAGCAGGGAATTTTATTTATTTTTTTGGCAACAAACGAGGGATTATTGTCACGCGTGTCACAATGTGACAGGTCCAACTAAGCCAGAGTATATTCCATGGTTCACTGGAACACACTACTCCGAGCAGAAATGTTGTTCCAGGTGACAAAAGCTGCTAGTTGACAATTCCCTGAGGAAGTAGTCTATGACAAAATGCGTGGGGTGGTTCATTTTTTGTTGAAAGTTCTGCATACATCACTCCCATTGTAAGTCGGGTGTACAAGTTGTGCTATCTATCTGAATGTAACCAAATTAATTGGATTGGAATAACCAGAATCCATCATGTCAAATAAGAAAGAATTGAGGACCAAGGAAATTAGAGGAGCAGGCAGACCCAGTTGAAAGAAGAGCAGCATATACTGTATACTAGTACTTGAATGTAAATTGTATGCATAAATATTACAGATATTGTAGATACATTTTAATTGAGAATACTACACCATGTTTATATATGTAGTGTTCATTCTAGCACCCGCTATCTTTGATTACCCATGCAGTTCCTCTTCCCTGCCTGGTGTATCGCTGTCTGCTGTGGTGTTTCTAGCACAGGTCTGGTTTGCATATCAGTGCTGATATACAGACCACAGTGTGCTAGAAGCACTACAGCAGACAGCGACACCCCAGGCAGGGAAGAGGAACTGCATGGGTTTTCAAAGATAGCAGGTGCTAGAATGAACACTAATATGGGTCTGGGGATGTAGTCATTAGATTGACATTAACATTCATAATCATGTGACCACTGGGACCCACCCTGAAGAAACCACTGCAGGAGCAGGTAAGTAACCCCTGGGCCACCAGGGAAGATATTTTGTCATTCTAACATGTCATCATTTCATCAGAGTCTTCATACTGAAAGTCAACAGTATGACCATGTCGACCTTCTTATGTCTACATTATGAATGTTGACATGCCATTCCATGCCCTTGTGTGTTCTTATATGTCTGCTTAACCTCATGGACTGGATACATGTGTTGTTTCTTTTTGCCTAATGCCTCTCTTTTGTTTCTTTTTCCCAGGCTGTCTTGATAGATATGGAAGAAGGAGTAGTTAATGAAATATTACAAGGCCCACTTCGAGATTTGTTTGATAGCAAGCAGTTCATTACGGATGTATCTGGCTCTGGAAATAATTGGTGAGAGCTTTTTTTTAGCATGAACTGTGCATGAAATGCCTGTATTATTACATTGGTAAACTGCACTGGCATACACACTTACCAAAGCTGGTGATGCAACGGGAGCGACAGCAGGGGGAACTGCAGCTGCAACATGACCGTCGTTAAGGAGGACTCCATTGTTAAGGAGGACTCCCTCGTCTGAACATGGTCAGACGAGGGAGGTGGTCATTACCATGACTCGCAGAAGTGTGCAATGTTAACGATATGGTGTACACACTACAGTGATCGGGAAAACCCCCAAAATTGTGGGTCCCTGGGACCCCTCACTTACAAAAATTGGGGTCCTACCTGAACTTTTCTGGGTCCCAACGGAATAAAGCCTCCTCTCCCCTTTCCTCCAATATGGCACATACAGAAGCTGCCTCCTCTCCCCTTCCCCACCCAACATGGCACATACAGAAGCCTCCTCCTCTCCCCCATATGGTATATACCCTGAGCTGAGGGCTGATTTACGCAAGTACAGATTTGGGCACCCTCACTGGCTATTGTGGGTCTGGGGGGGGGGGGGGGGGAGTATCAATTGGCCCACTCACAAAAAGCAAGATTTACAGACATATAGTAGAAAATACATAATCTGGAAACTGGGTTAGTGTGCGCTGAAGGCGCACGGCCAAAGTGTAGGGCGTGGCTTTGTGAGGAAGGGGCTTGGCCACATAATTGTACCAATTCACATTACACCACACACTTATACACACTGTGCCAGCTAGAGCCAGTTGGACATAGGATTACTTTGGAACTCTCTTCCTGGAGAAGTGGTGTCGGCAGACACTATGAATACGTTTAAAATAAGGTTGGATAAACATTTATTGGTTAAAAACATCCATGGGTACGAATAAGTAACATAATCGGTACTTGTGTAGTTTCACGGCGCCTGAGTCCCCTTGCGGGGCTCGCTTCGCTCGCCCATGCTGCGGGCTCGGTGGCTCGCTATGCTCGCCACGCTATTTAAAATCAACTCCATGCCAACATGGATAGTGGAGGTATGAACTATCCATGTTGGCATGGAGTTAAGTTACTTTTTTTAACATAGTTTGTGGCGAGCATAGAACCCGGAAGTAGCACGGCGCCATGCTGGCGCAGTGAAACTACACAAGTACCCATAATCTGTCTTTAAAATATCAGAACATACTATACAACAAAGGATAAGCTACTATAAACATAGGTTGAACTAGATGGACGCAAGTCTTTATTCAGCCTCACCTACTATGTAACTATGTACTCATTATGCCCATTATGTATTATGCCACACACCGATATGCCCGTTACGTATTATGCCACACAACATGCCGCACACCATAATGCCCAGTACATATTATGCAACGCACCATATTGGTTCACATCCCTGCGGTCCTGGCTGCTGCTGCCTGAGTTGGGCAGGGGACTGGCTGATGTCTCCTCAGCTGGCCTTCCTTAGTGTTAGCAGGTGCTGCAGTGGAGGCTAGACACCTGGGGAGGTACGGGACCTTCAAGGAGGCTGGGCATCCGGGGGATGGGGGCCCGGGAGCTGCGGAGACTGAGGCAGGCTGACTGCAAGTGAGCACAGCTCATTCCTGAGTGCTGTAGTGGCAGAGGAGGCTAGGCACGTGGAGGTGAGAGCGCGTATCTGCAGGGAGCACAGCTTGTCCCCGGGTGCTGCAGTGGCAGCGGAGGCCAGGCACCCGGAGGTGAGAGGCTGCAGCAATGCTGACTGGCTGTGGGCGGCGAGCACAGCTTGTCCCTGGGTGCTGCCGTGGCAGCAGAGGCCGGCCCCCCGGGGGCTGGGAGCTGCAGGGAAGTCTGGCTGCAGGCGAGGAGCATTGCTGTATCACAGCCGTGTTATCTCCTCTTCAGCTCCCGGCCCTCGTTCCACCCCAGTATCTCCTGCGCAGTGCGTTGACGTGTTCCCGCCATCATCCTGCTGCCAATGCGCTGCTGCAGTTACAGACCCGCCCAGGAGCCCGTGTCCATCCTGACACTCACTGCCCGCCGACCAATCTGCGTGGACCGTGTCCCAGGGGACCTGCCTGTTTTAAAAAAGTGAGTCCCTTGCCGGCGTTTGTGGGTAAAATACGTGCTATAGCGCATATTTGCAAACCCTGCACTAGCCCTTTCTGAGCGATGTTGTGAACTATATCGTCTAGTGTTTATGGGGCTTATGTCACATTGAATAGTGTGTTCAGATATGACCTGTCCAGGAGAGCAAAGGAAATTGTATACAATATCTTATCGTATACCATCGATGGAATATGTTAAGATATTGTTTGCAATTTCCCTCGCACTCCCGGACATGTGATATCTTATGTACACAACAATACGATGTGACATACGATCAGAATATGTGCAGAGCATCAACCAATATCTTACCATCATGCCTGCATGCAGGACTATCATACAATGTCTCATAAGATGCATGGGAGTGCACATTTAACGTCACACCATGTGTACAGGTACACATGGTGTGACGTAAAATGTGCACTCCCATGCATCTTATGAGACATTGTATGATAGTCCTGCATGCAGGCATGATGGTAACATATTGGTTGATACCATATTTTACTGAATTGAACTAAATCATAACAATTGTGTACAATATTGCATAATGTGTATGGGCCCTAAGATCTGGCTTTCAGGGTACAACTCAATAAGGGAAATTTACTAAGATGTGTATTCTACTTCACATGTGATGTTGCTATGGTCAGCCAATCAGAATCTACTTCTTATTTATTTAGCACCCTCTAGAAGATAGTTACTTCACATGTAAAGTAGAATACACATCTTAAATTTCCCCCAATATGTTATACGAGGAGAAAAAAAGATTTCAAATCCTTTTAGCAAAAAAGCGTTAAGAAATTATTGATGATGATTGTCTTACAGAATGAAATATGAAATATAAAAAGTAATTAATTCAATTGTCGCTTATAAAAATGTTTTATAATTTATAGATATAAAATATTTGTATTTATGCTAACATGCAATTTTATTTGCATATGCAGGGCAGTTGGCCACAAGCTGTACGGTTGTCAGTATCGAGAGGAAATTGTAGAGAATTTAAGGAGGGCAGCAGAGCAGTGCGATTGTCTGCAGTGTTTTTTTGTGATTCATTCCATGGGAGGAGGTAAAAACTATATCTACTGTAATTGCTGTACGTGCGTAAACATTTACATGTCTAATAAGTATAATTTGTACAGAGGAACACTGGGAATGCAATTGGCGGCAGAATGGTTGAGTTACCGATGCGTTCAAATGCTGGCAACAGCAACCGACTTGCACCCTTCCCCCAGCCGATTTGCTCGCCTATTTTCTCAAAAGTGCTTACTACCCTATGGGGGTGGTGAACCCTTTTTTAGCAAGATCCAGTTGCCATAAAGTGCGGCTATTGCCATGTGGATTCAGGCATGAAAACCCACTTTGCATTAATTGGATTTCCCCCGTAGTGGGGACCTTACTGTTTTATCAATTATAGGAATAATATAGCAGTTAATTTTTTTTTGTTCATAATTTCAAAGTGTTCTCAAATAATAGATAATTGTCATTATGATTCATTCATTCATTCATTGTTGAAATTGTTTGTCACTGTCAGGGACAGGATCGGGGTTAGGCACGTTCGTACTGAATGTACTTGAGGATGAATTTCCTGAGGTGTACAGATTTGTTACCTCTGTATATCCATCAGCTGAAGATGATGTTATCACCTCTCCGTACAACAGTGTGTTAGCCATGAGAGAACTCACTGAACACGCTGACTGTGTGCTGCCCATAGAAAATCAAGTAAGATCCTTAAACTGAGTAAATCTTAAATCTGTCTGACTCTTGTCTGTAGGTAGGTAATTCATGCTTTGAAATATATATTTTATTTATTAGTTGAGATTTTGGTTAAGTATACTAATGTTACTATGTACTAGAATTGAAGTATTTTATTTTTCAAAATCTGCTTCTGCTGCTTTGAGTGTTGATGGATATTTGTTTGATGAGCTCTCTCGTGCAGGGTCCTTCATTCCCTTTGTTTTCATGCCTGACTTCTTATTGCCACTTTGTATGTTCCTGTTTTCCACATTGCCTTACACTGGGCAGATAATAATTGGCAATAATAATGTAACTTGGTATAGTGTGTAGAAGGAGGGTTTGATAAAGTTTTGCCTACTTTGTGCAGCCGTCCTTCTCAGCTGATGCTTTTGGGATTCTACCCATCCCCTACAGCAGCGGTGACCAACCTGTGGCTCTTGAGCCGCATGCGTCTCTTTTCTTAATGAGATGATCCTTTATCGTGGATAGAGAAATATATTGGAATACACATAATCAGTTGGTCTTTTTGTGCATTGCCATTAGAATGGTGAAGAGCACAGTTATGTCCTGCCAAATGCCATATGCAGAAAGGCAAGTGTCCAATAAACCCTGATTTCTAGCGAAGTGGACACCATACTGTTCTCTGGATCTAATTACCCGTGTACAATTGGCCTTGGGTGCTGGTATCATTTGAAAACATAATTCTTTATTTGCCATTACCATTACCAACTTTACTTACCAGATATCATATACGTTTTTGTATAATAGTATCTTGCTCTATTTTTCTTATTAAGTCATTAGTTGACATCGTGAACAAAATCCATCAGATGGCTAATTCTGGAAAGCTTGGAAGCGTGAAACCAAACAGCCTTATTTCCACTAATAAAGGCGGTGTGAAAGAGAGTGAGAAACCATTTGATGCCATGAACAACATTGTGGCTAATCTGCTTTTAAATTTGACAAGGTAATATCCTTCAAGTAGCTCTAATTATAGTAATTGGATGTCAGAACTCTCCAAGACTGATAAAACCATTTACTGTACCTGTCTGTATCCCTGCCACCTGTGCCCACTGTCAGCCACAGAGTCCCAGTGCAAACTGCAAATCGAATGTGGACATTTTCTCTGTTACTCACCAAATTGTAGGAGTTTCCTAGCTGAAGGAACATCCTGTATTGTCATTGGTCATTTTACCCTGGGTGTAACACAACTGTTTACAATTGACAAGATTCATAAGCACATGCGATTTGATACTTTTCAATCTGATGAAATCAGAGGAAAAGTGCCCAAAACGTGCTAGTGTATGGGCACCGTAACAAATGAACTGTTCTATCACCATCAAAAACATCCAGAGGTACAAATAACAATTGAAATCTGTATATAAATAAATCAGATTTCAGTTTATATAAGGGATGAAACAAACAGATCATGCACTTTAATAACAAAGGTTGAACTTGATGGATGCAAGTCTTTATTCAGCCATAACTACTATATTATACCTTGTTGAATTCATTGAATGCTTAAAAGCAATCCAGTTTCGGTTTAGTGATCAGCAAAATCTTGATGCAAATGCCCCTGCCTCGGGCTGCTTCTGTGTAAGCAAGGTTTGTTTAATACCGAATGCATTGAAAGAAAAAAATATATATGACTGAAAGTATTGCATTTATACATATATGGTGAAAGATAATCTAAAGTGTACTATATGAAACCTTTTTAAAATGTGTCACCATAACTTTCTTTGCCTTCTTCAGCTCAGCAAGGTTTGAAGGAGCACTTAATATGGATTTGAACGAAATTAGCATGAACTTGGTCCCGTTCCCTCATCTACATTACCTGACCTCAAGCCTGACTCCTCTCTACACGCTTGCTGATGTAAATGTGCCTACCCGAAGGTGAGATCTATGGCAAGTAATGTATCTCCCACTATTAATACATTTTTAACTGCACAATATATATCCCACCCTGTGGCCACAGAGTCCTGTGGGCAAGGGGGGGGGTGGGACAGTTGAGGGAGCCAGTTATCAAGACTGGCTTGCTTGGCATCTAGCACTGAAGGGAGGGGAGCTGGGGCTGCCCAGCTACTTAGGGAGTGCTAAAATGGCAATGGTGGGAATTCATAATGTGAGGCCATGCCCCTCCACCTAATGCTCTACTCCGTCCACCTGACGCTCCAGCAAGGCAGATCCTGATTTTCAACCTCTGGCAGTTGGAAGGTATGCAATAACAGAGATTTTTCATCTTGAATAGTTAACAATACTTGATTATTCAGAGTTAATGCTGGAAGTCACATGGACATTAGACAATAGGACCGGAATAGTAAAATAGATCTACACTGTCTAGGTAGACTGTCAGTAGGTCAACAGCATGTGATCGACGTGCATTAAGTTGACAGTGCTTAAGGTCAACATGGCAATGGTCGACATGTTTCTTTGTCAAAATCGTGTTTATTTCATGTTCTATGACCACCATCAGTAGAAATGTGGACCCTTGCAGCTCGCTTTGCTTGCCTCTCTTTGAGCAAAGTGGCTCAATAATAATCCACATGGATAATAAATCAAGCAAATGTTCAGACCCAGGTCAGCGGCGGTGTAAATGGGTCACGCCGTGTCCCTTTACACAGGACTTCTACCCAGGCCCTAACCTGGGTAGAACACAACTAGGACCTGGGTAGAGGGCGTTGTAAAGTGGTACGCCAGGTCATCCGACCTGGCTCCCGTTTACAACAATACCGCAGCGTCCGCAGGTTGGATGGGGGGGGGGGAAGCCTCCGCTGCTCTCTGCTGTACTCTGCAGACAGCAGCGGAGGAGGTGAATGGAAACCTGTGTGCGGCATCCATTCACCTCCCGGACGAGGGCTGGGGGGGGGGGCTGGGAGCAGCCCAGCGGTTTACCTTAGTGCTGGGCTTGCCTCCAGCGCAGCGGTCCGGGTCCCGGTGGCGGCGATCAGAGCTTGGTAATGATGTCATCTCCAAGCAGCAGCTCAGGAATTGCCTGCGCCATGTGGGGGGTTGCGGCAATGTAAATGGTAACAAACACCGGGTTGCACACGGGTTGAAGCTTGGTCCAAAAACCCGGATGCGACCCGGCGTTTTGGTATAAAAGGGGTATTCCAGAGCCTCTGCTTTACCTATATAAATAAAAATGCAAATAAAATGCATCTCCTTAATTCAATTATAATAATGTAGTTTATGTAATTTGTATTACTTTATTTGCACTGGTCATTCGCAAGTTTCCTTGCTTTACACCTTGTGTGTTTAATTTAAAGGTTGGATCAAATGTTTTCAGATGCTTTTAACAAAGATCATCAGTTAATTCGAGCTGACCCGAAACACAATCTATATCTTGCGTGTGCCTTGATGGTCAGAGGAAATGTCCATATTTCAGACCTTCGTAGAAATATTGAAAGGTTTGTATGAAAAACATTACACATCTAAGATTTAAATAGTTTTTTAGTTTAAAATGCACCTAGTGTGATCGGTATCCACTAACACAAGTGAAGGGGGTCTAAACTGCTGTAAAAGCTACAGATGTGTTCTCTTACATCGTGCCTCAATACGCCACCAATGGTGACAGGCATCCTTTTTTTCGCCAAATATGGGTTTTCTCCGCACTGCAGTGTGAATAACACAAGCAGACTCTTCTGATTCTGAGTGTTACTGCACCTGTGCATACAAAAAGCTACATTACAGCTAATGCTCGTGCTGCATTGCTATGTTCCATCTAATACAGCTTTCCATATGCAGATACAGCCGCAGTGACACACATTTTGCAGATAAGGTGCATATTAATGAAAAAATGCATGTACAGATGCTTGGCGCTACAGAGTAATGCCACGGCATGGCGTGACTAGTAGGGCTGATTAACGTGCAAGTAGGCTAGGCGTATGTGGACACATCTGTATAGTTATTGTTGTCATTTTGTGACATTACTATCCATCAAAACTTAGCACATATACATGTGAAAAGAATAACTAACAAAGGTAAACTATCTTTAAATAATTCCTATAGCTTCAATGTCCTTTATTCATGGAAATTTAGCTCAGCTAGGCATCAGACTACATAAAATATTCCTGAAACAGGCACTCCAGCTGACCTCACACACGGGTATATTTACTTGTCATTTATCCAGCATCTACAATACATTAACTAGAACCTGATTGGTTGCTATGGGCAAAATCTGCACGTTATTACATGTATACCCATACTATCTGCAAGTAGCCACTCTTCTCACATATCTGTGAGAAATATGCAGATTTCCTTCTCTACAGTGACTTATCATCTAAATATGTCACATCTTTGTTTCACAACTTCTATAAAAGCAGATGGCCTGTGGCCTTGTGTTTCTAGTCGCATAACTCCTAAAGGATTTCTACAGCCTGGATCCATTAGCCCATATGGAATGCATTAATAAAGTTACAGTAATATAAATATGAGAATATACCATTCATATAAGGACATCATTGGCAATCCTCTTGACCAAAAGCACACAGCTTTAAGCACCCAAAAATGGATAAAAACACAACATTGGGCTATTCTGCAGTGGCCTTCTGGGAGCCCTGATCTAAATGCTGTCGATCGTACCTCTAAAAAGACAACCCTGTTGTACATTTATGGATCCAAATTTGGAAGGACTGAGATACCTACTTGTAGCATCTATAGACCCTGCATTCCTATCTGGGGAATCTTCATATTCACCATGGAAACCAGTGACATGGCAACTAAAGTTTCTCCTATTTGAGCATTTCAGGGTATCTGTACACATGTTAGTTTAACGTCACATTTGAGACACTCCCTTAAGACATAACGGGTGACATTTATTAGAGATTGATGTTGGGTTTTTTGGCGATTTATATCGCAAAAACGGCGGGGTTTTTTTTTGTGTGTGTGTTTTCTTTTAACATTCTTTTTACAGGTGGACTACTAGTCCCAGCGGGCCCATTAATGCCCCGCATGCTGGGACTTGTGGTTCTCCAAGTCCCAGCATGCGGGGGAGGTCTGCTGGCACTTGCAGTTCTCCTGTATTAAGCAATGTTAGGAATGAGAATTTAACCATATCAGGCCGGCGTCCAATGGCCAGGGACTCCGGTGACAGCCCCGGGCTTCAGCCCTGGACGGGTGAAGCCTGGGGGGGGGACCCCTTTATTGGGGGGGTCCCCACTCCTCCAGGTACCCCGCCCAAGGCTGACCAGTCACGGTGCTCATGGTGCGGCCTGGGGACCTTGTGTAAAAAGTGTCCCCCGGCTGTGGCATGACACTGGGGGCTGTTGGAGCCCGGTGCTGGTTTCAAAATACGGGGGACCCCCAGATTTTTTGTCCCCCGTATTTTTGGAACCAGGACCGGTCCAAGAGTCCGGGGCTGGTTTCAGAAATACAGGGGACCCCTACGCTTTTTGTCCCCCGTATTTTTGGAACCAGGTCCGGCTCAATGAGCCCGGGGCTGGTTATGTCCAGGAGGGGGGACCTCACGCCAATTTATTTTTTTTTTTTTCATCACAAAATCGCACATTTTAAAAAAATCACACCTTTTCATGACTAAAAAAATCGCACTTTTCATCCCGAAAATCGCCCTACATCGCACTTTCTCGCACTTTTCATGCCGGAATACACACCTCATTAAAAATGCGAATTCAGGAAAAAAATGCGATTTTAAAAAACGGCGATATATGGCGATTTGAGTTAAAATCGCATTTTCGAAAAAACGGTAAACACAATAAATCTCGCCAAACGTCTTCATCTTTTTAACCACTCCCTTTTCACCTCCCAGTAACTGCCCTGGACTGCCCCTTACTTTTCTGTTACCATGCATCTTAATTTGATCTGCAAAGCAGAATACATGTGTGTTGCCATTAAGGGGCAAATTTACTAAAGGAAATTTGTAAAAAAATAGGTGAATTTGTATCCAGAAATACACTTATTTTTGGCATTTACTATCCCAAAAATACGGCAATTCGTATTCGTATTGATAGCATATCAATATGAATACGAATTGCCGTATTTTCGGGATAGTAAACGCCAAAAATAAGTGTATTTCTGCATACAAATACACCTATTTTTTTACAAATTTCCTTTAGTAAATTTCCCCCTAAGTTGCACCACACATGTATTCCGATTTGCAGATCCAAAGGGTAGACAAAATACACTCCGCTCATGCAACCCATTATTTAAAAATGGGTACTCTTTACCTAGGACGGCGCCCATCGCGGGCATCGCGTCCATTGCATGCACTAAAGTAACGGGTGCGACGCGACCGACGCGATGCCCGCGATTTCCTATAGGGATCAATGTTAAATTTTTCAATGGACCCGATTTTTCAGTTCAATGCCTCAATGCCCGCGATTTTGCCATAGGAAACAATGTTAAATGGGCCACAGAGCCCAAATAGGCACCCTTAGCAGTGAAATGTCCCCCACAATTGTTAACGACACCCCACGATCCACGTGAACCCGAAGCGTGGCGAGCGCAGAGAGCCCGCGAGGGGCGGCGGTACGCATCCTCCGACCTTTTCATACCCCAACTATCCACGTCGGCGTGGAGTTGAGAATAGAATAGTGTGGCGAGCGCAGCGAGGGGACGCGGATACCTGTGAAGGCCGCGTAGGGCCGCGTTTACCTGTGAAGGTATCCGCGTCCCCTCGCAGGGCTCGGTGGCTCGCTGCGCTCGCCACACTATTCTATTCTCAACTCCACGCCGACGTGGATAGTGGGGGTATGAAAAGGTTGGAGGACGCGTACAGCCGCCCCTCGCGGGCTCGCTTCGGTTCGCGTGGATCGTGGGGTGTCGTTAACAATTGTGGGGGACATTTCACTGCTAAGGGTGCCTATTTGGGCTCTGTGGCCCATTTAACATTGTTTCCTATGGCAAAATCGCGGGCATTGAGGCATTGAACTGAAAAATCGGGTCCATTGAAAAATTTAACATTGATCCCTATGGGAAATCGCGGGCATCGCGTCGGTCGCGTCGCACCCGCTACTGTAGTGCCCGCGATTTTTTACACGCGATGGACATCGTGGGCGCCGTGCTAGGTAAAGATTACCTAAAAATGTTTGCGTCCTACTATTTTTATTTTGAGGTCCCATCATCATTTATTGTTATTAAGGCCAGTATCCTAAGTAACATTGTTTTTCGCAACTTTTTCGCTATTTTTCCTGATGTTTTCCCAATCTTTTTTTATTGGGCTATCCCATTAGGATCACCTGATAATAAACACAAATTCATCAGTGAAACCTGTGAGGTTTGGGCAGCCGCAGTCCTGTTTTCAGGAATTTAGCTTCACCTTAAAATCCCAGATAAGCTGAGGCACACGCAGGCTTATCGCAGCTAATTGGATAGTCCTGGCTTGTCTATTAGCGGCAATAGATTACTGCCCTAAGTCTAATGTAGCTCATACACTTATGAGATATAGCATGCAATCATTCGATTTCAACCACATCTGTTCGATAAATTGAATGATTGTATGCATTTTTTAAGGACCATGCGGCGCGATGCGTGAACCTCCCTTCGAATGTTGCGTCGATAAGATAGTATGTGCTGCACGTAATATCTATTATATTGCAGGAACGGTCGCATGAGGTTTTTAATCCGCAGTAGGGGGGGGGGCGGAAGGACTGCTTTTGTCGGGTTTAGGGAGAGGGGGCCGGAGTGACCGCTTGTGACATCCACCTGGGTAGTTTAGCACTGTGAAGGAGCGCTAGTGGTCAGCGATGGTGGCAAAATAAAAAAAAAAAAAACAGTTTAAACCACTGGGCAGCCCTCTGATTGGTTGAGCTCTCTCAACCAATCAGAGGGCCGCCCAGTGTTTAAAAAAAATCTAATTCTGCCGCCGTCTGCTAGTGCTCCATCACAGCACTACGCTACTCCACTGCCCTCTTAAAGCACCTGATCGCACTTTGATGTCTCGACACATCTGATTGCTAAAGGGTAGCCATTAGCCCTCCCTACATGCCTACAAATATGGTTTGAGAAAGGGGCAGACTAGATGGGCCAAGTGGTCTTATCTGTCATCAAATTCTATGTTTCTATGCTATGAGTCTTCCCTAAATAACGCTTAAATGTTCCTCAGACTTCCCCACATGGCAACAAATCACCCACATATTCCATAGTACCCATCAGATCCCCCAAAGATATCCCCACATGTCCCTCAGATAAGCTTCGCATGCCCACAGGCCATCCTGTGTGTACTTTTTATAATGCACATCAAATCCTGCTAGTAGATGACTGTCCATATCCTGTGGAAGTTGCATAGTCAGGTAACGGTTGATGTGTGAACACAGCACAAAGTTCAGAGATTGCTCTATCCCACTGATTTTACACTCATGCAAACTATTCCAGAGCTAACCCCCTTCTACCCAGTGGCCTCCATTTCCCCAGTTGACACTACACATATATTCCAGCAGCACTCCCTCTCCTGTTTTGCCCAATTATCTGTGTTCTACCCTTTGACATAAATCAGGGGTAGGCAACTTGTTACACTCCAGGATGCTATGGTACTACACATCCTAGCATGCCCTGTCACAAATTTAGCGTGCACAAGTTTGGCATTGCATACAGAGATGTGTAGTCCCACAGCAGTTTGCCTACCCCTGATAAATAATGACACACCACCAGCGGCAGCTGCTGCCCACGGACTGCAGGGGCAGATGGCCAGCACATATAAGCATTCATCTAAAGTTGTATGGAATATCTATGCTGGCTGCCTTATCCCAGGATCAGCAGTTATAGGACACAGGCTTACAGTGCTCAGCCGGCCTTTCATCAATAAGCCTTCCCCGACTCCTGAGATACTAGCCAATGGGAATTTCTGGGTGGGATTTCTCTGTCCCGTGCTGCAGCAGCGGCTGCTGATCCCCGGGTAAGGAAACCAGTATGTTTATATGTGTATTTGAGGTGGTCTTGCATTTAAGGAAGCAGGACCTTTTATAGGTAATTTTTCACATTAAATTAGATTTATACAATTTAAGTGGTTGTGAGGACTAGACCATGGTAATTATGATCCTAATTCGGACCTGATCGCAGCAGCACAGCAGACGATTATCGATTAACTGTGCATGCGTATTGGCCACAATGCATGTGTGCAACGCCCGCTAGTGAATAAATCCAGCAACTTTTTTTACTTCACTTGCCATTCGCAATGTAATTGATAGGAAGCCGCAGTCTGTTGTTGGTAACCACCTGATTCATAAGAGTGACAAGAAAACTCTAGGCATGGCAGAAAAACCACTGGGAGTGTTGGGGAAAATGCAGGTGTGCCCAAGCGGTTTAGAGTACAGTGTGTGACGTGTGCTCCGGGCTCGCATTTGGCTGATTTCATCACTGCCACCGAGTAATACAAGGGCTACTCTGCGCTTGCGATGACTGGGGCCTAGTGTAAAAATCATTCAATGGTGAGCGACGGTATTTGGACAGATTTACACAGATGCAAATACTTTGCTAGCCATACTCCTCTATTCACACAATGGGCACATTAATTGGCTAGGCAAGATTTCATCTGGTGGGGTGGCATCTACCTGAACACTGGCCGCTGCAAATTCCCGGCAGTGTGATCAGGTGTGACTAATAGTGTGTACACACGGTTCGATATGGCTTCCGATGTTGACGATATCGTCAACATCGGAAGCCATATCGTATACATATCGCATACTGATTGTATGCATTGTAAGGGCTTCCTAGCCCGATGCGCGCTCCCGTTTAAGGAGAGATCGGAGGGGAGATAGAGTGGGCAGCACACTCTATCTAGCACAAATCGCAAGCATATCGCATGCATCGTATGTGCCTTGCGATATGCTTAAGATGCGATGTGCTATACGATTTCCAGGGCCCTATCAGTCATCCTGTTGTTAAGTCAAAATCGCTTAGTCAAAATCTTAAGCAAATCTTAAGGCACATAGGAAATCGCATAGTAAATCAAATAGGAAATTGCATAGCAAATTGTATGGTAAAAAGTCAAAATCTTAAGCATATCTTAAGGCATATCTAAAGGAGTAGAGAAAAAAAAAAAAAAAGGGAAAAGTAAAAATCGGACAAAACATCGAATCGTACATCGGATCGCACAGAACATCGAACCGTGTGTACACACTCTAAGGCCCTATGTGCTGATATGCAGTGGAGACCTGAGAAGAAGATGTACTTTTACACATACGGTAACTGCATATTGCATGTCCATCTGAATGTGATTTTACACATAAAAACAGCACATTAATGTCTTGTATAAAAGATTTTATTTTAATAATATAATTTACAGGAGATATGTTAAATAATATATACTTACATATTGATGAACATTATCATCATTATTTTTGCTAGTTAGCTATAAGAGTTTAAGATACAGTAGGATTGCTAATGTATTCTAAGTATATTAAAAAGGCTAACATCTCCTCAGCTCTGAAGTGAAGCACTGCCAGTGACCAGTAGAGGCCACTCAATGGACCAAATTACTACTTAACAGAAAGTAAACGCAAAATGATCTGTTTCAAACTTCCTGGACATGAGGAGAGGGAGCTGTGAAGACAGAGATTAGAATAGGAGCAGATAGGAACTTAAAAATGTATACATTTATAAAATAAGCATGCACATATGTAATAATAGTTCCCTGAAATTACATTCTTCAGGCTGAAACCTTCTCTGCAGTTTGTCTCCTGGAACCAGGAAGGGTGGAAAACGGGTTTGTGTTCTGTCCCACCTGTTGGCCATTCCCACTCACTACTGGCACTAGCAAACAACACCTGTGTGAAACCAACATTTCTAGATCTCAGAGACCGATTTAATAGACTGTACAGAAAAAAGGTATGTATGTATGTATGTAAAGGCTAGCAATAATTCCAGACATGTTTTAGTGCATAAGGAGGTGCTATTGTTATTGAATTCTAGAGGTGTACCAGTATGAACCTGACATTTTTGCTTTTTATATTGCCAAAATAAATTTAGATGGTAAAAATACACTTTCAGTGATGTACTATAAGTAGACCATAGTTTAATATTTACACTATCTATATGTAATTGCTATTTTTAAAGATAATGAAGCAAAATGATTTACAACATAAGCAGCCATATTATAATTCATGGAATTTGTGAATGATTCTCCTAGTTTGGAAACAGAGATAAATGACTTGAGAGATTATATATAGATATATAGAGAGAGATTATTATTTATTTATATATATATATATATATATATATATATATATATATATATATATAATACCCAATTGTAAAGTGCAAAGGAATATGCTGTACTGTAAAAAAAACTAAAATTAAATAAATTTGTGTGTGTGTGTGTGTATATGTGTGTGTATATATATATGTGTAGTGACTTGATATAAAGATGCAGAAACATTTAGTGCCACCTGACAGGGCATACAACAGTTACTCTAGTCTTTATATGCTTGTACACAAATATGAACAGTATCAGATACGTTTTCGAGACTGCTGTATTTTAGTTTCATATTTCATTATCCTAGGCTCACCTCCACCATTACTTACAAGTGGATGGCATGGAACAAAGCTGTTTTACAGAAGCCTTTTCATCTTTATCATCGTTAATCGAGGAGTACAATCAGCTTGATGCATTGAAAGGTGTATGTGTACCTGATACGCCTAGACTTAACATAGCCGTATAAATATCCTTTTCTGTTTACTTTTTGTACTTTTTAAAGCAATCATAGTGTATAATTGAATTAGGGTGTGGTATGGATTCCGACGGTCAGTATACCGACAATGGAATCCTGACTGCCCGTACTTTGCCAGGGGGGTGACCGCAAAAAAGCCCCTTGTTTGTTTGCTGCACTCACCATGGTGTTTGAGGGAGAATAGCACCTGTCAGTAGGGATCCCGACTGTTTCAACAATCAGGATTAGGATGTCGGTATACCGACCATCGGAATCCCGACTTTCTGGATGTCATTCTGCGCCCGCTCATTACATATACTGTTCCAGAACTGCATGTCATATACATCAACATTGCTTATTTTGTCTCGCACCCATGGAGGTGCACATGAAACGTTGCCATATTGTACCTACGTCATATGGAAAAATTGTGCCAAGCTAAGCATTGTGGCATTGCTCAGCGGCACATCACCTGTACTTGAATTGACCCCTAAAGAACATATATTTTATTTCTATAACTAATGAAGTGATTTTCAACGTAAACATTTTTCATGTACTTTTTATAATACTTTAAAATGGATAATAAACATTGGATAAAGAACATGTAACTACCCTTCAACCAGTGATCAGAATATTAAATAAAATAAAATTATATTATCTTAACTGACATAGCTAAATAAATTAGAAAAAATTATATTTTCTATATTTAAAAAAGTTTCATGCTTGAAACCCCATTCTAACTATTATACCGTCTTTTTGTGTCAAGCAAGTGGTAAATTTACTAATGTGCCAGTTTAAAAAAGTGGAGATGTTTCCCATAGCAACCAGATTGTAGCTATTATCTTCTAGAACAGGGCTGGGCAACACCGGCCCTCCAGATGTTAATGAACTACACATCCCAGGATGCTTTGCATTAGTTTTGCTATATGGCCATGCTGAAACTGATGCAAGGCATGCTGGGATGTGTAGTTCATCAACATCTGGAGGGCCAGTGTTGCCCAGCCCTGTTCTAGAAGATGCTCGATAAATGATAAGTAGAATCTGATTGGTTGCTACAGGTAACATCTTCACTTGGATAAACCCGTACTCTGGTTAATATACCACAGGAGATTGCAAATCTCCTCCTCTGGATTTCATTAAGTAAACACAGGTCAGTTAATCTATTTTGCTGGTTCACAT
Organism: Crinia signifera; assembly: GCF_055691185.1. Taxonomy (NCBI): domain Eukaryota; kingdom Metazoa; phylum Chordata; class Amphibia; order Anura; family Myobatrachidae; genus Crinia; species Crinia signifera. The sequence continues at coordinate 166,365,398 of NC_139219.1, forward strand.
TCACATTTTAGAAATTCTGAAAACATTATTCGCTGGGAGTATTTGAGTTGAAACCCTGGGTGTAATAATTCTGCAACCATGTACTTTGTTCTACCCCAGCATTGTTGGTCAACTGGTATTTTGCTCAGAGCCCAGTCTTTGATAGAAACACTGACCCCAACTTCTCTCAGACTTTGCTTTGGACAGAGTGATCCAAAGCAGTTTGTGTTTTCTGTTGAGGGATCATCTCAGCCTCCTTACACGTTTACGTAATGATTTGTACAATCTAGACTTAGATAGCCTTAATAATGCAGACTGGGTATAATTGTAGAACATTATTGAAAGTTGAGCAATATAGTTTAAATTGACATATTTTGTATCTGCAGTATTAAACCTAAAGTTTGCAATAGTTTTTTTTTTTTATAGTTACCATCCTGAACAAAATAATGTTGTCGTTTATTAAAATATATATTTTAAAAACAGTAAATAGTGATTTATATATATTTTGTATACATGAAACGCTAAACATTTTATTTGTAAAAGTTTGATTGTATAGTATTGCATAAAAACTTATTTTGTTACTTTGTGAGTTACTTATTTGTGTACATTTTCAAAATATTAAGAGCCAGAGGGGCTTATAAAGGGGTGTACAAACGCTTCGATTTTGAGAGGTTTTCTATGCAATTTTGCTTAAAGAAGCAAAATCGAATAGAAATTGAACAGTTTTAAGACTCTTTCAGTTCACATTCAGGGGTAGATTTATTAAGTGGAGATAAGGGGCATATGCGCTATCCCCATGCGCTAAAGCAGGGGATAGCGCTTCCCCTTATCTATGACACCCGCTGAGCGGGTGACTAGCGTGCGGCGGTGTGGGGCAGGAGGCATAGCGCAGCTACGATATTTCGTAGTGCTCGCCTGCCTCCTGCCTAATTTATGAACGGTCAGCATCGCTGACCGTTCTGCCGCCTGCAGCTATCGACTTCGAAAGCTGCAGACGGCGATGCCATATGCCTACAGCAGGGACAGCGATGTCCCTGATGCTGGCTCTGAGCTGCGCTGGGGATCTCGCGTGAGTAGCGAGGTCCCGCGTATGCGCAGTCCAGCCGGCCGGGGAGAAGCAGACAGCGCGTCAGTGTTAAATGACGCGCTGTCAGCTTGAGGGGACATCGCCGGAGGGGGGAGTTAGCGCTCCCCCACTCCGGCGGCAAGATCTTAGTAGATCTTGTCGGTGTCCCCTCCTGCTTCGCCTCGCTAATGAGGCGAAGCAGGAACTGTTATAGCGGCGCGATAGGCGCCGCTATAATAAATCTACCCCTCAGTTCGATGCGCGCTCCCGTTTTCTCTATATCGAATAGAAAAATAGACTGTGCAGGCAAGGAAATATTGAATTCCATCCACTACATCAAATTACGTACACTGTGCCTTGAATGCAAATCGATATAGAATGCAAAAGTGCACATTGATTGTGAAATCGAATGAAAAGCAAAGGCCAAATCGAAAGGGGATGGAACTGGGGAAATCGAAAGCAAATCTATGCTTGTATACACACCTGGTGATGGAACAATTGTGGTATCTAGCACTACACCCACATTACAATAATCAGAAAAAAAGGGAGATAACAATGGTCCTTCTGTATTATGAGAGTCTTTCAGTTTGAGATTAACGTGACGTGGTGACAAATCTAGTTACCCAGTCTCTCTATCTATCTATCTATCTATCTAGTATCTAGACAGAGAAAGATCTGCATTTACATCCGGATCAGGGGCAAATTTAGGGGTTCTCTTTTAAGATCCAATCTTTTGGCTATGAAGGTCAAATGAGAGCACTCTCCATCATAATAATACATCAAGAATCAGGCTTTGCCTGCTCTTAGCCTGCATCGTAAGCATGACAACAGAAGCATGAGTTTGACTGGAGAGAAGTTCTGAAACCATCTCATCTCCTATTTTACAGGTACATGAATCCCATTTGAACATCTGATGCTTTCATTTAAAGAACAGTCTGCATTGTGAATTGTTTTGTTACTTGGAGCCTGCAACTTCCCCCTTCCACTAATTAGCCTGTTGAGGAATTTGTGCAAACACCAGCCCCTCCCCCTGTACCAGCTGACCCAAACTTTCCTTTAATATTGGAAATGTTTGCAAGCCTGCTTTAAAGGCTTTGCCTGCTCTTAGCCTGCATCGTAAGCATGACAACAGAAGCATGAGTTTGACTGGAGAGAAGTTCTGAAACCATCTCATCTCCTATTTTACAGGTACATGAATCCCATTTGAACATCTGATGCTTTCATTTAAAGAACAGTCTGCATTGTGAATTGTTTTGTTACTTGGAGCCTGCAACTTCCCCCTTCCACTAATTAGCCTGTTGAGGAATTTGTGCAAACACCAGCCCCTCCCCCTGTACCAGCTGACCCAAACTTTCCTTTAATATTGGAAATGTTTGCAAGCCTGCTTTAAAGGCTTTGCCTGCTCTTAGCCTGCATCGTAAGCATGACAACAGAAGCATGAGTTTGACTGGAGAGAAGTTCTGAAACCATCTCATCTCCTATTTTACAGGTACATGAATCCCATTTGAACATCTGATGCTTTCATTTAAAGAACAGTCTGCATTGTGAATTGTTTTGTTACTTGGAGCCTGCAACTTCCCCCTTCCACTAATTAGCCTGTTGAGGAATTTGTGCAAACACCAGCCCCTCCCCCTGTACCAGCTGACCCAAACTTTCCTTTAATATTGGAAATGTTTGCAAGCCTGCTTTAAAGGCTTTGCCTGCTCTTAGCCTGCATCGTAAGCATGACAACAGAAGCATGAGTTTGACTGGAGAGAAGTTCTGAAACCATCTCATCTCCTATTTTACAGGTACATGAATCCCATTTGAACATCTGATGCTTTCATTTAAAGAACAGTCTGCATTGTGAATTGTTTTGTTACTTGGAGCCTGCAACTTCCCCCTTCCACTAATTAGCCTGTTGAGGAATTTGTGCAAACACCAGCCCCTCCCCCTGTACCAGCTGACCCAAACTTTCCTTTAATATTGGAAATGTTTGCAAGCCTGCTTTAAAGGCTTTGCCTGCTCTTAGCCTGCATCGTAAGCATGACAACAGAAGCATGAGTTTGACTGGAGTTTGGACTGGATTTGGACTTACACCCGCACATGGCATCATTTTATTTTTCACCAATTACCATCTCTCTCAGCCTCTAAGCCGATGAAAGCTATGTATTTTCTTTGTTTACTGTCTCTTTACAATGATTTGTACCATGTACCTCCGTAACCACTGTTTGCAAAGCCTGTATGCTGTACCATCACTAGTTGCACACCCGTTGAACAACAAGCTGGCAGGGTGTGCCAGCTTTGGAAGAAAAGTGCTGCATCCGGTTGAACTCATGCTTCCGTTGCCATGAAAATAATATTATTACTGCTGCCTTTGAGCAGCATGATCAAGATGGCGCCGCTGATGGCTGCCTAGGAGCTGTGCAGCTCAGCCAAATATGTTCCATGTGTGATAACTGTACTGTCTCTCTGCTTGTATTGTTACCTACCTGGCTGTTTCTGTGACCAGTGGCGCCGCTGATGGCTGCCTAGGCGCTGTTCAGCTTGGTGGGTATGTGCTCCCTATGTGATAACTGTACTTAATGTTACCTTCCTGGCTGTTGCAGCGACCAGTGGCGCCGCTGATGGCTGCCTAGGCGCTGTGCAGCTCGGTGGGTATGTGCTCCCTATGTGATAACTGTACTTAATGTTACCTTCCTGGCTGTTGGCAGCGACCAGTGGCGCCGCTGATGGCTGCCTAGGCGCTGTGCAGCTCGGAGGGTATGTGCTCCCTATGTGATAACTGTACTTAATGTTACCTTCCTGGCTGTTGCAGCGACCAGTGGCGCCGCTGATGGCTGCCTAGGCGCTGTGCAGCTCGGCGGGTATGTGTTCCCCACATGTAATGTCTTAATGTAATGTATGTAATGCCTTCACCCCCCCACCTTCATCCCTGCTTGATGCTGCACTGTAAATCCACAAAAAATTCCTAGTGTGCGCAAGCATACATGGCCAATAAAGTTGATTCTGATTCTGAGAATCAGGAATACATCAACGTATAATTTCAGTATTCATTAGCTACTGTTTGGCTGTATAGCGTATGCCTCTTAATGACCAATTTTCCTGTTTTTGCAATGCTTTGATCCAAATGGAAATGTATCTCTAATTATCCAAGTGGGTTACATATTTCAAGAAATACATTGTTAATCCATAGTTCTTTTTCCACAATTGGTGCAGCCTGTCTTAGTTACCCCTACATGTAATTTTAGGTCTCACAAGTGTTTCTTCAATTCAGTGGAATAGAATATAGACACTATGCACACATTTATAACTGCACAGGGTAACAAAATATTATTTCCTATAGCTAATAGGAAAAGGTTCAGTATTAACAATCTGTTTCTTAATTCTTCCTTAATAAATTACACTCACTGGACAATGATCTTCAGATTCTGATTCATTTCACAAAATATGGAACCCTTGGGTAGTCTCTCAGCTCACCCCCTCCCCTATTGCCTTGTAATAGCCAACTACTGTATATGTATTCACTTACTCATGTTCCTATCCTAAGGATCCTTGGGGGCCATACCCAAATAGAAAATCTGCACCTGCTATAAGGCTGGTGTAAGTTTTAATGATGCGAACAATGGTGGAGTCCGAAGGTGTACCAGATGGTATTACAGTGCCTACAGAATGTAAAAGTGGGGGAACTCAGTCCTTGCACATTCATACACACAGATGTACACCAGCAAAAGCTTTTGTATTGGCATCTGCATAGTCATGGACTGCAAATAGACGCAGTGGCAGTCGCATCTGTGTCCACATCTGAATCAGGCCTATAAGCGAACTAAGATGCAAGTGAGGAAAAAGCAGCTGTGCAATGTACCTTGCTATATAATTCTTGCAGAGGTTACCCTGCAGCTCAGTACAGTGAGGATACCAGGCTAAATAAGTTCCTGTATGATTACTAAATACTTAGCATTGGGTACATTTATAGCCTTTCATTTTCTGGTCCCTGATTTTTTATTTTATACTACAATTTCAGTGTCACATCTACCTACAATATTTACATGATGAAGTCAATCACAAGATTTTAAGATGAGCAAACATGTCTCCTGGGTCAATGCAAGTCTTTTGGCAAACACAAGATGTGATCCACATCATTTTCCAGGTAAACGAGCCTGCGTTTGGGCAATGGAATTGGACCATTATCATTTTAGATTTGTTTGGTATGCAGCATCTTCGATCCGTGCACACGCCACAGTAAGTGGGACGATAAATTTGCGGTGTGGAACACTGGGATAAATTCAGTTTAACAGGTTGAGGATCACGGAAGGTAGGCTGGCAGGTTTTCCCTTTCGGAATCTGTAAATGAAAAGGTATCCTTTAAGTCTGTAGTGCTGTTTATAAATTGTACTGCAAGCTAATCATGCGCTACGTTCAATTATAGGGGCGGTGAAGTAACATTGTATGACAAAACACAAATATTTAAAATATACAAAGTAAAGTTCAGACAATGATATTAGGAATGCTGCATTTCCTCACAAGAATACCACAGTGCAGTCCTGCTGATAAGCCAGTTGCACCACACTTTTGGTGCCGTTGTCAGTGACATACAGTTGCAGTATATTACACAAAGGCCCTTATTCTAGTTGATTTGGACGGATGCGTATTTTGAACAGGAACTGAGTGTTCTTAGCCCCGCCTACCATACGGATTGCTCACACCATCCGAATGCGGTAAGACGCTGAGCATACGGACCGCGAGTGGATGTTTCATGTGAACACCTCCTCCATCTGTGGGAACCTCCCCCATCCTCTGATGGTCGCCGACCATCGAATGATGGACCGAGTGGTCATGCAGCACCGAGTCCTCCTGAGCACTCGCACATTTTCCGTGTGAAAGCAGGGATATGAGCGGGCAGCTGACATCCGGGCTATGTCAGTTGTCCACCCCCCACACGTGTGTCACGGGCGCATTACCATGCGTACGCCCAGCTTTTTCATGGGAACGCCCATGAAACGTGGGGTGTATGCATATGTAATGAGCCCAAACAGCCCTTCATGCCCCTCTCCACCCCCTGCTTGAATGGTTCCGTACGATCGTTTTCTGCACGGACCACACTCCATGTTCGGATGTGCGAGGTGTTCGCAAATGCACAGATACGCCTCTGCACATGCGCAAATACCAAACATCGGCCATCCGACCCAATCAGAATAAAGGCCAAAGTGTGTACAGTATGTGTTCCTTGACCCCATGAGACATAAATGAGGGAGCCTTGCTCTGCCTCAGTGTTCTAGGTGATGCGCCGTATCAGCACAGGGCTAATGAATACCTGGGAGAATGAGCCAATAAAAGGTTGAGACAGAATGGGAATCCCCTATACCGTTCAGTGTGTATACCCAATACACATTGCCGGTGTAAGGCTTCTCAGCACCCTAGGCAAAACTTCAGCCTAATCCCCCCTTCCCCCCTTACTGCCACCAATACCCACTTTCCAACTCATTTAAAGTATACTTGGCGAACATTCCAGAATGGCAGGGAGGCTACCAAAAATTGTGTGGTCCTCCCAGCCCCCTGGAATGGAGTGAAAGTCCCCTGCTTTCCCTGGAGTCTCCATTTGCATTTGCCACCCACAACAGAGTACAAGGAGGAGGGGGCAGCAAAGTACGGAATTAAGCCCCAAGGGAAAGTATGGAGGTGAAGTCTTACAAGTTCCACAGCAGCCATCTGCATTAAGTACAACAAGGATCTTCAGAGACATCCTTGATTTTTTGATTGGCAGACTTGGTGGCGCCCCCCAGATCTTGGCGCCCTAGGCAGCTGCCTAATGATAGAGCCGGCCCTGCAAATACGTGCACCCCCTTGATGGTCACGTGACATCTGATTTATGTGCTGCACATCATCACTTGCTGAAACCCCAACAAGTTATCACAAACTGGCCACCACAAGTGTGGTCCGCAGAGCGCACATGCACAGTAGCAGGGGCACAAAACAAGTGATGTGACTTCTAAAAGGATGGGAGGCAGTGGGTAATGGGAGGTGGAAGATGGTGACGGCAGTGGGTGTTTACTTAATGAGTTTTCCCCCTGCCCCCACCCCTTCACAGACACATTCCATAGATTATGCGCTTAGATCTCCACACCTCACCCCCCCCCCCTTCTCCCCTGCTATTGCTTTCCAGAACCGCTCCTCCTCGTGCCCATGGATGACCCACCATGCTGCACTTACTTACAAGAGGTTCTTCACAGATTCAGAGTCTTCCTTATTGAGAGCTGGCTCCCCTGAGTCTGACTGCATTAACTGTATGTTTCCTACAGCTCAGAAGCCCCAGGACACAGAAGTGCCCTCACTGCGAGCTGTATGGGTGCAGAGCTGCCTGTTGACTCCTTGAATCTCTAAGCCAGTGATCCAAGGAGTCTGGCTGAGAGATCAGTGGAGTCATTAGACTGACAGTTATCAATATGGTGTTGCAACCCCATGCTGAGATAGTCAGGACCTACTTTGGGGTCGCAACTCACAGTTTGAGAACTGCTGTTCTAGAAAATGAATGATTTAAATCCACATTAGCTTGCAGGGACGTGCAGTCAGGGGAGGCAGGGGAGGCAGTGCCTCCCCTGTCATAAATGGTTAAAATAACTAAATAATACAAAGAAAATACTTATGACACATATTCTGTGTTATAAGTATTTGCTTTATATTATTTTAATCATTTTTACTACATCATTTTTTATTATTATTATTGGTTCGGAGGCATCGAGAGCTATGCCTCTGGCTCTCAATGTAAAATGTTCAGAAAGAGGGGGCGGGCAGGGGGCAGAGCCGAGCACCGGGCTGTAAAAGCCCATTAAAAAAGCTATAAAAGCGGCACCTATAGCAATGCCTCAGTGACAGGGACGTGCTTTTTGCCTATATCAAAGGACGCCCCTGTCACTGAGGCAAATGTGACTGGGCATCAGATGATCCTGAAGGATCCAGCCACCAATGAACAATCCTCAGCCACTTACCCACTCCCCTTCGTCTTCCCAGGCACCCGGCACCGGCAAACCCGCTCCCAGAATAGCACCTGACACTCGGCATCCACCGGGGGGAGAGGAATCGGATCCTGCGCTGCTGAATATGTCCGGCGCAAGTTAGCAATTTAAATCCTGCTGGTGGGGGGAGAGGGAGACCCAGCTCCAGGACAGGGAGACACAGCGCCGGGACAGGGGGAGAGGATCCTGCGCTGCAGAATATGTCCGGCGCAAGTTAGCAATTTAAATCCTGCTGGTGGGGGGAGAGGGAGACCCAGCTCCAGGACAGGGAGACGCAGCGCCGGGACAGGGGGAGAGGATCCTGCGCTGCTGAATATGTCCGGCGCAAGTTAGCACTTTAAATCCTGCTGGTGGGGGGAGAGGGAGACCCAGCTCCAGGACAGGGAGACGCAGCGCCGGGACAGGGGGAGAGGATCTGACACTGGGCATCCACCGGGGGGGAGAGGAATCGGATCCTGCGCTGCGTGCGCCCTTATGTCCGGCGCAAGTTAGCAATTGAGAGGGAGACCCAGCGCCGGGACAGGGAGATGCAGCGCCGGGACAGGGGGAGAGGATCTTACACTGGGCATCCACTGGGGGGAGAGGAATCGGATCCTGCGCTGCATGCGCCCTTACGTCCGGCGCAAGTTAGCAATTGAGAGGGAGACCCAGCGCCGGGACAGGGAGACGCAGCACCGGGACAGGGAGACCCAGTGACCGTAAGAGGAAGTCTGCACTGCGGGGGAAAAGGAGACCTGGTGCCGGGTGCGGGGACAGGAAGACCCGGCATCTGGAGGAGGAAGCCCTGGAGGATTTGGCGCTGTGAAAAAGAAGCTACAGTGGCAGGGGAGAGGGAGTCCCGGCGTTTTGGTGAGGAACCATGCACTGCTAGCCCCGAGAAGAGGAAGCGCTGCACTGTGAGGAACTGTATACTTTCAAACTTTTATCAATGCTGTGTAACCACTGCCTGACCTCCATCATCCCCCTCTAATCCTCTATAAACCCACCCTCTGGTCCTCTGTCATCCCTTTTGCTCTCTACAACCCCCCCTCCCCCCCCACCCCTTTCTGGTTCACTACCACGGCAGCCCCCTTTGGTCCTATATCACCACCACCCCCCACGGTCCTCTACCAGCCTACCCCCCCTCTATTCTTCTACCACTGCCCCCCTTTGGTCCTCCATCACTCCCCCTCTCATCCACTGCCATTGCTCTCATCCTATACCACCCTGTCATTCTCCCCTCAACCTCTACTCTTACCATTGACTTCTACCCCCTTCTCTCTTCTCCTTTACTACCAGCCCCCTCTACCCCCCTCTATAACATTATATCCTGATGAAGAACTGAAATAAATTGTTCGAAACGTTGATGTAATTCTGCAACTTTGACTACTGTTTTGTGGAGTGCCGCCCCCTGGACTCCTGTGTGCATCCCTTCGGGGACCTGGAAGGCACCGCAGCTTCTATTTACTGTCGAGGAAGTGCTGCTCTCTACTGTACATATATATATATATATATATATAGTGGGGGTCTTTACATTTTTAAGGCTTGAGGTTGGGGGTTAGGTGTGATAATCAATGTATTTGGAGTTGATATCAGAATGCCGGTGGTCAAAAGACCGCCCTCAGCATCCCAATAAAGAGAATCTTATCAGGGGCTCCACAAGTTAACCCACCATCCCCTACAGCCTGACCGTAACCCACCATCCCCTACAGCCTGACCGTAACCCACCCTCCCCTACACCCTGACCATAACCCACCCTCCCCTTCAGCCTGACTATAACCCACCCCTCTACTGCCTAAACCTAACCCCTGTATCCCAACACATAAACTTCAACCCCGCTGTGCATCCTAACCCTAACTCCCCCTCCTTATAAGTGCCTAAACCCCCCTCCCCACAACCAACCCTAAGTTCCCACACTAGTGCCTAAGCCTAACCACCCACTCCTTTCTCGGCCACACTCAAGCAAGCACAATTGAGGTGCAAGCTGTTGGTATGTATTGGTATATGTGTATATATATATATATATATATACAGTGGTCGAAGTGGAAATTTTGAAGTGGGGGTATGGAAATTTTGAAGTGGGGGTATGGAAAAGTAAAGAGTGAATATAGTGCGCACCTTCGGACACCCCCCTGTCCATCAACGTCCCCTGCCAGACTGCCCCGTTGTACAGGGGTATTACAAAAGCACAATATGCGCTGCTGAGTGATCAGAGAGCATCTTCAGATTAAAGTGGCGGTATGGCATACCCCCGTATACCGCCCCACTTCGACCACTGTATATATATATATATATCCTACACATGGGGAGTAGGCCCAGCCAGTGGTGCGGTGCTGGCATAATGGCCTCTGCCTTAAATGCCCTGGGCACCTCATAGGCTTTACCTGGCCCTGCACACTGAGGAAAAGTTACAGCAGCCACTGGGCACAGTGGAGTAGCTTCCTCCAGCAAGGACATCTGGGGTAATTGCAACTCATGGCCAAATATCAGCTCGTCGTGGCTGCCCTGCCAATCCTCCTAGATTGTGCTGCTTGTGTCCTACCCATTTGTAGCTACAGGTGAATATAAAGTGTTAAAGTACTACAGACTTTTCCTTAAAATGTTTGTAAACGGAGGTACCATTCTCTGCTGTGATAGATCGATAGATACGCCTGTATAAGTAACATTTAAACGTCTTTAAATACCCTCCCTAGTCGTTTAGTGTGTATTGGAGCTTAAGTCCAAGATGACCACCGCAAACTCTGGCTCTGATACTAGCCAGTGCCTCACCAGCCACTGAACTCACCGCACGTCACTGTTAGCTTACCTTCACACTGCTGACTAGAGTGATATTACATGGTCGCAGGAAGCAGAGTCTTCTGTCCTTTCTCATTTCACATTTGCTATTTTCATTGGTTATGCGTATAGATATCCCCATGCCACATGTTTTTGAGCATGGACTCCACTGAGTTGCCTGGACAAGACATTTTTTTTTCCAAACAAGTGGCAAAATCTTGTACACTGGAATAGAGTATAGAAAGTTTATTATGTTAAAAAAAACAATCCCCAATAGAAGAACTATCAAATACTTAGTTCTGAATTCAGACAGCTGATATCCTTATGCATGGTTTGATACCCATCCTCATTAGCATGCATTTACACCATCCCTATTTACTGTAGATTTTTTGCTGCAAAGCTGCACCTGAAAGCAGACATTTTACTCTTCTCGAGAACTCTTTATATCCAACAGTTCCATCAATACCCCTTCTATGATACTTTCTAATGTGAGCATGCCTGTTACACCCGTTACATGGAAATACGACTGAAATGTGTAGGCTTCTGCAGTACCTTATTCTTCCATACACTAGCGGGATACACACTATAAGATTTTATTTCCAATCTGACTGGTTGGAATGAAAATATGGTAATTTCTGGGAGCAAATCGCAATTGACTGTTTGCTCCCAAACATGGAAAACACAAAAATGGTCATTCAGACAAATTGGTTACATTAATTTATGCAAATGACTATTTTGCAGTTTATGGGAGCAAATGGTTGATTGTCATTTGTTCCCAGACATTTGGGTATATTCAACGCCCCTGACGGAGAGCTTTCTCTACATCTGCCTCTTACAGTGTAGTGCAGGGGGCAACACATGCATGTGCTCAAATGCCAAGCTCCGAAACAACATCTTTCATCAGTCACACCGTATGCTGTTCTCACAGCAAGTGGTGCCTCAATATTAGAACAACCAAAGTACATTTCTAATGTAGGTTTACAGATCATTCATTTCTCATTGATTGTGTATGATCAAATGAATGTATTTGAAAATGGTCCTGGCATGTTAACTTTTCAGGGCATTGAGTGTCAATCCAGTATATAATAATGTTACATAGCAAAAATATTAATATTAAGAAAACAGCAAATGTTAAAATGAAAACCAGTCTGTGATAATTTGTGAAAATCAAAAATTATTCGTAAATAAGACAAATACAGTAGAAACTTAAACACTCATTTGATGTAATAATAACTGATGCCACCACACTGGTGTTGATTGCATTCAGGGCAATGTGTTAGAGGGGTGGGATTTGTAGGATTATACTGTATTTGGCCAGATTTATAGGTGTACCTGGAAGGTAGACATTGGTTTAAAGATGTCAGAGCAGGAAGCAGGTTAGAAGCCCAGCAAATATCTGCAATACATAAAGGCATGTTATAATCTTGTTATTTTGTTTGCAAAATACATGTTTTCTCATGTTGTCATGATAAAAAAGCGAAAGCTGGCATAGGTTAAAGCATAAGACAAGTAATCTAAATACAATGTGGAAATTAGTTACCTTTCGCTAATTCCTTTAATGTACCTTTATGTGTTAACTGAATAACAAGTACATGGATATTGATAGGATTAGAATTTTTTTTAAACTATCCCTTTTCAAACCAAGTTTTTATATTATTCATATATGGTGGATCACAACTACAGTACTTACATCACAAGCTCCAATAGTACAGATAATTCTGACTCAAAGTACACATATTAACCTAACAATTGCCAAGTATTGGGATTTAAATGACTATACTGTAAACGCCCTCTGTATTGATTGTGTGTGTGTGTGTGTGTGTGCAGTGGCGGATTCAGGGGGGGGGCACCCGGGCACGTGCCCCCCCTGTCATTCATTTTGTAGATGAGGACCAGAGCTTTCCAACGAGCCCAGCCCCATGTCTCTAGCCCCCCGGGAACCAGAGATATCGCCTGGCAAAGCTGTAACATTTTTTCCCCATAGGATAATATAGGACCCGTCAATTCCGACCCCCACCCGGTTCTGACGGCTGCCAGTTCCCCCCCTGGCATCACAGGAGATTGTAGTTGATGTCATTCAATTCCAAATCGCTGGGCCTTCAATATGATACCAGGGTGGTCCATATCGGTCAATCGTTTCCAGAGATATAGCGTGTAAATCGATTTTTTTATTTTTGAAATGTAATTTCATGGCTGTTCATGTTCTTTGAGGGCAGATTACTCTGGAACCAAACGTTCCAGTTTCACTGGACCAAAATCATTCAAAGCCCAATCAAAAGTTCTTCAATATGATACTTGTCTCGTGTAAATGGGTCAGTTGGTTCCGAAGATATAGCCGGTTAAATGAGATACCTGGTTAAAGGGGGGCAGGGGTGGTTTTCTCTCCCCCCTCACACCAGAAAATGAAAGGACTAGGCTGGTGTAAAAGGGGCCAACCTGGGAATGCATTTTCTGGTGTGAAATGGGTATTATTTCAAATAGCTGGGATCTGCAGTGCTCGGAATACAGCCAGGCTCTGCCACTGTCAGTGGCTATCACTTCTGCCTGGCAGCGGCTGTCCCCCATTTACCGCGAGCATGTATTCCCCCTTGGCAATGAGCATGTAATCCCACATGGCAACGAGCATGGAACCTCTGGCAATGAGCATGGAACCCTTGGCAATGAGCATGTAGATAAGCAGCACTTACTGTATGTAGCATAATTTTATAGGCATTATGGTGTTTGGAATAATACATAATGGACATAATGGTGTGTAACTTAATGTGTAATGGACATTATGGTGTAAATGTTTAATGTGCGCCTTTGGTGGACAATGTCCCTGTTTATGAAGCGTATTGTGAATTTTGTCTTAATCTGTGTGGCATTATGTGAATTTTGTCTCAATCCGTGTGGCATTATGTGAATTTTGTCTCAATCCGTGTGGCATTATGTGAATTTTGGCTCAATCCATATGGCATCTTATGAATTTGGCTCAATCCGTGTGGCATTATGTGAATTTTGGCTCAATACATTTGGCATTATGTGAATTTTGGCTCAATCCATTTGGCATTTTGTGAATTTTGGCTCAATCAGTGTGCTATTATGTAAATTTTGGCTCAATCCGTGTGGCATTATGTGAATTTTGACACAATCCATGTGGCATTGTTTGAATTTTGGTAAGGGGCAAGTATAATGGGGTCTAGTATTTTGTAGCATAATGTGTAGAAGTTGTATATGGTGTTGTACACTACACTCAAGGACACGCCCCCTGTTGAGTGGCCACACCCCCTTTTCCAAAGCGCGCCTTCGGCGCGTGCACAACTACATCCTTCACTTTTGTTGCCATGGTGGGCCTATTTTTAATCCCATTCCCACCCTCTCTCTGCCGCTCTCTTAGCATGTACACAGGCACCACTAACACTGGCCCTCCCCCACCTAAACCCTCTTTTATCATGGTGCCCCCCCTGTCATTTTATCCTGGATCCGCCCCTGTGTGTGTGTGTGTATTATATAGTTGTCTAAATCAAGGCACTTCAGTTTTATTGCCCTCCAATACATTTCAGATAAAATTAAAAGTGAAGTAAGAAACAGCAAAGTTTATGCTTTTTTTTAGGAAAATTGTTTGTCATCATCAACTCCTGAACTACCGTTCAGAAAGCCCTTATATTGTCTAGCGTGTATGGGCCTTTAGATCTGATTTATGGTTCCCTTGATAATTTAAGGGTCACAAATAGGGAGATATTTCACATTGGAATTGTGTCTAATCAACACAGATAAGTTACCTGCAGACTTTGGAAGCACCTGCGTGACCCGGGATCCGTATGTGATTTTCATATGCCTGTTTGAACTGTTTTTCGCTTAACAGTTCTGATCCATCTGGTAATTACCCTCTTCTAGAGCCTATGCACAACAGTCTAGTGTACTTGTATGCCTACCCATATGTGTGGAATTTTTTTTAATTGTACCTGTTTTATGAGATCTTTTGGAAATTAAAATACAGTTTTATGCGATGATGTTCTATGTTTGTATCTTCACATATATTATCCCTTTGGTATTGTGATACGGATTCGCCCTTGTGGGGATACAAGAGGAAGTGCATGAGGAAATCCTGAGAAGGGAAGTAATTCATGCACATTATATAAGCGCTGGTTGAGGGACTGTTTCAATTTTCTATTACACATTACGGTGTGTGGTATAATATGTAATGGACATTACAGTGTGTGGTGTAATATGTAATGGGAATTACGGTGTGTTGTGTAATATGTAATGAGTATTACAGTGTGGCATAATATGTAATGGTTATTATGGTGTTTGACGTAAAATGTAATGGACATTATGGTGTGTGATGTAATATGTAATGGGCATTATGGTGTGTGGCGTAATATGTTATAGGCATTGCTGTGTGTGACAATACATAATCTTGTTGCAGTGACTAAGGGGCTCAACCAAGCTGTAAAAATATTGTGTAACATTGCAGGCTCAGCAAGGCTGTAACCAATGGAGCAAGTAAGAGATTTGGCATACCTTTAAAAAATATGTCGTGTGCTCCCCACTACATCCACCACCACCTGCTGTCATTTAACTGTTGTAACAATAGGTGAGGAAGGGGGGCCCTGCCTATTTTGTCAGTCCTGGGCCCCAACATTTCTGATGGCAGCCCTGGTTGTACCCACTTGTGAAGCATGTGTATTGCCTGCTGTTGAACCTTCTAAGCTGTGATGTGATTTGCCAAGCTGTAATTACCCGTATGCTGTTTATCTTTTGGAACTAAATATGGTTTATCTAGTGTATGTGATCCATTTTTGCAATACATTTGTAAGCAAAGACATACCGTCAGGGGACAAAAGCATACTACTGTAGTGAACTCTGATATATACTGTACACACATTTTATTTTTTTTTTTTCACACAGCAGGCGTGACAAGTCATTAAAAGAAAGCAAAGAATCAGAATGCCACAGGCTCTAACAACAGCTGTAGATACAGAACCTGAAGGATGTCAGACACAGGATGTTAGCATCAGTCCAGCTACCTTTGGTCACTCAGCCAGAAAACACAGTTTTTGGCAAAATATGGTAAAGCAACTTAATACTCTGATCACACAAATTATAACAAGCCTCTTCCTAACATCATATACCTTAATAATAATTGTAGCAATAGGTGTGCGTCAATAAAAGGGCATAAACTATAAATCATTTCATATTGTAAGTTACATAATGAATCAACACATCAAAACAAAACCCAGACATTTCTTACAGCATACAGTAATACGGGTATTTTCAGACAGTACACAACATGTGTATGCAATTTCTGCCTGGGCTGGCTAGAAGCAAGGATATACCTATGAGCTCTCATGCAAAAATCAGAAAAGAGTAAAAGTGAGATGTACAGTGATAGGTGCAGGAGATTACAGTCGGGATGGTCACTACTTGCCAGGGTGCTGCAGAAAGATGAAGCTCTAATGGGATGCTGCTTTTACATTGCAGTGGACTTTATATGGTATTTCTAGATGTGTTCCAACAAATGTAAAAAAAAAAAAAAAACATTTAAATGAGAAAAAGTACCACGTCATTTTTTTCTCTTCAATGCCACTTACCTTATTTACTATACTTATATTTTATTAAACATTAGTAAATATATCTGTGGCAATAGACAGTAAAAGCCCTGTCTATCCCTCCATCCAAAGAATTACTTGCAAATACGTGAAAATGAGTCTACTCATTGAGGTACAGCGGAACTCAATAAAGGGATTTCTAGCACACTTAAATGCTCCTAATTGCCGATGAACTGTGGTCTGCAGTAGGCGATGTTAAAGAAAGTATTTGAATCCCTTTAGTACATATGTATTAACAACACTTTTAGAGAAATCTTGTGGTATAGCTTTAAAAAAAAATGGGGGTTTAGTTTGCATTTAAAGGTGTTAGGAAGTCCCTATGTGATAATGATGATGCCAATAATTAAAAGTTAAAAATTTGAATATTAATAGCTGTTCATATTAACAAGTTTACATCTGTGTATTTACATGTATAAAATATAAATACCGATGTAAAGATTGAACAAAGGAAGCAAATACTTGTAGCATACCAGGTATAAATTTGTAGTCTGACGTAGTAGGGTCCTTCTCTAGAGCGCAATTGGACAGCTCAGATTTCTTCTTGGTGACATCTGTGGACTCAGCACAACGGCTTCCATCTTGCTTGGAATTGAGTAATGGGGTGCATCCAATTGTATCACTTATGCAAAGACATGTATAAAATGGACTTGGCTGAAATGCCTGGCCATTTTGATAAAGCACACCATTGAGTTCACATCCAACAGCAAATATATCTACAAGTTCAAAGATGTACAAATCAGTTACTGGCATGTTTTATGGAGTTCACAACACATCAAAATTATTACCCTTGCATTGTGTACACATGCTGTTTATTAAATGCTGGCTATGATTTTATGATTTAACACAATTGCCCCCACTATCCTACAGCCCAAACTTCTCTCCCTAGGAGTTCCAGAATCTACCTGCTCCTGTATTGTGGACTTCCTGATGACACGGAAACAGGTGGTTAAAGCCGGAGCCTTCACATCCACCATACGTACGATCAGCACTGGTGCTCCCCAGGGATGTGTCCTTTCTCCCTCTACACTAACGACTGCATCTCGAGTGACCAGTCAGTAAAAATAATAAAATGTGCTGATGACACCACCATCATCGGCCTAATCAAGGAGGCAGATGAGTCTGTATACAGATGGGAAGTGGACAGGCTTTCACAGTGGTGCGGCAGAAACAACCTGGACCTAAACCCCATTAAAACAGTCGTAGTAGACTTCAGGAGAAAACTTTTAAGGTCCCACTAGTGATTTCCAACAGAGTAATGTCATGGGTAAAGACCTTCAAATTCCTTGGGACAAAAATCTCTTGCAACCTCAGATGGGAGCCCAACATAACTTCCATTGTCAAAAAGGCCCAACAGCGGCTGTTCTTCCTGAGGCAACTTAAAAAATTCAACATTCCGCAGGGGCTGCTGCAGCTCTTTTACACTGCTATTGTGGAGTCTCTTCTATGCTCCTCTATTATAATCTGGTATGGAGGGGCCAATGAATCTGACAAACGAAGCCTGCAAAGAGCGGTGAGGACAGCAGAGAAGATTATTGGGACGGCCCTCCCCCTGTAAGGAAACAATACTCAAGCAGGGTCAAGAAGAGAACTGGGAAGATCGTGGTGGACAAACTCCACCCTGGCCATAACTTGTTTGATATTCTCCCATCAGGTAGATCAGTGGTTCCCATCCTTTTTTCTCTCCCGTACCCCTTGATTAGGCTTTTCATTGATAAGTTCCCCCTCCTCTCATTTTGAAATATGGACAATACTTAGCGGTATGCGGATCCTTATGCATGTCCTTATATTAAGGAGGAGCGGAGGAGTAGTATACAGCAAGGAATCATGCCCTTCTGTGTCTAGACACTGGTTGTGTACTATCTCCAGGATTCCCGCTACCACCAGTAGGATTAATGCCGCTGCTTCCTCCACCTTTGTCAGTGCTGGGCAGATGAAGGCTGATGTCTGAGGGCAGCATGGGAAGCTCCCAGTGGATTGCTGGTCAGGCATATGACACAACATGGTTTGTCTCCATGGCAATGGGTCTTCTTCAGCCATCAAAAGACCTTCTCATCGTCCGCCATTAACAATATTATATTCAAGTACCCCCAGCTGGTCTGCAGAGTACCCCCAGGGGTACTAGTACCCCAGGTTGGGAACCACTGAGGTAGATGCTTCAGGTCCATTCCTGCCAAGTCGTCAAGAACCGCAAAAAGTTTCTTCCCGATAGCTATTTAACTATTGAACAATGTACTCTAAGATACTGCTAATCTAAACATCTAACCGCTCTGTCTAATCTTGCAAATCATAACATGTGAATTGTCATTTGTATGCGCAACTGATGCAATGTATATATGTCCTGTTATCCCTCTTGTACCATGCTTAAAGTTCCTAGTAAATGAGAGTATACATGGCCAATAAAGGGATTCTGATTTTCAAAGTTTTAGTTTTGTATTACATTTACCAGTGTGAAGTGTACGTGCTCTACTATCAAATCAAATGTCAAAGGAAAACCTGTGGTTGTTATTGAGAAGATTCTGCAGCATTGCCCTTTCCAGAATAAATCTGTAATTACCTCTTACTAGAAAGGTGGGCCTGGTCACAGTATGTATAATAGGTAAACAGTCCCCATTTCATAATATGATCCATGTCTAGCCTATTCAGTATGGTGCTATAGCCGCATGTGTGGGGGAGCACAAAAACTTATTGGGACTTACAGTACTGTACCGCTCTGAGAGGTTCTCATACAAATTCTGAGCTTGAAACTGTTGTTTCTTACCAAAAATAAAGACCCCGGAGCTGTAAATTTCAGGACAATTAGATTCCACCACCATGTTTACCTATGTATAAGTGTTTCATTGACTAACGTATAATTTAGCACGCATGCTATGAACACCATTGAATTGAAAAACAAATCTTTATATTAATGCCAGAGACTTAATACACCCAACATCCCATCTTAACAAGAACTCATGACAGCAGACACACAATTCAAATTGTAATACCCATTAAACGCTGGGCGTACCCACAGGCAAGTACCCCTGCCCACCAGCCGCAAGGTTGGGTGCGTGCACCCAGTGAACGGTTTGTCCGCCATGGGCGCATGCACCCAGCATCTGCACATGCGCAGACGCAAAACATTGGCCCTGTGCGAACGAAGGGGCAGATGCGAATGGACCAGAATAAGGTGCAAAAGCCCAAGAACCCCTCCCCCCCCCTATTAATTATGAATGTGTTACCATTTGTAAACCATAAACCCAACTATTATAAAATCCCAAAAGAAAACTATATAGGAAGTTACTTACATTTACAAATTCCAACTTCAAATTTAGGTGAATCAGCGGAGTAGTCACAATATAGACCTCTATGGTGATCACAGACATCTGCTTCATTACAACTGTCCCCCAGCTGTTTAGCACAAATTTTACAACATCCACAGCCATCCTTGACCAGACTTACTCCCACCGTACATGTGTGCTTATGCGAGCATTTGCATGGCCAGTGACAAAACTCCTTGCGCTGAGTAACCGCGGTCTCTGCTGCTTTGTCCCCAGTCATCACGGAATTTACAGGTTCTTCAGCACTGGAAACAAACTGGAAGACATTACACTATATGAGAAAAAGGACAATGCTTTGATTGTATAGTACATGTACTTTTTCTTAAAACTGAAGTGATATTAAACTTCTTTCCTCAGTTACTTTCATCTGTGTCACCCAAAATGTCAAATGATGAATTGCGTTTGCATGAGAAAGACTATTAACAAAGACCCCCTTTCTGACCCTCCATTGGCCCCCTAGTTCAAATCGCACGATGTTGTAGCGTATCTCATGCTATTTGACATAGGTGCAATGTGATCTAGTACCAAACTCGCCTAGCACATATTGCCGTGTATAGGCACCATTACATTTTAATATTATCTACCCACTCTTTCAACTAGTTGGCTGGTTGTAATGAAAATCTGATAATGTATGGAAGCAAACTCTGATCAGCTGTTATCACCCAAACACTGGAATAAGGACAAAAACAGTCATTTGGACAAATTAGAAAATCTTTTTGATTTGACCAATTTGTCTGATTACTTGTTTTTGTATATGTTCTGGTGTTTGGGAGCAAATGGTCCATTGGCAATTTCTCACACACATTATCAGATTTTCATTCCAGCCAGCCAACTAGTTGGATGGTTACACAGATATTCTTAATCTGGGTACACATCTAAAAATGTATCTGTGCAACCTGTTTGGTGGGAGCAAAATTCTGGTAATGCATGGGAGCAAATGACAATCGACCATTTGCTCCCAAACACTGGGAAACAGATAATCGTCCATCTTTGCCTACTCGAATAGTTTCCTCTCCAGACTTCTCCTGGAGAGATTATTCAGATGGACAGTGATGGGGCAAAGCTACTTGCATCATTAGGCCCCACCCCTTGCTGGAATATTGCCACGATTGGTGGATATTTGCCTTAGGGGATTTTCATAGAGACACATCAATAGCCCCTCATAATTTAGGAGTGTGGCATTCCCTATATTAATCACCCAATTCTGCTAAATTCACTAGAAAGTGGATGTAATGTGGGAGGGATGCCCACTCTTTCAGGGGTGCAGAGGACTGTGTGAAAAGTTGGGTGTTTCTCCCAGTTTCTGAAATGGTCATTCAGACAACTTGGTTTAATCTGTTTGATGTAACAAATTTCTTTGAAGACTCCTTTTTTTAATCCTTTTTCCCTCATTTGTCTTATGCTCCAAGACATGACCACATCAGACAGATTGGACAGATAATTCTTTTGGTGCGTATCCAGCTTTAAGGTATAAGGTCATCTTTACTTAACAAATGCAAATGAGAGTTTTACTCCCAGAAATTACCACTACACTGACACTTATCGCCCCCTCCCGCCTTAAACAAATGACAGCATATGCCAGAAAATGAGCATTTAGCATATACAGTAGCTTCAAAACAGGCTGTAGCGTAAACTGAGGAAGTGTCATTGGTTTCTGCTGTGTTAGGAGTGAGTCTAAAAAACTATTTGTCAAAGCATCCTACTCAAAGTTTCTATGAATTTTTAATGATGGAATCTATGTACTGTAAAATGGTGCCAGCTTACTTGGTTAAAAAAAAGAAAAAATATATAAGCAGAAGAAAAATTCATTAATTTAAGTGATTATCCTACAGTAACATGTTGGCCATTCATTATTACATTTTTAAGAAGTCCAGAAATATGCAAATCCCACCAATGACGGCTAAAAGAGGGCAGGAAACAAAGTTTTTGCAGTAGGGAAAATGTCTGCCATTTCTGCAGGCTTTTTCTTCACGAACTACATTTAACCAACTGTGGTCAGATATACAGTACGTAAAGACAAATAATACTCTTAAAAAAAAAAAAACTTACCTGCTGATAGTATACAATAATGAGGGAGAAAAGGAGCCACTGCATGTTCTTGAAGCCCGAAATATATGTGAGTGATAAAAAGTCTGCGGAGCTGAATATGAGGCTGTACACAAAGCTCCCCTCTGTCTTCCCTGAGCACACATAGATCCTCACACACACACATACATTCAGGACTACAGTCATCTGCGTCATGTGCCCACAGGCTCAGGAGGCCTCACACTCATCTCTTTACTTTTCCTTTATTTTTGTTGAACTGTGTTTACAAAAACATTTAGTAATACAGGGTTCTATGTATTAAACCTTGAAGAGAGATAAAGTGGAGAGAGATAAAGACCAGCCAATAAGCTCCTACCTGCCAAGTTACTGGCTGTTTTTGATTATTGACAGTAAGGATATGGTTGGGAATTTATCGCTCTCTACTTTATTCTGTCTCCCAGGATTAGTACGTAGTTTCCTGAAATTATTTATATTTTACTTTAGATGACTTGCATAGGATATGATTATATCATTTATTTTATAATGCTTAGCATGGCTTGGTTTCATTTTTCTGTTTTAGTATTTGTTTAGTTTTGTTTTAGAAATGATTTTTATTATTACTATTATTATTATCATCATCATTAGTAGTAGTATAGTAATTATTTAGAAGATGCTAGAAAGTTCCACATTACCATGAAGTGGTTAATAGAGCAGGTCAACATAAAACATGGGGGAAGAAGTATTGAGCCTTAAAAAAAACTAGATCAACGCAAGGGTAATAAAGGAGGTTATTCTGGTTGGTGCGCCACGCTGTGCGGACATCGTACGAAGAAACGCCCACTGGTCCTCCGCATATGGACGGACTCACACTTTAAGAACAGGGCATGTTTACGGACGACATCCAAACCTTGCGTGTGCGGTGGACACACACATATTCTGCACGGTCTTACCGCGTCAGAACGGACGGGAACCTGCCTTTCAGCATATATTTGTGTGTTTTGTAATGGTCCATTTAAGCTGCAATGGTTCCAATTGAAGCAATGAAAAGAGTGTAATTAATGAGTAATGAGTAAAGGAGTGGATTGTATTGTGTTCAGCTGACATTGGTTAAGGTGCGGCCGTACTGATTGGGCGTTCCAAATGCATAGCGCATGACCGAGTGGTGTCCGCAAAGAAATACTTGCTTATGGACACCGAATATTTCTTGCCTTTTGGTTCGTTTGCAGTCGGTGTTCTGTCCGAATGCACGCCTACCATAATTAGTGCACTCCCTCGTGTACGCCCATGTTTACGCCCAGTTTAGCCCACTTTGAAACTACGCCCCTGTGTACTTACGAATGACGCCCATAATACGCCCATATTTCCCGAGTGAATGCGGTGCACATTTCTGTACAGTATTAGTAAGAACGAGTATGGAGACCTTGCGTGGCACATGCGCATAGCGTTGCCCACGCATGTGCAGAGGGCTAAAAAACGCCATCCGAAAGAATTCGGAAAATTACGCATTGGCCAGAATAAGGCCGAAAAAGTGTGATAAACATCCAGCCAATCAGCTCCTATCTGTCATACCATAAGCTGTGTTTGAAAATGGCAGTTGGGAGCTGATTGGCTGGACTTTTATCACTATTTATTGGGTATGGGTCATTGGGTCAACAGTATGAATGTCAACATATATTATTTGACCAGCAAAGGTCGACAGGGCTTAAGTCGATACATGAAATAGGTCGACAAGCCTAATGTCAACATGCACAAGACACAAGCACTAGGTCAGTAATGGGAAGATTGACCGTCAGAAGGTCTACATGATTTTTTCACTTTTTTTTTTTCGTGTCTATGAAGGCGTAAGTGGACAGGTGGACAAACAAAAACCCACAAATTGTGACAAACTCCAAACATTGATTATGCAAGAATGGGCGGCTAAAAGTAAGTATGTGGGCCAGAAGTTGATTGACAGCATGCCAGGGTGAATTGCAGGGTTCATACCAAAGAGGGCTCAGTACTGTAAATATTGACTCTTTGCATAAACTTAATGTAATTGTCAATAAAAGCCTGTTACACTTATAAAAATATGTGGTATCAATGTCATAGTAGATTGTATATATATATGGAAGGTGCACATTTTTTATGCAAATGTCCCTTGGCATTCAGATTTACTGCTATACAGTATGCTTAATATGGGACATTGACATATGAATGGGATGCTAACTTAGAACAGTACCAGAACAACTGTCACAACACTTATTTACATATATACTATAATCAAATGCATCATTGTTTCCATGAATAACTTGTATTCTAACCATTTGAGTGGCAAGTGAATTGATCAAAATTGGTGTGAAAATTGCAAGCAAACATTTTTATGCATCATAATGACCTGTAATGTTTACTTTATATTGGAAATGTAATCTTTTTTACACAACGTTTTTTGTTTGAATTTCTATAACAAATGTGGGCGACGCTGGCATTTATAGCTGCTATTTTGTACATCTCTCACAGAGATGCTGGACTCAAAGTGTTAAATGACTGGCCATGTGTTGGGGACATGCATAATCCTATATAAATATATGAACATTCCATGGTTCCATTAGCTTACTTACCTTAGTGTGATGAAATGGCTGAGCAGAAATGTCTATATTCACAACAAAATATATGTCTGTCCTTGGTAACATACTTTCTGGGGTTGATTCCGGTTGACATGCAGCGCTGTTACCTGCAGACATGTATTACCCCCCCCCCCCCCCCTCGCATGCTGTTTTGCATAAACATCCATTCACAGCCTACGGGGCCAAACCCACATCATTCGATGGTCACCGACTACCGAATGATGTGGAAGGTACACACAAAACTAAGACCCATGAAACATTGGGCTCCCAGTGAACACTCTGTTTTCCGTGCTTGCTCGCACACAGTGCATGCACAGTTGCAAAACAACGTGCACCCGTGCGAAGTCTGTGTATATGGAAATTTGCACATAAACCTTATAGACATAAGTGGGGGGTTCTCCATCCAGAGGTATATTAGGTCCCGCTCTGTAATATCTGCAACTACTGTTGGTGGGCACTCAGACAATGTCTAACTTTATTGACTAGTTTATTCTATGACTTTTTTTGGTGTTCTCCGGATATGATATTATGCATTAAATACTATTACATATATTTACAATGCAAATACCCCAACAAAAGAGTTTACTTTCCCTCTTACTTTTGTAGTACAGTACTTGTGGCTCTCGGTACCACCACCAACCATGAATATTATCGGAAACAAATTAATTGTGTATTGTGTGCACTGATATACTTGGCAATAAAGTGATTCTATTACCCTGAGTGTAAGGGATTTACGTCTTAAACCCCCCCCCCTCCCTCGCCATTCCTGGAGAGATAGTGTCAGGCAGGGCTGCCACCAGGAATTTTGGGGCCCGGGACTGATTTTCAGTCCGGGCCCCCCACCACGGACCCCCATTATCCTTCACTTACCGCCCGACTCAGCATGTCCCGAAGCAGAGCGTGGCTTCTTCAATACAGGACGCCAGCAGCCAATTAAAATGCAGTACTGGCGGGTGAGCCAATCAGAGCTTGTGTACGGGCAGCTGCTCTGATTGGCTAATGGTACACAAGCGCTGATTGGCTCAAAAGCAGAGGCAGCAATTTAATTGGCCGCTGCCTTCCTGTATTGAAGAAGCCAGGCTGTGCTTTGGGACCTGCTGAGGATAGAGCGCAGCGCAGGCAGCACACAGCGGAGGGTTGCTGTGGGTAAAATAATCTGCCCGGACCCTTCCAGAGGCTGGGGCCCAGGACAGCTGTACCCACAGCACCCCCCTGTCGGCGGCCCTGGTGTCAGGAAGAGAAAGAGACATAGTCAGGGAGAGGAAGAAGGAGAGTGAGTCAGGTGGAGAGAGAGAGAGACAGTACCATGTCAGACAGATAAAGAGAGATGGGTGCAAGAGATAGTGTTAGGAAGACAGAGGAGGGAGAAAGTCTAGGGGAAAGGCTGTCACTTGCGCAGGGGGAGGGGTTATCCAGTACATGCAGGAGAGACCAGGCTGGGGGATACACAACAGTTGAGGGGGAGCAGGCTGTCAAGCTGGAGATCAGTGGGGAGAGCGGACTGGCTCACTTGCGGGTGTAGGGAGCAGTGCCGGTGCAAGGCGCCGGAGCGCCCCAGGCAGGGGGGGGGCGCCCCGGCGCTCACCGCGTCCAGGGGTGGGGGGGTTTTGAGGAATACGGCCGGCGTGCTGATCTGGGGGGGGGGAGGTATACGGCCGCCGTGCTGTTCCCTCCAGTGCATATATAATTACTCACCTGGGTCTAGCTCATCGGGCGGGAGGGAGAGCTGGAGGTCTGGCTTAGCGGGCAGGACGGAGGCCTCGCAGTTCAGTCCCGGCGCAGTGTGACTGACATCTTCCTCCACCCGTACCGTGTACAGCCGCTAAGCCGGGCAGCGCTGAGCACTTGGCTCACCCTCAGACGCTGCCCGGCTGAGCGGCTGTACGCGGTGCGGGTGGAGGAAGATGTCAGTTAACATGCACCGGGACTGAACTACAGCGCAGCGAGACCTCCCTGCTGCCCGCTAAGCCAGACCTCCAGCTCTCCCTCCTGCCCTGCTCCCAACTACCGCCCCCCAGTGGCTGGCGCCCTAGGCAAATGCCTAACACTGCCTAGTGGTGACGCCGGCCCTGGTAGGGAGTGCATCAGCGGCGGGTCACCACCATAATGGTGACCTGCTGAGCCTATACATAGGAATCCCATGTCAGGCCTACCCTGACTTTTCCCACCACCTGCCCACCCACTTTTACCTGCAGCTCTTTCAGTAAGGTAAGGGCACGACACAGGCTTCTTCTTCCACCCAGGTCCACACCTCTGCGGTGTTACGTTATAGAACTTCAAAAGGGTGTAGGGGATTGCCTGCTGGGCCCTCGCCCTTCCCCCCTCCCCCTCTATTGTTGCGCCACTGGATCTTGTCAAATACTTTTCTGTGTAGCATATTTTGTGTAGCACAGTTCATGAGGACTCTGGAGGAGATGTACTATGCCTCGGAGTGAGATAAAGTGGATGGAGATAAATTACCAGCCAAAAGCTTCTTTCATGGTTCAAGCACAGTCTGTGGCATGGCAGTTAGGAGCTGATTGGCTTATACATTATCAGTAAATAATAATGTATGGACCAGCAATTAATAAGGACCAGTAATAATAATGCAGTAAATCTATAATGCTACATAAAGCCAGTAAGGAAGGTAGGCTTAGGAGAAAATAATGACCACCTACTCTAGCCCAGGTTGTAGTTGTCAGCCAGTCCCTGGACTAGAAGGTCCTTTGAATTGATTATTGTTACCATGTGGCCATGTGGTGACTGATGATCATCTTGCTGTCATGATGATGGGCCTATTTGTATGTGGAGGCCTGGAGCTGCAGCTCCATCGCCCCATTGCTAATCTTGCCCTGTGTACGCTACTGTAAAAGCCCCCATCCACTTGTGCGATTGGGACCCTTTTCCTCCAATTCCGAGCCATCGGGCTGAGGAATCAGAGGAATAGAGCCCAAATCGCATGTGTTTAACCTCCAAATCCGATCCAATGCGTGTCCCCATGTGCAACGGATCAGAGCCGGATATTGTCAGTGATGCACCAAAAATCCTGCAGCAGGGAATGGGATCGCATGCGATATGTCTCATGCAAAAGGGAAGATTCCCAGCGGCTCAAGGCAGGATCGGCTGTGACTTCTCCCCTCTGAGAAGTCGCAGTAGCGGATGAGGGGGCTTTAGTGTGAAACAAATATACACTATTATGGTTTTTCCATGAAGGTGAATGGGCATTACATTGCTATCCATGTTGTATTACAGAATGTAACCTGAACTCTCCTTAATATGTACATTGTTGTACCAAAGTTGTAAGCACATGTTGTAAGCACATGAATATATATTTAATTAAAAAAATATATATATATTTTTTTTTACACAGCAGCCAGCAGGGGGCGCCGGAGCCGAGCCACTCATTACATATTCATATATTCACTGCACCCGATCGTTACGATCGGGTGTAGTGAATATAGGTCCCCTGCTGGCACCCCTGGGGGGCAGCCTGTGCTGCCTGGCACCCGGGGAGCCCACCTCCCCCCACAAACGTTCTGGGGCAGGCAGAGAGACTTCCATCTCTCTGCCTGCCACCGTCCTCATGCTCCCTGCGGCATTCGCCGCAGGAGCTCATACTCGCTGCCCCTGACTCGTTGGGCGGTATTCAATGAGCCTGATTCGCCATGTTTTTATGGCGAATTTGTGCTGTTTGGCGAATTTTGGACTAAAACAGTGAATCACCCTATTCAATGACCACATGGCGAATACATTTGAAGGTTTTTTTCGCCATGATTCACCGAGTAGCAATCGCTATCTTTTGATGGAGAAGTGAAATGTGAACTTTTAAAATAAAGTGTTTTGTTTTTTACATTTGGTGTAAAAAAATCAGGAATTTTATTCTGAGGAGGGGCATGCTACTTTTATTCATGTGCTGTAAGCACATGAATATATATTTAATTTAAAAAAAAAAAAATATATATATATATATATATATATATATATATATATATATATATATATATATATATATATATATATATATATATATATATAGCAGCCTCAGTACCAGAAGGTACTCGGGACGGCACTCTTGGGACTTCTCATTCAGGACAAAGACTGCAGACCACGGCAGTGTAAGGTGTAAGCACATGAATATATATTTAATTAAAAAAAAATATATATTTTTTTTTTTACACAGCAGCCAGCAGGGGGCGCCGGAGCCGAGCCGCGCATTACATATTCATATATTCACTGCACCCGATCGTTACGATCGGGTGTAGTGAATATAGGTCCCCTGCTGGCACCCTGTGCTGCCTGGCACCCGGGGAGCCCACCTCCCCCCCACAAACGTTCTGGGGCAGGCAGAGAGACTTCCATCTCTCTGCCTGCCACCGTCCTCATGCTCCCTGCGGCATTCGCCGCAGGAGCTCATATTCGCTGGTCAGGGGCTCGCTGCCCCTGACTCGTTGAATACTGGAGCCGGTGAGGCTCCGGAACGAGGCGAATGTGCAGCGAATCCAAAAAAGGATTCGCTGCACCTCGCAGGTATTCTCATTGAATACCGCCCGTTGAATACCGGAGCCGGTGAGGCTCCGGAATGTGGCGAATGTGCAGCGAATCCAAAAAAGGATTCGCTGCACCTCGCAGGTATTCTCATTGAATACCGCCCTATGTGTGACCGTGATTACTGAGTGGGTCTCCAATGAATGGGGTTATGTCTGCAGGGCTGGATTGTAAACTTACTGCACAATTGTTCCTGTCTATCTGGGCCTCTGCTCTAAGCTGTTAAGGGTTTGCTGCCACTCTCAGATACTCTGTACTGGGTGGTCACCGCTGCTCCTGACTTGTTACCTGCCTCAGCGCTACTCAGCACTCCACTACTCACTGCTTGTCACACATCTCAGCATTACTCAGCAGTCCACTACTCACTGCTTGTCACACAGCTCAGCATTACTCAGCAGTCCACTACTCACTGCTTGTCACACATCTCAGCATTACTCAGCACTGCATTACTCAGCACTCCACTACTCACTGCTTGTCACACAACTCAGCATTACTCAGCACTCCACTGCTCACTGCTTGTCACACATCTCAGCATTACTCAGCACTCCACTACTCACTGCTTGTCACACAACTCAGCATTACTCAGCACTCCACTACTCACTGCTTGTCACACATCTCAGCATTACTCAGCACTCCACTACTCACTGCTTGTCACACATCTCAGCATTACTCAGCACTCCACTACTCACTGCTTGTCACACATCTCAGCATTACTCAGCAGTCCACTACTCACTGCTTGTCACACATCTCAGCATTACTCAGCACTCCACTACTCACTGCTTGTCACACATCTCAGCATTACTCAGCACTGCATTACTCAGCACTCCACTACTCACTGCTTGTCACACAACTCAGCATTACTCAGCACTCCACTACTCACTGCTTGTCACACATCTCAGCATTACTCAGCACTCCACTACTCACTGCTTGTCACACAACTCAGCATTACTCAGCACTCCACTACTCACTGCTTGTCACACATCTCAGCATTACTCAGCACTCCACTACTCACTGCTTGTCACACATCTCAGCATTACTCAGCACTCCACTACTCACTGCTTGTCACACATCTCAGCATTACTCAGCAGTCCACTACTCACTGCTTGTCACACATCTCAGCATTACTCAGCACTCCACTACTCACTGCTTGTCACACATCTCAGCATTACTCAGCACTGCATTACTCAGCACTCCACTACTCACTGCTTGTCACACAACTCAGCATTACTCAGCACTCCACTACTCACTGCTTGTCACACATCTCAGCATTACTCAGCACTCCACTACTCACTGCTTGTCACACAACTCAGCATTACTCAGCACTCCACTACTCACTGCTTGTCACACATCTCAGCATTACTCAGCACTCCACTACTCACTGCTTGTCACACATCTCAGCATTACTCAGCACTCCACTACTCACTGCTTGTCACACATCTCAGCATTACTCAGCACTCCACTACTCGCTGCTTGTCACACATCTCAGCATTACTCAGCAGTCCCTCTCAGGATTCTGCTCTCCTCTCAAAAACCACAAAGACCCTCTCCTTGCACACCACCTGTGAAAATGAAAACTCTCCCCAAATCTTTAACTTTCTGATTCTCACACCCTTTTACATTTGGCCTATAGACTATGTATAGCAATTGTTAGTTTTTTTTTTACACAGGCATAACATACCTTTAATAAAGCTGTACCTGTTACAGTGAAAGGGGTTGGGAGCTGAGAGCCCATCCGTCTACCACTCCAATTTATGCACCACTATACCTTATATTGAATACAGACCAGCCACAAACCTTTGGGAATTTTCACAGGTCCTAATACTACAGCAAGTCTCCTTCTCTCCTGCTGCCACCAATAAGGAGGATATAGTACTGCTGCTATGCATTCCAAGTCGGATTAAATCCCCAAGTGGTCACTTTGTGGTAAATATACCTTACTCTTCCACAGAGAGATACATTGGAGACTGTATATGACGGAACGGATCCCTACTGATCCATCCAGCCCACATGATTTGTCATAGGTTCCTGTGGTAATAATTGTGTTTTTACATGTTTGTTTATGTGTATTATTAAATGTAAATTGTATTTTAATTCCTCATTGGTATTTAGTGCTACTTAATTGTTCTTTTCTTTTACCTATACAGGGACATACTCCCTCCCTCTAAGTAGCTGCTTGGCGAACCATCCCCTGCCAGCACCCAATCTGCTACTTAGATAGCACTGTTTCTGATTCTCACACCCTTTTACATTTGGCCTATAGAGTATGTATAGCAATTGTTAGGTTTTTTTTACACAGGCATTAAGTTAAGTGACATGTTTTAAAGAGAAGCTTATGCTTCCGTATCCCATTTCAGGGATGGAGAAAGGGGCATCGGGGTCAGAGTGCGGTGAGAGAGACGGCGGTGGCTGCTGACTGCGGGGTCTCTCACACACTGACACCCGCTAAGTTTGGCTCCCTCTCCCCGAGCTCTGACTCCGCCCACCATTGGTGGAGCCCCCGCCATCACTAATCTGTCAGTCATTGCCAGCCCTGGGGACACTGTGTATATCCCCGACCGCAGAACTCAGCACCTGCAGCAGTGCTGTGAATATCCACGGGAGGGTAATCATAACCTGGTCATCGCCTACACTTGTCATATGCTTTCTAGCAAGCTCGGAGGAGTAGGTCACTGGAACCACAGGCATATAATATAAGCACATCCTACTGTATACTACTTCCCAGTTAGTACGTGGCTCCAGGGTGACCATGTAGAACAGCAATAATGGCTAATGTTTCTGCTTAACTGAATCATGAGACTTCTGGTGACTCAATGCAGAAACCAACTGGCAATGGGCATTGGCTGGTCTTAGTAGCCTGGGTTTGCTTCTGTGATAGCTTGATAAATACAAGCAGTACAATATATACATGCTATAAGAGATGATAAAAAGGTGATAATAAGATGGAAAAATCACATGTTCCAGTCATCATTAAAGATTAGTTAGTTGTGTTCCAGAGGCAAAGCATGATCCAAGACTATATAGACAAACTGCATTAGCTGTCTAGTCTATGGTGGTAGGACTAAATGGCATGCATGTATCAGTAGGCAATAAACCAGCATAGAAAGCGAATCCTAAACCCAAAACCATTGTACAAAAATATTTGCACTCACTCACATATAACTGTATATAAACACCAAAAACTGTTTTGCAGGGGGGAGAAAAATGTCTAGTTACACCAATAGGGGCATATATAGTTCTTGGTAGAGGACGGGGAAGAGTCAGGCCTGGGAGAGGAGTTGGGACTCAGAAGGGGAGCTGGTGCCTCCCTTATACAAGTTAATGGATGGCAGGTTTGAGTGTATGCACTCTCCCTGCTATTTCACGAATTGTGTACATTGTGGCAATGAAGAAGCAGGATGCATCTGTAGATTAAGGAATGTAAAATGTTCCATTCATAGGGCACCCACTATCATACCCTTTGCGAATTCTGATAATACATGTCACCTTGCCATGAGCAGCGTCTAACTGACTCACGGAATTTCACATTACAACATATGCAGGTCTGGGCATTGCCAAGACGTCACAGTACAGGTTGAGTCTCCCTTATCGGTATATCCATAAAACGTAATATTTGAAAAACCCTAGGTTTTTTTTTTTTGGGGGGGGGGGGGTTCTCACATCTTTTTCATACTTACCTCGTCCCCCGGTGTCCATGGCAGTCATCAGAATCCTCTTCAGCGGCATCCCCGGTCCCAAGGA
This sequence comes from Crinia signifera, assembly GCF_055691185.1. Classification (NCBI taxonomy): domain Eukaryota; kingdom Metazoa; phylum Chordata; class Amphibia; order Anura; family Myobatrachidae; genus Crinia; species Crinia signifera. The sequence continues at coordinate 166,397,987 of NC_139219.1, forward strand.
TGCATTGCTTGGGCGCACTGGTTAAATCCGCAAAAATCCCTTATCCAAAATGCTCATGGTCTTGAGCACTTCGGATATGGGATACTCAACCTGTATTGTGCTACCACCTACCATTAATGTCAAATACTGCTCATGCCTTTTGACATGTCACTGTATAATGCACAAATCTGCAGATTTGCTGACTCAAATCTAATTTTTAACTTTAAAAATTATAATGACTTATTTATTAGTAGCAAACAATTATTGTAAAAAATGGATATTTGTGTATGACCACAAACAGCATAGTTTTATTGCATATTGCTGATAGGTTTGATGTCCATTAAAAGATTATATTCAAAAAATTATTAAGTATGGTCTGCCACCTGCTGGAAATAAATGATACATCACCAATTTCTAGTGAAAAGTTGTACTCGATACAAATAAAATCTCCATTTTAGCCATTTATTTTTTAGGGGGAGGGGGAATTAAAAATGTCCATATATATTAGTGTCAAAATCATTGATGTTCGAACACGCAAATTATGATTTTTTTTTTTTTAGTGTCAGAGTTATACATTTTTGATTTATTAGGCTATGCAGCCAAATGTAATAGCCTCTCTGAGTTTGGGAGCCGTACGAGATGCTGGCCAAACTCTAAGGTTTTTTTTAAACAGGCAATCATTTAGAAGTCATTGTTTTGCCTAGTAAATGACTGCCCCTTTCAAAAAAAAAGAAACCTCAGAGTTCAGTCGGTATACCAAACTCTAATACAAAAAAAAAAAAAAAAAAAAAAACAAGAAGATCCTCTAGGTCAGAGGTCTCTGTGAATACACTCTCCAGCATTGTTAGGGAGAGAAAGAGAGAGAGGGAGGGAGAGAAAGAGAGAGGGCATAGCCGTAAGTACACATTTTAGTGCTGTGTCAGAAAAGAAATTGGCGCCCCATATATTAAATAACAACAGTGTGCATCAAAAATATAGGGCTTCATGGGGAAGTGGCATGGCCATAAAAAAGTAACAATTTAGGTTATGCTGCACAGTAATCTCCATTACTCAAATTACACCACACAGTAGTGCAATTTATGCAAGTTACACCAGGTAGAGAACCTCATATATATTACTCCAGGTAGAGTCCCTTATCTACATTATGCCAGGCAGAGCCCCTGTTATGCATTACGTCAGACAGAGCCCTCTGACATTATACCAAGTAGAGCCCCATAACACATTAATCCAGAGTCTCCATTACACATTAAGCCAGACAGAGCTCCATTACACAGTATGCCAGGCAGAGCCCATGTAACATATTATGCCATGAAGAGCCTCTTATCTACATTATGCCAAGCAGTGTCCCTGTTGTACATTACACCAGGCAGAGTTTCTCATACAGAGGAGTGTTATGCTATTGACGGCAATTGTTCTTAGTGGTGCTAAAGTGGAGTTATGGGACTTGGATGCAGCCAGGGCCCCACAGCAGCGGCACTACCTGCACACTCGGTAGTTACAGCACTGTGCCTTGTCCTAGTCCCCAAGAATCTGGTCATATGTAGCATTAAAGTTGCTCTTTTGACTAAGTTCCTGAAGCCCTTATAAGCGCTGTGACAGTCAGACACTTAAAACTCACCTTGCCACAGACTTCCAAAACTTCTCCATTGCTTTATTGAGGCATGTCCCTAACCACCCCAGGGAACTGGAGATAATAAAGTGGTATAGTTGGGCATTTTACCCAGAGGCACAGGGGCTGATTTATGAACATTATTTTTACAAAAAAAAATTAAACAAAGTTGTTATCACACCCTTTTCAGAGTATTTTAGTATTGTCTAACTGCACCAAACCCTTGATTTGGCATTTTATAAGTAACCAGATTGTATTTCCTATACTTAGAATGGTAAATACGATTTGACAAAATGTACAAAAAGTTTTTTCTAAAACACTGCAGTGAGGGCCTAATACGCATGGTTGGCTAATTAGAGACTTCGCAAATTGAGCGATTATGGAACATCTGCACATGTGTACCGATCACAATGCACATGCACAAAGGAAATTAGCAACTAAAAATGCATATGGATCGTAAATGCAATGTAGCTGCAGATTGACTGTCAGGAAACCAGCATTTGGAGGTGATAAAATACCGCTCTCCGGATGTGTCTGAAAAAATGCAGGCACATCCAAACGTTCTTGGGGCGGGTCTCTGAAATCAGCAACAACTACTTCCGGCCTGTCTTAGTCGCAGATTAGTGAAAGCCTCAGACCTACTCATATTTGCTCAGATGGCAAAGTCTCTTTGATGTTTCTGGATTTGTGTATGGATCAGTGAGTGGATAGTGATTTGCATGGGGTGTTTTTTCTTTAAGACTGGGCAATGGCTTTTTCCTCGCAGTCCATTGAACATTTTCTGCTTAGCGATCCAAGTTGAATGAGGCCCTTAACCCTGTGATAATAACTCCAGGCAAGGCATTAGTAGTAGGAGTTTGTTTATTAAGGCGGCACAAAGTGTCCGCAGTGCCGTACATAGCAAAAAAAAAACTAATTACAGCTAAATAGGGGTATAGCTGGTAGAACTAAAATCCGCATCAATTCTGAAGTAGGTGTTGAAATTGTCGAGGAGACTGAAGATGAAGTAAAGAAAGGGAAGGACAGGAGCACAGGTGAGGTAAAGAGGTAGGGTGAGTACGTGAGGAAGGAGGGCCCTACTCATGAGAGATAACAGACTAAAAGGAGGTGGGTGGACGAACAAAAAAACAATAGGATAAGTAGGAACGGATGGAGGGGTAGGGTAGGCAGGATATGACGAGCAAAAGAGGTTAGGAGGAGGAGGGATACTGTGAATCCTGTCTTTTTTCTGTCCGTAGTCAGAGAAAGCAGTGCAGGGACCATGTCAGTATGATTAGCTATGCGTGTCCGACGGACACACAAGCTGATCACTGTGTAATCAATGTAAAATCATATTCACCTACCCATTGTCCGGTGATCAGTGACTCGGTGAGGGCTGCCAGTCATTGGGGCTCCATGCTGCTTCTGTGACTGCTGGTGCAGTAAAGTGATGCTGCAAAGTGGCAGCTCATTTTACAGCACCGGACGTCACAGCAACAGGGAGCCACGATTATCTGGCGGCCCTCTAAGAGCTCTGATCACTGATCCTTAATATGATCAGGTTTGGGAAAGGGAAGTCTCAGTGCAATGGGGTCTTCACAACGGGCCACATACCTTCCTTTTTGTCCTATTTTCAAATGTATTGTGTTTGAGTAAGAATGTGCTAAATATCTGTAAGACTTCTAAAATAACCTGTGTTTCCCCCTAAGCTTTCCCTCTATCTCTACTCTGCTTCCATTTGCCTGGGTTGCTTTGTAGAATAAATTAGTTTGAAAAAAAAAAAGATTAAAAAAAAAAATCACAAAAGAGATTAAATGAACCTTGAGTACCAATTGGGAATTGAGTCAGAGGAACGTGTGTGTGAAATCCCTGTAAGGAAAACGGCTGCATCATAGCCCCATCAATCTGTGTATCATTCTGCTCCAGGCGCTCTTCCATATATTCCAATAATAGTATGCTTCAGTGTGATTCTCCCTCCAAAAGGCTTCTCTGCTTGATTACTCATGAAAGAATGTCGAAAAGAATAAGAGCCCTTGATTCTGGTCTCACTTGATGGACCATGTGATCCCAGGAAGAAAAGTGTATTTTCCTTTTCACTCTTCAAGGCATGTATATAATCAAATCTTTCACAACTGGTTATGATTCAATGACTAACATTCCTCTCAGGCATTGAGAGATGGCAGCTTAATGAAACATACTCAGGGGGACTATTCAGCACATTGCAGCCCATCTAGAATTACCCAGAAAAAATGGTAACCAGGAACCCAAATGTACTATGTTGCATTTGCAACTGTGAAATTCTGGCAACAAAGCTATTTTTATTAAGTGTGCCCAATAGCCAATTAACATAAGAAATACATTTATTTATTTTAAACCTACATTACTGAACATCTGTTAAAAATAAATAGTTTCTTATAACTCTGAGGTGCATGTCTATTGTAATTTTTAGGTATTTTCAATTTTTATTTTTTTACCATGCATTCATTTAGAGTTTATTCATTTTATATTTTTGTGTGTTTCTTGTAATGCGACCTCCTTTAACAGAAGTGTAATTAAGCTTTGCTTTAAAAAATAGATATATTTAGATCCTTACTCTTATGGTAACAGTAGCAAAAAAGGTTATCCTCAACTCCTGGATAAAACCCCACTGACCCACGGTGCCACGGTGACAGAGGTGCAAACGCTACTATTAAAATATTTATACTATGACAAGTATGATCTCCTCAGACATACCAACCCCTCCTCTACCTCACAGTTCTATTCCACCTGGGACCGAACCTCGTAGCCGAACCCCTGCCCACAGAGCTGAAATCTGTAAACTATTGGAAGTACCAGTAGGGGCAATATAGCCTTTCAAACGATGCATTGCTGACCATATGTCATGGATGATCAGTAGCTGCAATACCCCCCCCCCCCATTTTTCATTTCCCCCCATTTTCCCATCCCCCCCCCCCCCCCCATCTCCATCGCTCCTCATCCCCTACCCATACGTTCCCTCCCTTGTTCCACCACTGAAAAGTTAGAAAAGATTAGGATAAGAGATGTAAGTTGTTTATTCTTAGGCCCTTCGGCAGGGACGAAACTAGGTGTTTCGGTGCCCAGGTCGGCAGTCATTTGGTCGCCCGCCCCCCCCCCCCCCCCAAAAAACCCCAAAAAAACAAATCACTGCCTTGGGGACAGGCATCGGGGGTGCGGGGACTGGAGAAGGTTAACTCCGGCTCCTAGCGCTGCCGGGCGGTGGGCGGGAGGCAGATTTTGAAAAGACTTGCCGGATGCTGATTGGCTGAATTCAGCCAATCGGCGTCCGGCAAGTCTTTTTAAAATCATCAGCGCTTCCCACCGCCAGGCAAATAGCGAGCGGCTGTGTATGTGAAAGCTGCCGCTACACCAGTCCCTGGACCCCCGCTGCCAACATACCTGTGTGCAGCCAGCAGGGGTAGGCAGCGTCCAGGGGTCCAGGGACTGGTGTAGCGGCAGCCATCATGTGCAGCCAGCGGGGGTAGGCAGCGTCCAGGGGTCCAGGGACTGGTGTAGCGGCAGCCTTCACTCACTCCGTCTCCTAGCGCTATCTGCCTGGCGGCGGGAAGCGCTGATGACTTTTAAAAGACTTGCCGGACGCTGATTGGCTGAATTCAGCCAATTAGCGTCCGGCAAGTCTTTTCAAAACCTGCTTCCCGCCCACCGTCCGGCAGCGCTAGGAGCCGGAGTTAACCCACCAGTCCCCGGGACCCCGCGAGGACCTGGCATTAACCTACCAGTCCCCGGACCCCCGCTGCTCATCCCAGGGACCACGCCGCCGGGACACCACACTAGCATCCCCACCCTCCAGCGCCCGGTGCGTGTGACCCCCTAGCCCCCCCCTAGTTACGGCCCTGCCTTCGGTAACCATCTGAGATATCTATTGGTGTTTTCCCAGGTGCCGTTATACTATTTACTCCGCCAGCATTAGCCACAGGTGGTACTGAAGCTTGATTATATGTGAATGTTATTTCTACTAATATGTCTGATCCACCTCAGGGTGATTTCGTGATTAAGTTTATGCTCATTTCTTGTCCTTAATAAACATCGTTTAAAAAAAAAATATATATATATATATATATATGTATGAACAAACAAAAGTCTGTGAATCAATAGCGCTAAGCCAAATACTTGTAAAACCAGTAGAAGTCCAGAAAGGCAACACTTAGTGGACAAAAGACACCAAAGTCCAAATTCGGGACTGCAGCTCCTTCCCAGTAGATCCCAGGACTCGTTGGGAATGGAAAGATCTGTTCAGAAAAGAATAAAGGAGGAGCGCTCCATAGTGTAACACAGTACAATTTTTTGGACCAATGTAAAAGGATAACGAGACATAAGGTAGGACTCGTACCACAAGTAAAACAGCAGTGGACTGGTTACCACGTGATATGTATCATATAGCCAGGCAATACTCCTACCTATATATTATATAAATATATATATATATATATATATATATATATATATATATATACAAAGCAGGGTTCCAGGAAATCCAAGAACAGACACGGCACTGCAGCTTCTTGATGAAAAAACAAACTTTGTTTATTTGCCTCGACGGGCCGTTTCGGGGCATACACCCCTTTCTCAGGAGAATGCAAATAGTACAAAGCATACAAGCAACATACAGCGTTTAAAAAGGAGTATTTGGCGCCACACTCACCTAATTACCTGCAGAGTCCACCCCAATCCACCGCAGCTGACACGCGCGCACACAGCAGTGACGTATCTGGCTCACACCCATCTACGTCACTGCCATAGCAACGCGTCCCAGCCAACAGTAGCCATGGTAATGGACGCCGCTACTTAACACCGCTATAGGACAGCGCACGGAGTACCAGCCAGGAGGGAACATGCACGACGTCTCTCACTCTGCCGTACATGTCACCACCCGACGTGCATCCCCGAGCTATCCACCGGCATCACAGCCAAGCCCCCGAGTCTTCCCATCAGAGACCTCCCACGTCTCAGCGGGATACACCGCGGGCAAGGCAGGGAGCCGGTCACAACGGTGTCAGTATTGGCAATCAGGGGAACGCCGCGCCAACAATCCTACATATACATAACATAATTACAATATTGCACCATGTAAATATCACAAAGAAATACCAACACCCTATACCAATTAAGAAAAAATCAAAATCATTGCTTAGAAACAAGCAAAACATACCCTGTTTACGAGAGAAAGTACAATCAGGAGAATAAAGCATACATTTGAATAAACTGACACAATGTGTCGACAATGATTAGCAAGCACAACAAAGTACCCTGCTCTATTGTGCAAAACTACTCCATACAATTCTTTCATTAAGACCAGTTGGAGAAACTGTCTTTAATCTATAAATCCAGCTAGCCTCTAGTTTTAAAAGTTGTTTAACCCTATCACCACCACGATTGGATTCTGGTACATGGTCTATTATTTGATATTTCAGAGATGCCAGTGTGTGCTTCATCTCTCTAAAATGCACAGCCACAGGCTGATCAGATTCTTTACCGGCTAGGGCAGCCTTGATAGTAGACCTATGCATGCCCATTCTTTCTTTGAATTTACGGGAGGTCATCCCAATATAACAAAGATGGCAAGGGCAAGTTATCATATAGACAACGAACCTTGTGTCACATGTTAGCACATGTTTAATGCTATACATTCTGTCAGAGTGTGGATCTTTGAATTTACTACCAGCAATAAGATGGCTGCAGGTCACACATCGAGGACAGCGATAACAGCCGGGCTTCTTGACCTTCACTTGTGGGTTGAATGTAGAGAACCCCGTAACATCAGTATGGACCAATATGTCTTTTAGGTTTCTACCTCTGGTATAACAGGAGAGTGGGCGTACATTTCTGAATCCAGGCAGATCTTTATCAGTGGCCATAATGGGCCATAGTGCTTTGCTGGCAATAGGGACGACTTTACTAGAGGTGTCAAATCTGGAAATAAAAGGAAATACATTGTCGGATTTTTTTATATTAGATTTCAATAAATCAGGTCTCTTCAATTTAAGGGCTCGGTCCTTAGCTGACCGTAGTAGAGACAGAGAGTATCCTCTCACATGAAATTTGTCAATTATTTTGTCAAGCTCCTCACTCAATTTAGTGGCATCACTACAGATGCGTACCACCCGAACCATCTGTGAGTAAGGGAGACCCTTCTTCAGTTGTGGGGGATGGTGGCTGCTCGCCAGCAGCAATGTATTTCTCTGTCGGTGGGCTTAGTGAATAACGCTGTTTTAATGGCACCATTATCCAAGCTCACCGTCACATCAAGAAAGTCCACCGCCTGACCACTAGACGTGTAGGTGAACTTGATAGGAGAGTCAAGCAAATTAATTTCTTGCATCATCACTTCAAAAAGCTCCACTCCACCATTCCAAAACATAAATAGGTCATCTATGTATCTACAGTACGCCTGGATGTGCTGGCCAAATCTATGCTGAAAAAATACCTTCTTCTCAAATTCAAACATGAACACATTAGCATAGGCCGGAGCTACCGCCGCTCCCATTGCACACCCGGACGTCTGCAGATACATAGAGCCATCAAAAATAAAGTAGTTTCTAGTGAGGACTAATTCAAGAAATTTCAAGTACAATTCCACATCAAATTGAAAAGAGTCAAGCTCACAGATAAAATTGCGCATAGCTGACAATCCTTGATCATGTGGAATAGACGTGTAAAGACTTGACACGTCCATTACACACATGATGGTGTGAGCCTGTACATCATCACATTGCATAATATGGTTCAGGAAACTAGTAGTGTCACGCAAGAATGTAGGTTGTACAACAATAAATGGTTGAATCAACATATCCAACAGTTGTGACACCGGCTGGAACAAACTCCCCCTGGCAGAGATGATCGGCCTACCAGGAGGAGTGTCCCTGTTCTTATGCACCTTCGGCAAGGTGTATAACACCGGTATCACAGGACAGTTGGATTTTAGAGCAACAGCGCACTTAGCATCAAGAATTCCATTTAGTACTGCTGTGTCGATTATTTTGAATAACTCAGACTGGTATTTTAGCGTGGGGTCAGAGTGCAATTTTCGATATACTTTGACATCCGCAAGCTGTCTATACACTTCTGTGCAGTAATCTGCAATGTTTTGTATAATGATACTACCCCCCTTATCGGCGGGGCGTATCGTTATACTCCTATCACTGCTCAATGATTTAACTGCCTCTTGCTCTGATCTAGACAAATTTCTGTGTATGACATTACTTGCAGCATTAAATCTCGTCATAGAGTCATCCATTAATCGACAGTATGTTTTAATTGAGCTATTAGAGCTCGCAGGATCAAACTTGGAAATGCGCTGTCGCCTAATAAATGAAGCCACAGTACTAGGCTCCTGGACCACCGCTGAATGCTGAAAGTGTTCCTTGAGTCTCAAATTCCTCCCCATTTTATGCAGATTACACTGCCACTCAAAGTTATCAAGTAAGGTAGTCGGTATAAAGGACAAGCCCTTAGAAAGTACCTGTATCTCCATATTAGACAATTCTCTCGAAGACAGGTTGAAGATCAGTTCATCTTTTGGCTTGTGGCTCTTAAAGAGCCTCTCATTCTGCCCCCCTCTTCTCGTTCTCTGGTTCCAGTGGGGCGTCTTTTGATAGCCCCTAAAGGGGGTCGTGCAGCAGAAGGGTCATCAGATTCGGGCCAGGCAAAATCGCTGTCACTCTGGGACGATGTATGTCCCTGATCGCGTCTTCCTCTCTTATTACGCCAGGTATTTCTCCTTGGTTGGAAGTTACGCTTGGGATTGCTCTGTCCCGAGGTCCACCTGTACACGATGTTCTCTTCGTAATCCTGTTGTACAGTCAGTAGTTTGGACTTCTTGAATTTAATCAGCTCAGCTTTATAAGAGTCACATTGTGACTGCAGCTTCTTGAATAGCCTCTCATGTTCCTGTTCGCTTAGAGAGGTAACATGCTCCGAGGTAAAAGCTTCCAATTTATCGCGTGTCATTTTTAACTCGCGTCCGGCTTGCTCAATCACCAGAAGCATTAAGTCCATACCACATTTGTTAAGCACGGCGATCCACCTGCGGCAAAACTTAGGGCTTGACCGCCCTATCGTCGGCACATTCCGCACACGGAAACCGCGGGGGATTAATTGCTCCCTGAAGTAGTCAGAGAGAGACTGTCCATGCAACAAAAAATCAATTTCTCTTTTACGTAGTTTTAGCAATCGATGGTAAATATCTTCGCCATTCAATACTGCATCATTTAGCGAGTCTGTAAATAATATATCCGATGCCTCTGCTGCTGTAAAACTTAGGGTCTCACCCTTTGGCAGAATCAGGTTAGCAAAAGATGCACTTACATCTATGTCGGCATTTCTCTGGGATGACTCCATAGTGTCACTAGGGGTCAGCAGGTAGGATTGTAGTCCGTTTCAAACAGTGATGAAATTCACTTAGAGGATGTGCCTTGTCCCTCACGGTTTAGTCAACACGACGAACCGTACACATATGTCCAATTGGACCGGCACTATCACCAATGGTTCAGCGTAGGCTGCGTGCCTTTGCAGGTATACATACAAAGCAGGGTTCCAGGAAATCCAAGAACAGACACGGCACTGCAGCTTCTTGATGAAAAAACAAACTTTGTTTATTTGCCTCGACGGGCCGTTTCGGGGCATACACCCTTTTCTCAGGAGAATGCAAATAGTACAAAGCATACAAGCAACATACAGCGTTTAAAAAGGAGTATTTGGCGCCACACTCACCTAATTACCTGCAGAGTCCACCCCAATCCACCGCAGCTGACACGCGCGCACACAGCAGGGACGTATCTGGCTCACACCCATCTACGTCACTGCCATAGCAACGCGTCCCAGCCAACAGTAGCCATGGTAATGGACGCCGCTACTTAACACCGCTATAGGACAGCGCACGGAGTACCAGCCAGGAGGGAACATGCACGGCGTCTCTCACTCTGCCGTACATGTCACCACCCGACGTGCATCCCCGAGCTATCCACCGGCATCACAGCCAAGCCCCCGAGTCTTCCCATCAGAGACCTCCCACGTCTCAGCGGGATACACCGCGGGCAAGGCAGGGAGCCGGTCACAACGGTGTCAGTATTGGCAATCGGGGGAACGCCGCGCCAACAATCCTACATATACATAACATAATTACAATATTGCACCATGTAAATATCACAAAGAAATACCAACACCCTATACCAATTAAGAAAAAATCAAAATCATTGCTTAGAAACAAGCAAAACATACCCTGTTTACGAGAGAAAGTACAATCAGGAGAATAAAGCATACATTTAAATAAACTGACACAATGTGTCGACAATGATTAGCAAGCACAACAAAGAACCCTGCTCTATTGTGCAAAACTACTCCATACAATTCTTTCATTAAGACCAGTTGGAGAAACTGTCTTTAATCTATAAATCCAGCTAGCCTCTAGTTTTAAAAGTTGTTTAACCCTATCACCACCACGATTGGATTCTGGTGCATGGTCTATTATTTGATATTTCAGAGATGCCAGTGTGTGCTTCATCTCTCTAAAATGCACAGCCACAGGCTGATCAGATTCTTTACCGGCTAGGGCAGCCTTGATAGTAGACCTATGCATGCCCATTCTTTCTTTGAATTTACTGGAGGTCATCCCAATATAACAAAGATGGCAAGGGCAAGTTATCATATAGACAACGAACTTTGTGTCACATGTTAGCACATGTTTAATGCTATACATTCTGTCAGAGTGTGGATCTTTGAATTTACTACCAGCAATAAGATGGCTGCAGGTCACACATCGAGGACAGCGATAACAGCCGGACCTTCACTTGTGGGTTGAATGTTGAGAACCCCGTAACATTGTACTATTTGCATTCTCCTGAGAAAGGGGTGTATGCCCCGAAACGGCCCGTCGAGGCAAATAAACAAAGTTTGTTTTTTCATCAAGAAGCTGCAGTGCCGTGTCTGTTCTTGGATTTCCTGGAACCCTGCTTTGTATGTATACCTGCAAAGGCACGCAGCCTACGCTGAACCATTGGTGATAGTGCCGGTCCAATTGGACATATGTGTACGGTTCGTCGTGTTGACTAAACCGTGAGGGACAAGGCACATCCTCTAAGTGAATTTCATCACTGTTTGAAACGGACTACAATCCTACCTGCTGACCCCTAGTGACACTATGGAGTCATCCCAGAGAAATGCCGACATAGATGTAAGTGCATCTTTTGCTAACCTGATTCTGCCAAAGGGTGAGACCCTAAGTTTTACAGCAGCAGAGGCATCGGATATATTATTTACAGACTCGCTAAATGATGCAGTATTGAATGGCGAAGATATTTACTATCAATTGCTAAAACTTCGTAAAAGAGAAATTGATTTTTTGTTGCATGGACAGTCTCTCTCTGACTACTTCAGGGAGCAATTAATCCCCCGCGGTTTCCGTGTGCGGAATGTGCCGACGATAGGGCGGTCAAGCCCTGAGTTTTGCCGCAGGTGGATCGCCGTGCTTAACAAATGTGGTATGGACTTAATGCTTCTGGTGATTGAGCAAGCCGTACACGAGTTAAAAATGACACGCGATAAATTGGAAGCTTTTTCCTCGGAGCATGTTACCTCTCTAAGCGAACAGGAACATGAGAGGCTATTCAAGAAGCTGCAGTCACAATGTGACTCTTATAAAGCTGAGCTGATTAAATTTAAGAAGTCCAAACTACTGACTGTACAACAGGATTACGAAGAGAACATCGTGTACAGGTGGACCTCGGGACAGAGCAATCCCAAGCGTAACTTCCAACCAAGGAGAAATACCTGGCGTAATAAGAGAGGAAGACGCGATCAGGGACATACATCGTCCCAGAGTGACAGCGATTTTGCCTGGCCCGAATCTGATGACCCTTCTGCTGCACGACCCCCTTTAGGGGCTATCAAAAGACGCCCCACTGGAACCAGAGAACGAGAAGAGGGGGGCAGAATGAGAGGCTCTTTAAGAGCCACAAGCCAAAAGATGAACTGATCTTCAACCTGTCTTCGAGAGAATTGTCTAATATGGAGATACAGGTACTTTCTAAGGGCTTGTCCTTTATACCTTACATGATAACTTTGAGTGGCAGTGTAATCTGCATAAAATAGGGAGGAATTTGAGACTCAAGGAACACTTTCAGCATTCAGCGGTGGTCCAGGAGCCTAGTACTGTGGCTTCATTTATTAGGCGACAGCGCATTTCCAAGTTTGATCCTGCGAGCTCTAATAGCTCAATTAAAACATACTGTCGATTAATGGATGACTCTATGACGAGGTTTAATGCTGCAAGTAATGTCATACACAGAAATTTGTCTAGATCAGAGCAAGAGGCAGTTAAATCATTGAGCAGTGATAGGAGTATATATACTTCAGATGTTCATAACTGTGTTGACCCAGTTGGAATAAAAAAACTTATTTTCTTTTATCACAAGGCTGATTTGTGATTACGGAGAGTGCTCCGCATCCGCACCGCTGTGTGTGGATATTCTGGACTATATATATATATATATATATTTTTTTTTTTTGATAGCGGCAATAAAATAAATATTGAGGCAGATGTATTAAGCCTAGTAAAGTTATAAAGTGGTGACAAAGCGGTGATAAAGTGGAAGTGAATAATGCACCAGCCAATCAGCTGTGTTTGAGCTAACAGTTGGCTGGTGCATTATCACCTTCCACTTAATCAGCTCTTTATCACTTTACCAGGCTTAATAGTACGTTTTCTTTATATAGCGTGCTTTGTCAAACATCTGCTCCATTACATTAATTCAATGTGGCAATGGCCTGAGAGGTTCTGCTATACTTAACATCACATAGAGTAAAATATTTTAGAATGGGGAATCCAGGTAATATACTGTATACAGTATATTTTATTTAGCGCAATCATTTTACATCACAAATATGCATTCATATAAAATGTGATCTTAGGACCTTAATCAGCATGGATTGATAATCGGCATTGCACATGGGCAGGAACAAATAGCACAGGCACTTTAGTCTGAGAATGCAGGTACCAGCATTCTTCAACATAGCAGCGCCCTATTCACAGCATGCTGAATTAAATCGACCTCTTTGTCTCTCATTCCCCTCACTCTCTTATTTCCTACACTCTTCTGCCCTACTAAGGTGGTGGGGGAATATTTTGCTATGGGGCCCACAAGGTACTAGTTACACCCCTGAATCCACTCCAACATAACAATAATTACCCTCCACGCAAGGCCCAATATAACATAATCCATCAATAGATATCATTAGCACCAGCACATAGTAACACCCCATTTAATATTGGAATCACTCAACCTAACACTAATAAAATACTACATAAGATGAATATGCAAAGGCTACCTTGTCAGCCACAGTCAGGTTTATACTATGATAAACAGCAGAAAATCATCTCTTGTTGGAACACTGTGTGATTGTGTGTTATGATGTAAGAATGTGACACGAACAAATATTAATTACCTTTATGTCAACTCAGATCTAATATTATTAAGTTACATTTATCATATATATTTTATTAGACACATAATAGTCCATGTTTTTCCGGAGCTCATAATAAAGGGTGGTTTAAGAAATCTCTCTCTCGTTAGGGTTTGGCATCATTCCAACCCTTACCATATTTGATTCAGATTGTGCTAAGCCAATACCTAGAGCAAGGTACAGAGTACAGCACATCCATACAGCACATATATTGTGTGTAGCACCTTTCTATATGCTGTTGTAAGTGCGATGACCAGGGAAGATTGCAAGTGGCAAAGCATGAGAAAAGATTATTTATTCTGTTATATATGTAAATCACGGAACTCCTTTGCCTACAAATTAGTTGTTTGTATTGTCAATACTGATATTTAAAGTATGTGTTATTATTGCCACAAAAGTAAGGGATAGAATTGTTTCTGTTCCTACATGAGTCTCACGGTATATAGGCATCTATTCACGAAGCAGTCAACGAGTGGAAAAGCCTTCTAGTGAAAAGATGCCCATAGATAACTTGATAAATGTTGCTTCAAATTGAAACAATGTTTTTTTAATGTTTTTTTATGGAACCAAAACATACTGTATATTGTGTTATATGTGGTGCAGTACGGACGGTGTACTCCGGTTTCCTCCCACCGAATACAGATTGTAAGCTTCACTGGGGCAGGGAATGTTCAAATATTGTCTGTAAAGCGCTGCAGAATATGTACGCCCTATATAAGAAACTGTTAATAAATAATAAATAAATAAATATAAACATTGCATGAAAAAAGCATTGAACGTTAGTTAAATATTAACATTTGTCAAGAATACAATAAACTGTTAATTGTTCACAAATTACAATGTGAGGTTTTTTTTTTTCTGGCTCCAGCTCTTTCACATTTGACATGGGTCGACCAAAAAAGCTCTGGTGCCTTAACCCTGCACCTTGACCCGGGTCCACACACAGCAATAACCCAGTTCCAAAGTGTAATGTGAAAGGGGAATTAGATACAATTGCTAGTGGAAACAGCCAAGTTACAGTGTGTTATTATCATAGTGAATGATATTATTATCCTGATTCAGCATCATTATTCGCTACTGTGTTACTTTATGTATTGTGGTAACCTTTAATCCACAAAAGCTAAAAAGTAACAGTTACACTCTAAAAATAACACTCTAAAATAAGTGATACAGTTTAATAAAAGTTGCTTCACCTGTTAGACTTATCATTGTATTACAGATCCTGGAGAGTGTCTTGTCTTTCTGAAGACATGACTAATTAGAGGTCCTGAAGCTAAAGTACTCTCCATGTTGCAACATGAACACCCACCACTGGGGGAGTCATATATGTGGGGTGTCATTGTTAGGGAATGTGTATTGGCAGGAGAACAAGGGTATAACTACCATAGGTGCAAGGGGTGCAGCTGCTATGGGGCCCATCTTTATTGTATACGTAATATGTTTTACATACATTTATCACCGTCAGTTGCTAAATAGGGGGCCCTTACAAACGTTTGCTATGGGGCCTATGAATATCTAGTTATGCCTCTGCAGAAGAATATGATTGTAGAGAATTTGAAAGGATTTTCTAGATTGGATGTGCATCAGTAAAGGCCCCCTTACACTTATCCAACTTGTCTGAGGGACAAGTAGGGCCTGATTGACTTGAGATTTATCCTATGTGCAGGAGGATCAATCTCTTGGTTGGACGCATTGCGCACAGAAACGTGCATCGGGTCCCACAGCATCAGGCACATAAGATTTTGTCAGACAGGCACATCAGATTTTGTCAGATAAATTGGCCCAATCCATCTGAATTGGGTGAAATCTGACAAAATCTCACAAGTGTAAGGGGCCCTTAATAGCAGAATATCAATATAGCTGCATTTTTTTCAAAGTATTTACCCGAGGAGTCTATGCAATGTTGCATGTGCTCAAACCGCTTTGTGAAGCAGCTGCACCAGTCAGAAATCAGTATGTCTTCTACACATGTGTCCAGTTAAGTTGATACTGCAGTGCATGCATGCGGTAGTATTCTGGGGATGTGGGGTCCACTTGGCAACAGTGGTTTGGTCCTGGGGTTGAAATGCAAGGCCCAGGATTCAAGAAAACTTACACGATCTAATAAAATTCATTTTGACCACTATCATGATGGCCATTTAACCAAGCCAACCTATTGACCATGTTGACCAATAGTGGTCAAACTATTGTCTGTCGACCTAATAACTGTCGACTTAAAGTCCAGATCCCGAAAGATGCCTTGTACACCGTTTATGATATATTTTAGGTTTAGGTCAGACATGTAAGTGCAATAAATGTACTATTTATTATAAATGTTGATTTGTTTTCATCAAAATAATCTTATGCATTATGTAATACGTGAAATACTAATTGTAGCCGACCAGGCACATGTTTGAGCATCACATTGTTTCATGTTCATTTGCTATTTTCCTTTTAGCTACAGTAAGTTTTTTGTTCCTAAGTTGTAAATACCAATGACCTATTTTTTCCATGTAAACATTACAAGGATGGGGGTTTTGTCCAAAGGGTATAAATACTGTATGTGGTTTGCACAAATGTATTTAAAGCAGATTAGTTCTTAAAGTGTATCTCTCATGCAAGACTGCATAATTTATCATTAACAGAATTTTCTAAGCAATGTTTAATTGAAATGCACAGTAATTAACACACCAGTCTAGAAAATGTATTTGCACAATTCTGCCCTTTCTAGCTCTATCTCTCATGTAAAATTGCTGTTGCCTTGGGCTTTCATAGAGGTCTGCCTCTGTGTAATCTGTTCATACTGTATGACCTTGCTGAGCATGATCAGGGGCTTCCACTAGTTGGATTTCCATGGAAATGTCACAGACAGATGACAAATGGTCCGGGGTGCCTATCTGAGTGCTTGGGTTCCTGGTGTGGCTTTTACCAAAACAATTTACTAAATGCCAAATATATCAGAAATAGTAAATTCCAAAAATAATAAACAAATGACAAATTACAAAATGCTACAGATACATAAAAAAAGACAAAGGCATTGCCCATTACACATTAGGGGGGGGGGGATTTGCTGCTTAGAGAAAGTCTGGGGATTATACCTACAAGCGAATCCCCATCAACACAAATGGCACTAGAAAGCCACCTCATGGGTCTGTTGGAAGAGCTGTCCAGATTAAAACAAGTGAAGGATAAAGTTCAAGTAATGCTAATTGCATAACCAAACCCAGGTACCTCAGCTAGGGCCTTATTTTGGTTCATTCTTTCTAACAAAATCCTTCTTAGATGGACAAAACCATGTGCACTGCAGGGGGGGCAGATGTAACATGTGCAGAGAGAATTAGATTTGGGTGAGTAATTTTGTTTCTGTGCAGGGAAAATACTGACTGCTTTATTTTTACACTGCAATATAGATCTCACTTTGAAGTAAAACCCCACCCAAATCTAATTCTCTCTGCACAAGTAACACCTGCCCCACCTGCAGTGCACATGGTTTTGCCCATCTAAGAAGGATTTTGTCAGAAAGAATGAACCAAAATAAGGCCCCTAGTTTGATAAGTGGGAGCTAATTAATAGATATCTCCTGCATTCACAGTAAAGCTGTGTACACACGGGGGCGATAAAGGCTGAAATCGCTGGAAATATGGTCGCAGGCGACCATATTGCCAGTGATGGGAGTGTGCCCCGGCGAGCGCTCCTGTTTTCAGCCCCATTCTAATCGCTGGGAGCTCCTGCGACCAGCTGATTACCTCTGCGGCACCGCCCGGCAGAGGTTCCCTTTCATCAGTGACCATCTCTGGTCGCTGATGAAAAGGAGAAACTGAGCAATATATTGCTCAGCCATATATTGCTAGCAATATGTGGCTGAGCAATATATCTCCCCCGTGTGTACGGGGCTTAAAGGTGAGTACACACGGGTGAAATTTCATGTAAAATCGCTGGGAATATGGTCGCTGAGCAACCATATTGCCAGTGATTTGGAGCGCAGCTGGCGATAAATTGCCAGCTGCGTGCTCCCGTGTGCACTGCCTAATGGTCGCTGGTCGCAGGAGCATGCTCCTGCGACCAGCGGCTTTCCCCGGCGATCGCTGTGCCGGGAGGTCAGCGCCGGGGAGATCAGCGTTGATCTCCCCAGCCCCGTGCCGCTGCTTCCTCCCTCCTCCCATCAAAGTGACAGCAGCAGCGTCTGCTGCTGCTGCGCTCCCCCTCTGCCCCGTAGCAGTGTCACCTTTTCATGGCTGATGAAAAGGAGACACTGAGCAATATGATTGCTGGGGATATATTGCTAGCAATATATCCCCAGTAATCATACAGTATTACCCAGTGTGTACACAGCATAAGATATATATCTCCATATAAAGTTTGACATGACATGTTGAAAATGGTCGCTGAGCAATTTTGGCTTAAATCTCTCTGCAATATATTGCTCAGTGTAACGTCCCATACACACAGGGTGATTTCAGCCATAATCCCGTGTGTATGGGGCCAATGTCGCTGGTAGCACTCTCCCGAGACCAGCCCTGGGGTGGTCGCTGGTCACAGGAGCATCTCCCATGCCCCCCCATCTATAATGCCGACAGAGCTCTCTGCAGTGAGTATGGAACACTGGCACAGCAGCAGGGAGAGCTACTGAGCATGTGCAGCAGCAGCTCCACTTACATGGCCTCCAGCACTGAGGGATATCCTCCTGTGCTCCTCTCTTGGAAAGTGCTGTATGATGCGTGTGTATATTTGTATGTAATGTATGTATGTATGTATGTATGTATGTATGCTCTGTATGTATTTGTGCATGCTCTGTTTGTATGTATATATGTACTGTATGTATGTAGTTTGCATGTATGTTTTATGTGTGTACGTATGCTGTGTATTGCATGTATTTATGTTGTGTGAGTTTGTACATACCTCCCAACTGTCACGATTTTAGAGGGACAGTCCCGATTTTCGGGTCCTGTCCCGCTGTCCCACCCGCGGCAGGCATTGTCCCGCTGCGGGGGGTGGCAGTTGGGAGACCCCCCAATCTAGTAGAATAGACGCTGTGCGCATGCGCACAGCGTCTATTCTCGTATGAAAATGAGGTTGCGGCTAATTAGCATAAGCTGCACCCTCATTTGAATACGCCCCGCCCCCTTTTCGGGCGTGTCCCTATTTCTTCAGGCCATAAGTTGGGAGGTATGGTTTGTATGTATGTACGATCAGTATGTATGTATGTATATTAACTGGTTTTCTTTAGTGCTGTGCTCTACCCTTTATGGTTGTGAATTGGCTATAAATAATTAACAGTAATGAATGACATGCACTCATTATTTCCTTACTTTTTACATGTAGTAAATGCAGTAAATTGAGTACTCGGTACCAAAAAGAAAATTGAAATAAATGAAATAGAATAAAAGGTACTTGTGTACTTTCACGGCTCCCATCGCATGCCATCGCATGCCAAATGTAGTGGCATGCGATGGCATGCGATAGGATGCGTTTCTTGCAGTTTTTAAGCATCTTTAAAAATCGCATGCGATTTAAACAGAAATGCATGCAAATGCATTGAAATTAGTATCAAACATGTTTAATGGCCCCCAAATGTCATTTTTGAGGCTGTACCACCCCCACTATCAATGCAAACCCGAAGCGTGGCGAGCCCGCGAGGGGAGTTGGTACGCGTCCTATGACCTTTTCATAATCCCACTATCCACGTCGGCGTGGAGTTGAGAATAGAAAGTGTGGCGAGCGCACTGCGTTTGCGGCACGCAACAACCCCCGCCCCCCCTATTTAGGGCTGCTTCAAGCTATTTCCCGGGCTGCTTTTAATTCCCAATCCGCCCCTGGATGGATCACGTGGGGCAGCGCCATCCTATGGACCGTGGGAGCAGCTGAGTGCGCCGGCGCATGCGCACCAGCCCTCCCGCGGCCATTTTGGCTTTGGGTGGATGAGATGCTGGCCGCGGCCATCTTTAATCTGGGCACAGTGCCGCGGCCCAGCATGAGACGGAGAGGCTAGCTGCTGCGGCTGGGCGCAGGTAGTTAGGGTGGGCGCCGGGCGGCCACTTATGCTACAATATGTGCCGGCCCACCGGGAAACGGCTCGGTTTCCCGGTGGGCCAATCCGCCCCTGCAATATACTAATGTCTCATGACTGGAAATTGATTCTTTCAGCCCTGGCAATTCTCCTACAGTCCTTCCAACTGTGAGCACCCACAGCCTTTCCCCTGTAGGCACCAAGCATAGTAATGACAACACAAATATCAACTACAGGCAAAAAAATATAACATGCCAAACATTAATTAAATTAGTAATATAGCGCTGCCTAATAATATAATATATTTATATAACTACTCATGCATATCACAAAACTGCCTTGAAATGCATCATTTCTCTTTATAATATCATCAATGCTATCTCATTATTTTTTTTAATGTGTGTGTGTAGCAGTTAGTACAGTATATAAAAGGATCTCTACCACTGTACTGTAAATGCCGGTACTTATGTATTATCTGGGCTCCCATGTTAAATGCACCCCATTTTTTCATACCCCTACTATCCAACTACGCATGGAGTTGATTTTATATAGTGTGGCGAGCGCAGCGAGCCACCGTGCCCGAAGCGTGGCGAGCGCAGCGAGCCCCGCGAGGGGATGCGGTCTCATAAGAAAAACGGGAGCCCAGATAATACATAAGTACCTAAATGCCTAATCCTATCATCTGACCTGGTGTGTATGTTTCTTACTTGAAATTTTAGGCCTGTTCTTACATTATAATATATTTCTATACATTTCAAGAAGCATATGTTTGATATAATGAGAGCTTCTACAATGCAAAATAAAACTGTGGCTCAATCACTCAAGATATGCTAGAACCCAGAACAATCTAATTCTACACACTGACAATTAGAGCAGCAATTACACTATAATGGAAGACATTTAAGGATCACAAAAGGATTTGGCTGCCATCAGTTTCTGCTGACGACGTTCATTTCATTGATGGATGCTGGTTTTATTCTTGTGTCTGTTAATGTTCTGTAAATATCCAGATGTGGTGATGTTCTTTTTTGATCCAGAAATATATTTTCTTTTGTCCTTGATAGTTTTAATTGATGAAATTTTTTTAATTGCTGGTGATCACAGAACATGACTACTAATTTATGTAATAGATTTATGTACAAGGTAAAACTCACCTGTACGATGTTTGTTGTGGGTACACGTAGGCTGGGAATTCCCCTGCAGCTCAAAAACCCAACATCATAGAGTTTCAATTAAGATTAGATTTAGGCAAACTTGAGTGCTGTCTGATAGATACATTTACTAAAATGGGAGTTCTGTTGAGCATGGGATGTTGCCCATAGCAACCAATCAGATTCTACTTCTTATATATATATTTAGCTCCTTGTAGTAGATAGCTCAGAGTTTCTAGGCCACATTGTCAGTGATCAGCAGCAGGGAGACGCTAAGGGCAGCAACACTTTAATCAGATGATGACAAGAATGTCTTGGATAGCTAGCTGGCAATCTCATATGGGAATCATTCATGTTCATACTCATAGATGTAACTATATTGAGTTACCATTGCCAGGGCCGGCGCCACCACTAGGCAGCTCTAGGCATTTTCTTAGGGCGCCGGCACCTGGAGGGCGGCAGTTCGCCCCTCACCCCCAGCACTGTGGTACCTGTGTAAAAAAAACTTCCGTCCCCGGCGTCCCTGCTGAGTGCTGGTGCGTGCAGGGGTGTCCGTGCCGCCGGGGGAGCCTGCGGCGCTGTTATTGTGTATAAGCTTGTCGCGCCCGGCGGGGGCCCTACAGTGAATAGAAAATAACTAGCGCTATGCGCGGGAAGCGCTAGTTATTTTCTATTCACTGTAGGGACCCCGCCGGGCACGACAACAAGCTTATACACAATAACAGCGCCGCAGGCTCCCCCGGCAGCACGGACACCCCTGCACGCACCAGCACTCAGCAGGGACGGACGTTTTTTTACACAGGTACCAACCCCCCCCCCCCCCGGCACCGGGGCGCCCCCACCTCGACTCGCCTGGGGCGCTCCGGTGCCTTGCACCGGCCCTGACCATTGCTATGGGGCCCAGAGGCAAGTTCCACTACATGCCATGGGGTGCAAGTATGGCGGTACGGGGTGGTACGGCGTACCGGTAAAATATATATTGCCGGTACCCCGTACCGCCATAACAAATAGCCAAATATACCTGCAATGCGCATGCTCGCATATGGAAGTGGTGGGGGGCGTGGCTTCCGCCACCCCGCCACAGCTGATTGCCTTTGGAGGGGAGCGCATTGTGCGTCTCTCCTTCCCCTCCCTGTGTCACTGTGACACAGTCGGCTGTCAGCCAATCAGTGCTCGTGGGCTGGCAGCCAATCAGGAGCCAGTCCACGAGATAGACATGGGGCAGGAGACGCGAGATGCGTTCCCCTCCCCAGAAACATGCAGCGGAGGTAGGGGGACTAGAGGAGGACCGGACAGGACACAGGACCTGACACAGTGAGTTGCTCACTGTATTGCAACTATTTCTGTGGCACTGGGGGCATATGCATGTGTGGCACTGGGGGCATATGTGTGGCACTGGGGGCATATGTGTGGCACTGGGGGCATATGTGTGGCACTGGGGGCATATCTGGCACTGGGGGCATATCTGGCACTGGGGGCATATGTGTGGCACTGTGGGGGCATATGATGTCTGGCACTGGGTACATATGTGGCACTGTGGGGGCATATGATATCAGGCACTGGGGGCATATGTGTGGCACTGTGGGGGCATATGATAACAGGCACTGGGGGCATATGTGTGGCACTGTGGGGGCATATGATATCTGGCATTGGGGGCATATGATATCTGGCACTGGGCGCATATGTGTGGCACTGTGGGGGCATATTATATCTGGCACCACGGGCATATGTGTGGTACTGTGGGGGCATATGATATCTGGCACTGGGGGCATATATCTGGCACTGGGGGCATATATCTGGCACTGGGGGCATATGTGTGGCACTGTGGGGGCATATGATATCTGGTGCCACGGGCATATGTGTGGCACTGTGGGGGCATATGATATCAGGCACTGGGCGCATATGTGTGGCACTGTGGGGGCATATGGTATCTGGCACTTGGGGCATTTCTGGCACTGTGGGGGCATATTAGTAATGGGCATCAGGTGTGCGGTGCAATGAGCATTATAGCATGGGTCATATGTATTGGGTGTGTGGCGCGTAAGAGGCATTACTGTGTAAATTTTGGCCGTGTGCCTTCGGCGTGCAATATTCCAGACACTCCCTCTAGTCTCATATGACCACGCCCTGACCACGCCCATTTTTCGCCGCGGCACAGTACCACCAAGTCATTTTTCCTACTTGCACAACTGTACATGCCCACCTGTATATCCCCATATGTTGCACCAAATCACTGTACTAGATCATTACACTACATGCCCCTATAAGCTGCACTAAATCACTAAGCTACATCCCACCATGCAATGCACTACATTACTACACCACATCCCTCTATACGCTGCACAGCATCACTACACTACTGTACATCCCTTACACACTGCACTATATCACTACATTACACCACTCTACTACATGTCTCTTTACACTGCACTACACCACTACATACTCTATATGCTACATTACATCACTTCACTACATCAACTACACCCACACTACATCAACTACACCCACACCCCCTTTGCTGAAGTTGTAATGAGAGTCTTAAGATCCATTGCAGGTCACCACCTGTGGACCATGTGTGCTAGGCCATGTAGGTTAATTGGCCACTAACAAAATTAACCCTAGCGTGAGAGTGTGTGTGTGTGTGTGTGTGTGTGTGTGTGTGTGTGTGTGTGTGTGTGTGTGTGTGTGTGTGTGTGTACATGTGTACATGTGTCAGGGAATATAGATTGTAAGCTCCACTGGGGCAGGGACTGATGTGAGTGGCCAAATATTCTCTGTACAGTTCTGCATAATATGTGTGTGCTGTTTAAATAACTGGTAATAAATAATCACATTATATATATTCAATAATAAGTTAAAAATGTATATGAAAATGCTAGATGTTTAAAAATTAGTAACTATTGAGGATTGCAACTTGTAATGCTGCAAATGCTCTAAAATGATACAAAGTCACCAGGTATTATGAAGTGATTAGACAGTATGGGAAATTTACTAATATGGTAGTTCTGTTTTACATGGGAAATTGCTATGGGCAACCAATCAGATACTATGGGGGAAATTTACTAAGATGTGTTTTCTACATCACATGTGATGTTGCGATGGGCAACCAATCAGATCATGTCTACTATCTTCTAGAGAGTGCTAAATAAATAAGAAGTAGATTCTGATTGGTTGCCCGTAGCAACATCATATGTGAAGTAGAATACACATCTTAGTAAATTTACCCTTACTGTATATCTTATCTTCTAGAAGGTGCTAAATAAATAAGTAGATTCTGATTGGTTGCCCATAGCAACATCCCATATGAAACTTCCATCTTAATAAATTTCCCCCTGTTGTCTAAAAACTGAGAATGTGATCCCTTCTTTCAATATCTGAAGATTGCCCCCTTGCTTATAAATAAATGATATTTGTCAAAAATGATTAATAAATAATAAATGATTTATTTACATGTACCTATAAGTATAGAATGAGACTTTACTCACCCATGCATAATTCAGGAAATCCTTACAACTTGACCTGTTGGGTGCTCTTGAGGCCCGGAGTTACTGCAATAGCTTTGCCAACAAATGCTAATGTTGAGGGTGGAAACGATCGAACAGCAGATGTTTGCTTCTTGTAATAGTGCCCCACCCAATGCTTGTCATTATGCAAATGGTGCAGCCAAATATTCATGTTCTCCCATACTGCTGTCTTGTTCATCTAGAGAAGAAACTAGTAATTTTACTGTAAACATAAATTCTAACAAGTTAATATACCAACTCTAAAGGACTAAATGACCAGCACTCAGTTATGAGAAATGTGCTGTGGAAACAACGTTAGGGTGCTTGTAACGATGGCACACTGCAACCACAGCATTGCTTATTTTGTCTTATACAAAATGACATATTTGTGACCTATTCAGATTTGGCTGCATTCATACAGCACGTTGCTATTTGCAGCTTCCACTCCCTAGCTGCAGCTCTTTCCCCTTGACGTAACCCATGTGATATGGCTGAAGTATAAATGAAGGTGTGGTTTCACTGTTAGTTCTGAAGGTGCCTAAATCACAGCACACAATGCAAATGCATTACAATTTGGACAACGTGGATCATGTAAATGTAAAGCATTTCTTTTTTTATGACACCACTGAATTAAATATACCAACTCCCCATCCTCCAACTAAGTTTTAATCTGTCTTTATTTTTGTAAAATAAATCTATTTGTTATGGTTTTGGATGTGAACCCCAAGACGTAACCGCTGTTTAGAATGGTTATGGTGGAATGTAACAAACCGGGTGTGAACCCACAGCTGTGATCGCTGTTTAGGACGGCCACAGTGAAACCTACTCTGCCTCTTTTG